>NC_090738.1:40490063-40642563 GCF_036898095.1 Palaemon carinicauda
TTGTTGGTAGTCTAATGCCGGGAATAAAAAGTAAGTCAGATTAATGGTCCATCGTGGAAGCAAGAAATTGGAAGCTGTTAAATGTTGAGTATCTTCTTCGTTCTCTTAATGCAGAAGATTCGTTTAAAGATTCACTTGCTTTCAATGTCCTCATGTGTGCTTGCTTGCTTCTATGTTTGAATCTTGTTTATCTGCTTGTGTGTTTATCTTTAAATATACATGCGAATTTTGATATGCTGCGCTTTCTGGACATCACGTTTATAGGTTTAAAGGCCACTCGTGAATGGCGGAGGTAAGTGAAAGCGACATTGCCATAGAGCCTGACCTTTTATTATTATTCATTAATAAATATTTAATATTTAATATTCAATATTCAATATTCAATATTCAATATTTAATATTTAATACTTAATATTTAATAATCAATAATTAATCAATAATTAATAATTATTAATTAATTATTAATATTTAATAATTAATTATTATTATTATTATTTTTATTATTATCATTATTAATACAATATAGGCTATAACCCTAATTAGAAAAGCAGGATGCTATATGCCCAGGGGCCCCAACAGGGGAAAATAGTCCAGTGAGGAAAGGAAACAAGGAAAAATAAAATGTCTTAAGAAACAGAAACAACATTAAAGTAAATAAATATACATACGATCAGCGCCCAAACCTCTCTCCGCCGAAGCTGGTACCAAGGAGTGCCAGGCAATGGTTGCTGATGACTCGGCAGATAGAACCTATACTATCCTATAGGCTCCATCTAAATCCCCTGCATACCTCACAAGGATGGTGAGGTTACATAGACCAAAGGAACTAACGATAATGGGGGGGTTCGAACCCTAGTCTGGTGACCGCCAGGCAAAGACCTTACCAACAGGCCATCACAACCCTAAGAGTACAAGAGTTTCGTGTCTGTGAATTTTATGCAATGTGTTCGTACATGCGCTTGCATTCGATACGATAGACAAGTAAGATAGGAATTAACTTAATTGCAATTAGTTGTTTGTTGAAAAGGGTCAATGAGATGTTTTTTTCTCTGTCATCTGAAATTACTTTTATATTTAAATAACCATCATGTGAAAGATTATACTCTTAATAAGCTCCAGAATATACTTCTAGAAAAAAACGCGAGATGATTATGAATAATTTCGTGCAACTTTTCTTAATGTACAGTTAGAATCAAAAGACGCCGACACTCGGGGAAATCTTCCGTCAGATGTCACTAGCGTTCCCATGACAAAACAGACAAGGTGTTGCTCTTCTTACAACTTCTACGAAAAGGTCAGCGCTTCTCCAACCTTAGCGAACCAAAGACAGTAAAGGGATGTCTTTGATAGCAAAAGCATACAAAAGTTACAAATCGAGTTGCCATATTTCAATTCTTTATTATCATTTGACGTCTGAGGTATCCAGTGCAAATACAAAACACACACTATATATATATACACACATATATACATATATATATATATATATATATATATATATATATATATATATATATATATATATATATATATATATATGTATGTGTGTGTGTGTAAATATCACCCAGGAATGACATTTAATACTGAATTCTATCTTGGGAATATATATCCACTTGGAATTCATTTTATGGTAACAGCTTCTGGCCGGGGTGGAGATTCGAACCCACACCTGTTCGGCAGGAAACCATGACTACAGTGACTCAACGACTGAGCTATCAAGAGAGATGTATGTATATATATATATATATATATATATATATATATATATATATATATATATATATATATATATATATATATATATACACAATTACTATTTTTTCGTAGGTGGGGCCAAGTAGACACTGCAGGGAAAAGTCAGGGGGAGGGGGGTCTCCTCTTCACAACCCGTTGCCCCAGACAGTCCGACACTGAGGTAATAAGGAAGTCATTTCTGTTTCTTGGTAAACAAGTAAAAAAACAAATGAGCAAATAAGTAAGAAAAATAATTAATCTTAACTTAAAACTACATTTGAACAAATACCTTTAAATGTTCTATAAAAAATTAAAGGCACTTTATCTTTTAAAATAAGTTTGGAATTTGTCAGGAGAAAAAAATCATCACTTGCTTATTTGGATTTATCACTTTGAATAGGTAGAAAAATTTTGGTATCTATTTCGATATAACTAAACATTAGCTAAAAAAAAAAAGCGTATGTGACAAGGACGTATTTATAATGCAATATGTAATTACAGGTTAGTTATTTTTCCCTGAGAGGACTTCGTTTGCAAAGAGAAATATGATAAAATCAATATTTTTTCTGGTTGTCTGTGTACATTTTGTATTACTTTAGAAATACATATACTTTTGAAATGTTTGCTTTTTACATATGTTTCCAGATATATTGCAATAGTCCCTGCAAAATTTCTTGAAAGTCTGAATATGTTTGACCACCCATATACGGCTTAATGTACATTTATGTGAGGCAGAGTTGAGCGTAGCGTGAAACAGGGGGTTTTGGTTCCTTATGTAAGAATGGCCCCGAGTTGAGAGTGGTCGCTATGTTCTTGACATACTCCAAGACATGTTATCAGGAGATGTGAGTTAAAAAGGTATCAAGAAATGCGAGTTAAAAAGTTAGCAGAAAATATCCTGGGGTGGTCCTGGCACACGGCCTAAAAGGATTACTAAATATTCTAAACACCATACACACTGAGTCAATTGAACAATGGTATCAGATACTTATATCAAGATTATGAACATGGAGTTTAATAGGCGTCAGGTTTTTCTCCATCAGTTTGGAATAAAACTCAGATTTTGAAGTACAAACATGTGAACAATTTTCAAAGTACTACCAACCTTAAGTGCTAAAAATAACTTCCTTAGAAATAACAGGTCTCCAAAAAAAAGAAGACAACTTTCTCAAAATCTAATTCTTTTTACCGATATTAGATGGGAGACTGCCTGTCACTCAATTTTTTAAATATTGGTTTCATCATATAGCCAACATGAAATAACTTCACGTTGCTTCTGGTCTCCCTCTAAACGTAGACTGTATATCAGAGAAATCAGTAGGCTAATATCACCAAATATCAAACCAAAGAAAGGTAGATTCCAGAGAAACCGATATTTTTTAAATCATTATTGATAGAAAGGCGATCAGAAATGAACAGGGCAATCTATCTAGGTGCCATTTCCTCGACGTGGGCTGTCAATTTATATATATACATATATATAATATATACTTATATATACATATAAATACATTACATACATACATATATATATATATATATTATATATATATATATATATATATTTATATATATATATATATAATATATATATATATATATATATATAACGGATTTTGAGCGAAGCGAAAAATCTATTTTTGGGTGAGATAGCCATGTCGTCCTGATGGAAGTTCCTTCATTAGTAGCTTCCTAGGTTATATGTGACTACAGTGATATATCCCAGAGAATTTACCGAAGGTACCCAGAATTCTAACTCCTGGAGCGAATATCCCTTAACATTCTAAGAAGGGATATCGCGTAAGGACGTAATGGACGTCATGGCACACCTCATAGCAATCTGCACCCCAGATAGAGTTTACGTTCGAGGTGTGGCAAAAATAAAAAGGGGGGCCCTTCAAAGGTCATCCCCGTTCCCTACTACTATCGATAGTACAACAGCGCCATTCCCACAATAGTGGCCATTCCTTGTAGCATTGAGCATAGGCTGTTACAGATACAGTACTACGGGAGGGAACTGAAGATCTCTTCTGCAGAAGAGATGGGTGGGTCCATCAGGACGACATGGCTATCTCACCCAAAAATAGATTTTTCGCTTCGCTCAAAATCCGTTTTTTTGGGCTCAAGCCATGTCGTGCTGATGGAAGCATACCAAAGCATTAATGTATCTGTGGATTTTTCATCAGTGCCTAAACCTATTATCAACCTTTTCAATGGTCTTACTGACCATATGAGACTTGTGATAATACCGTTATATGTCATCATCACTAATCATAAACAATGCTAGTGCTTCCTGCCTCCTACAGGGAAGAGTCATCTAGACAGTTGAAAAGGGATTTCAAGGTTAACATAAATAGTATGACCAAACTTAAGTATCCACTGAATATACAAATAGTCTCAAGTTGTATAATTGGTCAAAAAGACATCAGTGTCTCTTATGTCTAACCTTAGATGCATACAGAAGTGAAGGATGCATTCTAAGCAAATAAAAAGCCTGGCATGTATAAATACAATTGTCTGGCGAAGATGGACGCACTACATTCAAATAGACATTTATTCTAAATAAATGACTACAAGAGATAGCTAGCAAAACGAATGTAATTTGACAATGGGATTATACCTGGAACAAGTACAGAAATCGTATTTCCTTCTTGAAGGAATGAAGTCAAGAAATGCCACTCTAGATTGAAGAGAAGGTAAAAGATAACCGCTCTTCATAAAACCTGTACTGGTTACCATTAACTGCCCTATGTACTTCGTACACCGGCACTAGAGCTATCTGTATAATTCCACACCTAGGATTTTAGAACAGAGCTAGTGCTACCATGGTAACACATAAATAAAAGAAGGCATACTTAAAAAGGATGACTTCCTCTCCCCTTAATTGACAGTCCCAGTCAATTATCTGTTCATCATAGAATAAACGGCAGAGTAAATAAATTACCTGACATCACCACATATTGCTTCAGATCATGGACTAGCAAAGCATAGTGTTTGTAGAACATCCTGGATGATTTCTATCCAGAACATGTCCGAGGACAAGTGAGGACCCAAACCAAAAAATGTATCACAAAAAATCAGGGGGCAGGTTTTAGAACACTACCTGCCGCCACTACAAAGTGTTTCAGTTCATGCACTTGTTTTGCGTAGTGTTTGTAAAACACCCTGGATGATTTCCATCCAGTGTATGAACGAAGATGCTCAAAGTCCATGTACTGAAAGAAGTTCAGTGATGAAGCAATCTTTCTCGGATCATGACCTGCGGAAGTACTGTCTGGATCCGCTCTACGAATAAAGTAGGTGACCTTCGCCCTTAGTTGATTTAAAGATAAATTTGATCCCGAAGTTTCTCCTCTAAAGAGCTGACCTCCCCTGAAGTCTGAAGTTCTACGAAGATAGACCTTTAGACACTCTACAGGACATAGAGAGACATCTTCCTTCAGAGGACAGATTCTCCAGGGACCCCACCTCTTAGTGGGTAGCTCGTTTTTAGCGAGAAATGATGGATCAGGGAAGAGATTGAGTTCTCCTAAATCTGTGAACTGGATGTGGCCCTCATCTCTCGATAGAGCCACTATTTCACAAACTCTAGCCCCAGAGGCTATTGCGAACAGGAAAATAACCTTTTGGGTTAGGTCCTTAAGAGAACAATCTTCATTGTTCACCGATGAGGCATAATGTAAGACCTTGTCCACAGACCAAGAGATTGGCTTTGATGGTGCTGCAGGTCTAAGTCTAGCACATGCTTTCGGAATCTTGTTAAAGATTTCATTTGCCAGATCCTCTTGAAAGGCATATAGGAGAGGTCTAGTCAAGGCTGATTTGCACTCGTATTTTCGTATGGCCGCCAACCCTTGGCTATGAAGGTGGACAAAGAAGGACAGACAGAAGTTCATAGAAATTTCTTTCGGTCCTTTTGATTTAACAAACGCCACCCACTTCTTCCAGGAAGACTCATTATTGTCTTTTTAGTAGACTTAGCCTTGTATTCTTCTAAGAATCCTATATTGCCTTCTGAGATCCCAAACCTTTTCCTAACTGCTAGAGCAAGAAATTCATGAAATGAAGGGTTTGGGTTCTCTGTGATAAACCGAAGGCAGTTAATTTCTGAACCTTCGGAAATATACCTAGGATCGGAGCTAGGACCGGCCTCATCTAGTCTATCAGACCAATTAGAGGAACCTCGTATGGGGCTATTTAGCGAGGTAGTTTCTTGAAGACGCTCGTGATGAAGAGGTCGAACTGCAGTTCCGGGACTTGTTCCATTTGGGAGGGAATATGTCTGCGTCCATGGACCATTCCAACTCTATCGCCTTGGACCGTGATAGAGTACCCACCGTCACATCGTGGATCAAATGTAAATGAACTGCTGTTATGTGCCATCCCTTTAGGAAAGGGATGGGAAACATTACTAAGACTGTACGAGACGTTCGATTGTGACATCTTAATATCGCTTTGGTGTACCAGCTCAGAGGTAGGGAGTCTGATTAGTGTGGAGGGTGCTTTCCTGCCCACGAAAGGACCAGCAGAGTCCTGGGACTTTCGTGTTTTAACTCTTGTTAAAGAAGCGATTAAAGAGGGACCGATCTCAGTCTTTTTTTATCTCTTCAAGCGTTTGATGCATGTTTTCTCCAGGCTCTTAACGCATCTTTCCGATGTGCACTTTGCACTAGGTCTGTCATTATTGCGAACTGGGGAAAGTTTAGCACTTTTCCTTGTTAGCATTTTGGGAATCTGATCAATCAGCTGCATCTCCTGACAGACCTCGCGAGCTCCTTTTAACTTCCCAAGGGGGCTAATGTGACTGAGGGCTTCGATGGTTTTTTAGCCATCGAAACCCTAGAGCTGGAGAAAGTCGAGACTTCTAGAAGCATATCTTGCATCTGAGATGTCCCAGGAACCGGGTCATCACTATGAAGATACTCAGGACTGTGAGTCTGATACGTATCTGTTCCAGGATGAATGTTACTCTCCGTGACATGAATCCTAGGCAGGAGGAGGGGGGTGGCTGACTGGAAGGTTCCAGAGGACACCTTTCAGGTCTGGCAAGACTACGAACACCATTAACTGAACAAGGTCCATATGTTCAGAAGGATTAACATTCAGAACTTGCAGATTATTATGAACTTGTTGAGTAGCGACAGGTTCAGAATGACTCAGAGACTTCTTGAGTCCTTCTTGTGAACACAAAATATCCTTCCCTGGAACTCGATGAGCCGTAGCCTTCTTACTACCTGTATGCTCTATAGCTCTCAGGTATACTCCTCCAGGAGGGTTTTGAAGTGTAGGAGAAGGTAAGGAGATAATAGTAGGCACATTTCTGTTCCCCATCAATAGCTCATCTTGAATAGGCTCTGGACCGAAGGATCGAAGGTCCTGCGATCCTGAGGGAATGTTCCTCCTAGCCGAAGCGTCTTTATGCTTCGAACTACCAGTAGGGTTAGACTTTTGACCATCTGCCTGTAGCATCTTGGTCACTAGAATAATGGGCTGTTGTTGAGCAGCCCAGATATTTCCAGTATTTTCGATCTTCTTTTTAGGTTGGGGACCCACAACCACAGAAGATTTTCTCTTTGAGGGAATGCCCCATTTTTGGGGAAGACTTATGTTTTCCACGGCGGCATTCTTAATTACTTCCTTAATGACCTCTTGTGGGAAGAGGTCTCTTTACCCCAAATGTTGGAAGATAGTAGCTTCCTTGTTTCGTGTTTCACTGTTGCAGCAGCAAACACAAACTCTCTACATGCTCTCCTAGCCTTCACAAAGGCGTAAAGGTCCTTTATCAATGTAGCCATATGCATTTTGGCTACGACCATGAGCTTGTCTGGGGTGTTCTCGTAAGTTGAACACAACTCTATGTAGTTTTGTAGAGAAAGGGATGTCGCCAGTCTCTCCTTTGACTCGTGCTCATTAAACAAGAGCAAATCGGACAATTTAGGGAGACATGCATTAAATTGTCGGCTTGCGATATCCTTGTCTAATTTTCCTACTGAAAATGTCAAATGACTTCCTTCCAATCCTTTTCCTGTCCGGGAAAAGCTGGTGACAAAGGCTTGCACTCATCGAGTGTGGGACATGACTCACCCGCCTCTACAGCTTTGGTAACAGAAGGAAATGCCTTCTCCATAAAGGGGAAGGAGAGTGAAGCAGGAGCAAGAAAGGAAGAGTGTATGTTATTCAGTGAGAAAACCGTCGTCTCTGAATAACCCGCCTTCTTCAGATTATCTGAAAGGATAGTCTGTGCCTTATCATGATCAAGAATCATGACCTTTTGTTCCGTTCTTTTCCTTGTCTTTGGTTCGAACCTCAGTCGAACCCAACAATTAGAGAAAACCTCAGAGCTTGGCCAAAATTGGATTTTGTCCAAGGGAACAGTACCTATTTTCTCTGAATGAAGAGATTGCCATTTGAAATCGACATCAGCTCCGCAAACCTCCAGGGATTGGTTAAGGAGCATGAGGGAAGGTCATGATTCATGGGTCGTTTAACTGACCCGTGGGAAGCAACAAGAGGAGCTTTACGAGGTTCTATCTTGTGTTTTACTTCCCGCTTTTTGCTTTGTTTACTAAAGCTCTCTATCTGATTCTTCAGTGGATACATAATTGTACCACATTATCCCTAAGAGGGGTAGAAGACGAAGATGTTGACATCGATGGCTCTTTAGCCAGCAAAGGCGGATGAAAGTTCGATACAACAGAATTCTCTTCTATCTTAGGGCACTTCTTTGTCCTCGATCCCAAAGGTTTTCTCACCATCAGGGAACGTAGTTGACTCCTGAGGCACTACTATTTCCTCACTTAACTCTGGAAATAATAGCTTACGCATCCTATCATTAGGTAGGAAAGGTCCCGGAGAGATCTTTTGGAAGCCTCTCACCCAGTTACGTAATTTATACTGTGCTACATCCTTAGTCTCTGTAGACTTGGGATTATCAAAACCTTCAGACATCAATGTCCAGCATATATTGCAACCCTGCGGGTTCCAATAATGTAGGGATCCAGAAATAATATTGCAGGGGGTATGTAACCTGCAAGTATTATGACCGTAAAGGTCCTTACCCTTGGCTCTGCAGTGGACTGCCGTACAAGTTATCTGGTGTTCCATCTGTAAAGAAAGGAAAACCAAATGAGTATATAATGGATTATTACTTAATAATCAACATGTAAATGTCATCTACAACAGAATAGCTTAGGATAGAAGCTATAAAGTGATAGTAGGAGATACATACCTGTATACCTCCGCGAGCAAATGCTGCTACCTCCCCTCAGTATTAATTTACATGGAGCTTTCTCTGTGAGAAAATCCACGTAGAAGGGTTACATTACCCTTAGGGGTAGAGAAGTATCAATTCACTATCTCAAAATTGTTAATACTGTGGGGTCAGGATGACTGATATCAAATCAGACTATTGAAGAAATTATTCCTTCAATATATAAACGGTATCAGCAGAACACTCGCTGGAGGATACCCAGGGAAAAACTACTGTAACATAGTACTGTAGTTTCTAAATTGCAAAGATGTAAATTGCAACATATCGACTACTGTACCTATGTCATGCAGTCTTATCATTATGCTGCCTACAAGGCAGCATATGACAGTAGGGTCCATCTAGCACTAGATGGAACAGAAAAATAAAGACATATAAATGAACATCCTACTCGGGTCATTTGCTGTAGTCTCCTACTATATTAAATCATAGAGTTTCCTGATCAGGGAGACTCACAGAAAAAGGGGCTGTACCCTTTACAGGAGAAGAGTGTATTACTCATGCCTGAAATATTTAATATTGCAGGATAATCTTAAAACTGATTTCTAATCAGGATATTGAAGAAATCATATTCATTCAATATAGGATTAGGCTCAGCAATTAACCGAATTAGATAGCCAAAATATATTGGAAGAAACCACTAGTATAAGAAATATCGTAGTTTTCTATCTACAGTATACTGAGATATACTGGCTATCTGTATTACCTATACAGCAGTATATCCAGCATATGTCTGCATACCTTGCAGGCCTAGCGAGACAGAGAGAGAGACAGTACGGAAAAAAAGGGCTATCCTTTACTGTAACTATATACAGTAATTAAGGAAGAAAGGTCTAATAGACTACCTTTTTACCGAAAGGAGGTTCTAATAGAAGGGGAGAATGTAACATTCAGGCTTCTATATACAGTAGCTACAGTACTGTTGCCAGCAACCCGCCGACAGTACTGATACAGTCGGCGCGCTGCGTTGCCGGCCCTGCCGACAGCATACAGCCAACAGCACCCAAGCTACAGTCCAAGGGAGGACTGAGAACCTCGGGGACAGATGGGACTAACCACTCACAGCCGTCATGGGCGCCACTGCCGTCCTGGCCGGCAACAGGTGACAGTCCATGATTGCCAGCAGCTATCTTGGTTGCCAGCCAGGCTGGCAAAAAGGGGCTCTCATGCCGACAACTGCCGGCCACGACGGCAGCCGCCGACAGTCCATGACTGTCGGCAGCCATCTTGGTTGTCGGCCAGGCCGGCAAAAAGGGCTATCATGCCGACAACTGCCGGCCTGCAAAGTCGGGCAGCTGCCGACAGTCCATGACTGTCGGCAGGACTATCGGCAGCCATCTTGGTTGCCGGCCAGGCCGGCAGGCGGCAGTATGCCCTGCCATCAGCCCGGATGAGAGAGGTAGTCTGGCTGCATCCAGCACTCTACCGTTAAAGAAAGAATGCAGGATGTCAGCCTAAGAGGCAATGAATAAACCATTAAAAAGGGGTGAGGGGAAGGGAAAGGGTCCTGTAACAATTGTGAAAGGAACTGTCAAACTTGACAGTCCTAGCACCTATAAAAGGAACTCTGTTTCTGTAAGGTATCGACAGAATCCAGGTACTAGGAGAGACTCAGTTCTCCAACCCAGAGACTGCCGACACAGTAAGGGAGGGGGCGACACTGCGCCTCCTCCCACAAAGAGAAACAGGATTCCAGTGCCAAGTTATCTTAGGCTAAAAGGGATTACTTTCAGCCCAAGGAACTGTGGCACAGGACAAGTCTTTAGTCGCAAGGAGAAATGGTATACTACCAAAACCAAAGCGACTATGGAGGGCTAACCTCCATTGTCGGTAACCTTGTCGGCAGGGGAGTAAAGGTATCCCTCAACCAACTCACCCTGTCGAAAGGTCAACGACATAAGACTAAATACTCTGAGATTCTGACCAAATCCCAAAACCTGCTGGTATATCCACAACCAAAGGTTAAGGGGATAGGCAGAAACCAAACCGCAGGGCAGCCATGTCTGAATAATATTCAGGCATGGCCCTAAGGGTTGTAGTCTGGGACTACACTCAGAGGGAAAGGGACTACCTTTAAGTCTCCGAAGAGACGTGAGAAGTTCCATAACATTACAGGAGGTATCAGTCTCCAATGGAATGAAAACAAAACACAAAGGTAATCGGGGAATGTCGAACGTATAGACAGTGTCTAGGTTAGCCTAACTAAGCTAGACGAGTTCTCGGTTACCTAAATCACCGAAACTCTAACTATACGATCGACAGAGGAAAAAGAAAAAATTATGCATATAATCACGTCTTCACAAGAATATGCCTAAATAGCTAATTAATTACGAGAATTAAATAAGGCTACTTAAAACTGGAAGTCGTTCCGCTAACTAAATAACGCATGCCTAAGAACGACAGCGCCCATGGCGCCTCCAGTAATGACCTAGCTCTATAAACACAATAAATACTCAATATCATTGAGAAACAAGAGCTGAAACATATTCAAAGTAAAGACCCGATACTCAACTTTCCGAAGGCGGAATAGGATGAAGAAAGCATAATAATAATCCTTTAACCGATCGAAATAAATTCGATCCCGGAAAATACCACCGAGCGAAATCGCTACAAATAAAGGAATGGCCACTATTGTGGGAATGGCGCTGTTGTACTATCGATAGTAGTAGGGAACGGGGATGGCCTTTGAAGGGCCCCCCCTTTTTATTTTTGCCACACCTCCTCGAACGTAAACTCTATCTGGGGTGCAGATTGCTATGAGGTGTGCCATTACGTCCATTACGTCCTTACGCGATATCCCTTCTTAGAATGTTAAGGGATATTCGCTCCAGGAGTTAGAATTCTGGGTACCTTCGGTAAATTCTCTGGGATATATCACTGTAGTCACATATAACCTAGGAAGCTACTAATGAAGGAACTTCCATCCGGACAACATGGCTTGAGCCCAAATATATATATATATATATATATATATATATATATATATATATATATATATATATATATATATATGTATGTATATATATATATATATATATATATATATATATATATATATATATATACTTATATATGTATATATATATATATATATATATATATATATATATATATATATATATATATATATATATATATATATATATAATATATATATATATGCCTACTGTATACCTTTCCAGTTACGTTCAGTTGTATTACCAGACATAATTACTCTCCCTCCACGTCCCTCGGGTAGGGGGAAAAGCAGTAGTCATACCCTTGTGAGAGGGGGGGGGTCGAGTGTGTGCATATCATTCTAAATATTTAACCGTCATTTTTGACGGGTCGCATACACTACATAAGTTACACAAAACTACTTTTCAACTAAACGCAAATTTAACATGAAGTAGCCAAACCCCTACTTGAACTAATATGTGAGAAGAGTGTTAACGAATGTAGCTCCTTAAACACATTTGACTCGAGATGTTTTTAATATTCTGGAAACGAACTTCACCCTTCTCTCGGTCCTATTCAGCTTCACCTTGGCCTTTCCCCTATTCCTCCTCGACCCTCTTCTACGGTAACAAGATTACTCTCAGAGATCGCCGAAGACAGACACACTCTCTCTCTCTCTCTCTCTCTCTCTCTCTCTCTCTCTCTCTCTCCTCTCCTCTCTCTCTCTCTCTCTCCTCTCTCTCTCTCTCTCTCTCTCTCAATTATTGAAACCAAGACAAAACAAAAGCTGTACACGATATAAAGGGTCTCTCTCTCTCTCTCTCTCTCTCTCTCTCTCTCTCTCTCTCTCTCTCTCTCTCTCTCTCTCTCTCTCGTGTTATATGATAAACGAGTTCAAGAATATATAAGTCATTATCATAAGAACTTAAATTCTTATAATGAATCGCTCTACCCAAGAGAAAATGGAGTCTCCGAGGATGGACTAAAAAGTCTTTGAGACATCCAAAATCCTTGTAACACTCTCTCTCTCTCTCTCTCTCTCTCTCTCTCTCTCTCTCTCTCTCTCTCTCTCTCTCTCTCTCTCTCTCTCTCTCTCTCTCTCTCTTCTTTAAGTGAAAAATTTGTTTTAATGATCGATCGTCTCACATTTGGTAAATTCATGCTGTTTCGCTTTTATTTATTGCTATCTGAAGACATTTAATTAATTTTGTTACTTTGGATTGTGAAATGGTAATGTCATATAAAAAAAAAAATCTACTACAGGGGTAACGCGTTCGCCTAGCTTTCGCATGGCAGCACATCGATCCCAGCCAGGGACCGAAGTTTAAGCGGTTTACTGGGGAGGATACTCTTGTGGTTTGGAGGGTCGGGCTTGGCCCAGCTGACGTTCTGGCGAGTATCTATTCTCATAATAATGGAACTGAAACCAAACACCTTTAGCTTAAATGAAGCAGTCGACTTTCCTGTAAAAGTGGGAAATCTAAATCAGGTTTTGTGTCAATTTGAGTTTTACTTTAGATTCAGTTCAAATCAGTTTGAAATAAACTTGCCAATGGTTGGTGTATTCTATCAGTGGGCTTCAAGAAAAGAAATACTGAAGGTTTATACTTGGGAAATAATAAATCAGACCCATAAGAGTTAGCCAATGAATTACGAGCATCTGGTCTCGCTCCCTCCGATTCCAAATAGCGCTCTGGAAGTCATAATTCTTACGTAATCTAACACTAGAAGTAAAATAAACTTGTTTTTATAAAATGATTAATTTCGTGCCTATATCCTTTATCTAACTAAAAACGTTAATATTAAATAATTTTCGACAGAAATTAATTAAAATTATTTGACCTGTGCTTAGGAATCTAGAGGTCCGGTGCTTACAAATTTAGGGGACCGTGTTGTTTATGTACAAATTTAGAGGACCGTGTTGTTTATGTACAAATTTAGGGGACCGTGTTGTTTATGTACAAATTTAGGGGACCGTGTTGTTTATGTACAAATTTGGGGGACCGTGTTGTTTATGTACAAATTTGGGGAACCATGTTGTTTATGTAAAAATTTATGGGACCGTGTTGTTTATGTAAAAATTTGGGGGCCATGTTGTTTATGTAAAAATTATGGGGACCATGATGTTTATGTGCAAATTTAGGGGACCGTGTTGTTTATGTGCAAATTTAGGGGACCGTGTTGTTTATGTGCAAATTTAAGGGACCGTGTTGTTTATGTGCAAATTTGGGGGACCGTGTTGTTTATGTGCAAATTTAGGGGACCGTGTTGTTTATGTGCAAATTTGGGGGACCGTGTTGTTTATGTGCAAATTTAGGGGACCGTGTTGTTTATGTGCAAATTTAGGGGACCGTGTTGTTTATGTACAAATTTAGGGGACCGTGTTGTTTATGTACAAATTTAGGGGACCGTGTTGTTTATGTACAAATTTAGGGGACCGTGTTGTTTATGTAAAAATTTGGGGGACCATGCTGTTTATGTACAAATTTAGGGGACCATGTTGTTTATGTACAAATTAAGGGGACCATGTTGTTTATGTACAAATTTAGGGGACCATGTTGTTTATATACAAATTTAAGGGACCATGTTGTTTATGTACAAATTTAGGGGACCATGATGTTTATGTGCAAATTTAGGGGACCGTGTTGTTTATGTACAAATTCAAGGGACCGTGTTGTTTATGTACAAATTTAGGGGACCGTGTTGTTTATGTACAAATTTAGGGGACCGTGTTGTTTATGTACAAATTAAGGGGACCGTGTTGTTAATGTACAAATTAAGGGGACCGTGTTGTTTATGTACAAATTTAGGGGACCATGTTGTTTATGTACAAATTAAGGGGACCATGTTGTTTATGTACAAATTTAGGGGACCACGTTGTTTATGTACAAATTTAGGGGACCGTGTTCTTTATGTACAAATTTAGGAGACCGTGTTGTTTATGTACAAATTAAGGGGACCATGTTGTTTATGTACAAATTTAGGGGACCATGTTGTTTATGTACAAATTTAGGGGACCATGTTGTTTATATACAAATTTAGGGGACCATGTTGTTTATGTACAAATTAAGGGGACCATGTTGTTTATGTACAAATTTAGGAGACCACGTTGTTTATGTACAAATTTAGGGGTCCACGTTGTTTATGTGCAAATTTAGGGGACCATGTTCTTTATGTACAAATTTAGGGGACCGTGTTGTTTATGTACAAATTTAGGGGACCATGTTGTGTATGTACAAATTAGGGGGACCACGTTGTTTATGTACAAATTTAGGGGACCACGTTGTTTATGTACAAATTTAGGGGACCAAGTTTTTTATGTGCAAATTTAAGGGACCATGTTGTTTATGTACAAATTTAGGGGACCGTGTTGTTTATGTACAAAATTATGGGACCGTGTTGTTTATGTACAAATTTAGGGGACCGTGTTTTTTATGTACAAATTTAGGGGACCATGTTGTTTATGTACAAATTTAGGGGACCATATTGTTTATGTAAAAATTTAAAGGACCACGTTGTTTATGTACAAATTTAGGGGACCATGTTGTTTATATACAAATTAGGGGACCATGTTACTTATGTAAAAAATTTAGGGGACCACGTTGTTTATGTACAAATTAAGGGGACCACGTTGTTTATGTACAAATTTAAGGGGACCATGATTTTTTGTACAAATTTAAGGGACCATGTTGTTTATGTACAAATTGAGGGGACTATGTTGTTTATGTATACAACACTGGTAATTTACTTGATTCCATAGTTATTAAATCTAAAAATGCTGATATTTCTATAGAGGAAATTGTCTTATCTTTTGGAACCAAATCTCAATAGGACATGTAACCAAAATTTTATAGTCCTCCCTAGATAAAACGAAAAAAATTAGCTTGACCATGAAGGCCGCCAGCAATAGCAGAAATCCCTGTCTTGGAAAGGGCCTCGACTGGGGCCTGAAATACCAGTGTCCCTGTCTTGGAAAGGGCCCTAACTGGGGCCTGAAATACAGGTGTCCCTGTCTTGGAAAGGGCCTCGACTGGGGCCTGAAATAACAATGTCCCTGTCTTGGGAAGGGCCCTGACAGGAGCCTGAAATACCAGTGTCCCTGTCTTGGAAAGGGCCCTGACTGGGCGTGAAATACCAGTGTCCCTGTCTTGGACAGTTGGAAAGAGCTCTGACTTAGGCCTGATATACAAGTGTCCCTGTCTTGGAAAGCTGGAAAGAGCCCTGACTTAGGCCTGAAATACCAGTGTCCCTGTCTTGGAAAGTTGGAAAGAGCTCTGACTTAGGTCTGAAATACAAGTGTCCCTGTCTTGAAAAGTTGGAGAGGGCCCTGACTTAGGCCTGAAATACCAGTGTCCCAGTCTTGAAAAGGGCCCTGACTGGATCCTGAAATACCAGTGTCCCTGTCTTGGAAAGTTGGAAAGCCCTGACTTAGGGCTGAAATACCAGTGTCCCTGTCTTGAAAAGGGCCCTGACTGGGGCCTGAAATACCAGTGTCCCTGTCTTGGACAGTTGGAAAGAGCTCTGACTTAGGCCTGAAATACAAGTGTCCCTGTCTTGGAAAGATGGAAAGAGCTCTGACTTAGGCCTGAAATACCAGTGTCCCTGTCTTGGAAAGTTGGAAAGAGCTCTGACTTAGGCCTGAAATACAAGTGTCCCTGTCTTGAAAAGTTGGAGAGGGCCCTGACTTAGGCCTGAAATACCAGTGTCCCTGTCTTGGAAAGTTGGAAAGAGCTCTGACTTAGGCCTGATATACCAGTGCCCCTGTCATGAAAAGGGCCGCCCTGACCGGAGCCTGAAATACCAGTGTCCCTGTCTTGAAAACGGCCGCCATGACCGGAGCCTGAAATACCAGTGTCCCTGTCTTGAAAAGGGCCCTAACTGGGGCTTGAAATACCAGTGTCCCTGACTTGGAAAGGGCCCTGACTTAGGCCTCAAATACCAGTGTCCCAGTCTTAAAGGGCCCTGACCAGAGCCTGAAATACCAGTGTCCTTGTCTTGAAAAGGGCCCTGACCGGAACCTGAAATACCAGTGTCCCTGTCTTGAAAAGGGCCCTGACTGGAGCCTGAAATACCAGTGTCCCTGTCTGGAAAGTTGGAAAGCCCTGACTTAGGGCTGAAATACCAGTATCCCTGTCTTGAAAAGGGCCCTGACTGGAGTCTGAAATACCAGTGTCCCTGTCTTGAAAACGGCCCTGACCGGAGCCTGAAATACCAGTGTCCCTGTCTTGAAAAGGGCCGCCCTGACCGGAGGTTGAAATACCAGTGTCCCTGTCTTGAAAAGGGCCGCCCTGACCGGAGCCTGAAATACCAGTGGCCCTATCTTGAAAAGGGCCCTAACTGGGGCCTGAAATACCAGTGTCCTTGTCTTGAAAAGGGCCCTGACCGGAGCCAGAAATACCAGTGTCCCTGTCTTGGAAAGTTGGAAAGGGCCCTGACTTAGGGCTGAAATACCAGTGTCCCTGTCTTGGAAAGGGCCCTGACTTAGGGCTGAAATACCAGTGTCCCTGTCTTGAAAAGGGCCGCCCTGACCGGAGCTTGAAATACCAGTGTCCCTGTCTTGAAAAGGGCCCTGACCGGAGCCTGAAATACCAGTGTCCCTGTCTTGGAAAGTTGGAAAGAGCTCTGACTTAGGGCTGAAATACCAGTGTCCCCTGTCTTGAAAAGGGGCGCCCTGACCGGAGCCTGAAATACCAGTGTCCCTGTCTTGAAAAGGGCCGCCCTGACCGGAGCCTGAAATACCAGTGTCCCTATCTTGAAAAGGGCCCTAACTGGGACCTGAAATACCAGTGTCCTTGTCTTGAAAAGGGCCCTGACCGGAGCCTGAAATAGCAGTGTCCCTGTCTTGGAAAGTTGGAAAGGGCCCTGACTTAGGGCTGAAATACCAGTGTCCCTGTCTTGGAAAGGGCTCTGACTTAGGGCTGAAATACCAGTGTCCTTGTCTTGGAAAGGGCCCTGACTTAGGGCTGAAATACCAGTGTCCTTGTCTTGGAAAGGGCCCTGACTTAGGGCTGAAATACCAGTGTCCCTGGCTTGGAAAGGGCCCTGACTTAGGGCTGAAATACCAGTGTCCTTGTCTTGGAAAGGGCCCTGACCGGAGTCTGGAATACCAGTGTCCCCTGTCTTCAAAAGGGCCCTTGCGGCCTGAAATACCAGTGCCTACCATAACAAAAAAGTTACCAATAGGAGGCCTATTACATACTTTGAGGTAAATTTGGAAATACTTCATTCATATCCAAAGACAAACTACCTCTTCAACAATGGAAGGTTATTTAAGACTCGAAGAACACGGAACAAGGATGAAAGCTCCAGACATACAAAAAGCAAAAACAGACACTGAGCCACATATTACGAAAATAACTTTTTTTTTTCAAAAATTTTAACGAACAATTATCATAACAGAAATTATTAGGATTAAAAGGATTTATCTTATGACCTTTTCCATAACCCCATCCAAGGATCAAGATGACAAGTAAAAAAAAAAAAGTTTGTGAACAAACACGCTTACATCTTATTTTATAGGCTGCGTAGACACTCTCTCTCTCTCTCTCTCTCTCTCTCTCTCTCTCTCTCTCTCTCTCTCTCTCTCTCTCTCTCTCTCTCTCTCTCTCTCTCTCTCTCTCTCTCTCTCTCAAGTGCTCCCTTTGTCTGCTGCCTGATTATGGACAGTCAGGAAGACACCACCCCAAGGAAGAAATACGGACTTAATGCCACAGGAGAATTATACAAAATAATGAACCTCCTTCGACGCCATTACAATCATACCGAGCAGTATTAATCTACGGCTAAAATGACCCTTCACAATCCGACCCAACAACTGTGAAACGAAAGAAACGAGACGAAGCGACGTTAAACGAGGTCGCAGCCAGAGAACCACGTCGAGACAGAGAGAGGTCAATTAGAAAATGAGGGGGCAAATCAGCGTAATGGACGGAGCCACGGGAGTTATAAATGACGATATTAACGCCCCGCGACGCTGTCCATTTTCTTCCGTCCATAAAAACAAGCGAAAGGCGCCCGTAATTGGATTAGATAATTTGTGAATGAGGCCCTGATCTCCTCGACAAGGGATGGGATCCGATGTGACACCGGACAAACGATGCGATCTTTTGGAGACGCTGCTCTTTCGACTCTAATACACGTAATGGAAGGTGTCCTCTAGCGCCCCCCCCCCTTACCCAAACCCCTTCCCCTCATCATCACCATCCCCAACTAACCCCCCCCAACTCTTTTCTCTTTATTTCCCCCTCCCTCCTTCAAATTTTCTTGCAACGTAAGGCGATCTCTCATGTTTGTATTAAGAGCGCATCAATTTCCTTAATAGCTTTTTTCTGGAAGATACAAAATGGTAGTGGTTGTTTGTTTTGTTCCCCGTCTGGATGATGATATATATGCCTCACTTATAGGGTAAAATAATAAATTGCTTGTTTAAAGGTTTAAAGGCCGCTCATGAATGGCAGAGGCAAGGAATAGCGACAGTGCCCTGTCAAGCCGGCCAATGTCCTAGAGACTGACAATATTATTATCATTACTTGCTAGGCTGCAACTCTAGTTGGAAAAGAAATATGCTATAAGCACAGGGACTCCAACAGGGAAAATAGCCCAGTAAGGAAAGGAAAAAAAGAAATAAGAGAATTAATCAACAATTAAAACAAAATAAAGAACAGTAACAAAAGTTAAAATAAATATTTCATATATCAACTATAAAAACTTCAACGAAATAAGAGGAAGAGAAATAAGATAGAGTCGTGTGCCCGAGTGTACCCTTTAGCAAGAGGGTCTAAGCTATGACCAGGGAGAGTCAAGGAATGGCAGGTAATAACTCAGCAGGTGGACCTCTAGGCTCCCCTATAGCTCCCAAGGATGGTGAGGTTGCAGACACGAAAGGAACTAACGAGTGTAAGTGGGAATCGAACCCCAGTCTGGCGATCACCAGGCAGAGACGTTAACTAGCCCAATGAGTCTGACTCTCACAGAGCTGTCAAAAAAAAAAAAAAAAAAAAAAAAAAAAAAAAAATCCGGGAGTGGATGAAATAAGTTGTGAAAATGAAATAATTAACTAATCAATATAAATTATTATAAAAAAATACACGAGAAGAAATTTTTTAAGTTCCTTGTCCTAAGAGTCCAATTAAAATATGCATCGTTTTAATACCAGAATAAAGTTCTCTTTGTCCTTTTGAAAATTCAGCATTCCTATTAAAAGGTTTAAATGTTAAAATACATCTCAGTCATTGTTATTGGATAACACAAAATGCGTCTTGAACATTAATTATCAATGGTTTAATCACCTATGACCAGTTTCTAATCATATCGTCACTTCAAGAGAAAGGGTCACTCTTATGCTAACCAATTTACACTGGCTGCCTATTAAAGCAAGAATTGGGTTTAAAATGCCTCTCAGATGGACCAAGAAATGCATTAAGATCATACATTATTTCTACTCTTCACCATTTGAATTACGTACAATTTATTCATCCAAATATCTCCTCTGGCTCCGTGCGTCCACATCAGACACCCCACTGTACGAGAAAACTTATCACCCTGAAAAGTCATTGACAGAATAAGCAACAAGAAAGATTGAACGACGCAAATGTTGAAAGAAAGTTCCTTTATAATGAACAGGACAAAGGGAAGAAATAAGATACAACCTTATAGAGTGAAAACCGAGCTGTTTAGCAGTGGAAATGGTTGAGCTATACCTAGACCGAGGTGGCATTGGCTCAAAAACGACACAGTCGCTTCCTGCGTATACCATAAGTCTTAAATGAAGTACTGTTACACAGGTCATGTCCAGAATTATAAATCTTGCAAAACCGATTATTATAGGTATCCTTTCTATTTTCCATAGCATTAAACTTTTTTCAACTTAGTACTAAAATTCTCTCGAAATTGAAACCGTCTCTACTACATTTAAACTAGCAGAAGGCTCGAAATCACTCCAAAAAGGTTAATTATTATTTTGACCTAACTTTAGTAAAACTGACCTTTTAATCGAAAGCTCTCTCTCTCTCTCTCTCTCTCTCTCTCTCTCTCTCTCTCTCTCTCTCTCCTCAAGCTATAAGTGCGAATTTAGGTTTTGATAATTTCACTATATTAGTTAAATGATCATCCATACAAATGGTAATTCCTGTCCGATTTATGAACAAGCTCCTTTTAACTGAAGGAGGTAACTTTCAAGAAAATAGAGTGGCTATGAAGCTTACCCCCTACTGTGCCCTCTTCAAGCAGATCCACATCATACTACTTTCCTCTTTGTAAGGATAGAAACGACTTTTTAGCTGTGGTAAGCAGCTCTTCTAGGAGAAAGACACTCCAAAATCAAACCATTGTTCTCTAGTATTGGGTAGTGCCATAGCCTCTGCACCAAGGTCTTCCACTGTCTTGGGTTTGAGTTCTCTTTCTTTAGGGTACACTATTGCGTCTTATTTCTCTTCCTCTTATTTTCTTATGCTTTAATAGTTTATATATGAAAGATTTATTTTAACGTTGTTACTGTTCTTAGAATATTCCATTTCAATTATTAATTACATCTCTTGTAGTTTATTTATTTCCTTATTTCCTTTCCTCACTGAGTTATTTTTCCTGTTGGAGTGCTTGGGTTTATAGCATGCTACTTTTCCAACTGGGGTTGTAGCTTAGCGAGTAATAATAATAATAATAATAATAATAATAATAATAATAATAATAATAATAATAATAATAATAATAATAATAATAATACAACTTTAGCTCATGAACCTTTGAACAATATTCATTAGTAATATTTTACTTTCATAAAAGAAGAGCCACACTTTGGTGTAGGCCTATTACTTGACCTCAACTTAAAAGTTTCATCTAATATATAATTCACATCAAGGAGCTATTCTTTTAACAATATGACGGCAGCATCACAATTCTCACCAGAATTGGAAAGAAATATTGCCCGAAAAGCACATCAAACCAAAGAGCTCTGTGAATAAGTAAGCGTATAAGAATCGGTTAACTGACCTTTCACACTTTAAGTCATCTTCCTCTACATTATCATCATCATTATTATTATTACTATCCAAGCTACAACCGTAGTTGTAAAAGCAAGATGCTATAAACCCAAGGGCTTCAACAGGAAAAAAAATAGCTAAGTGAGGAAAGGAAACAAGGAAATAAATAAATGCTGAGAACAAATTAACAATAAATCATTCTAAAAACAGCAACAACGTTAAAACAGATGTCATATATAAATTATTGACAACGTCAAAACAGATATGTCATATATATATATATATATATATATATATATATATATATATATATATATATATATATATATATATATATATATATATATATATATATATATATATATATATATATACTATTAACGTCAAAACAGATATGTCATATATAAACTATTAACAACGTCAAAACAGATGCCATATCTAAACTATAAAAAAAACTCATGTCAGCCTGGTCAAATAAAAACATTTGCTCCAACTTTGAACTTTTGAACTTCAACTGATTCAACCACCCGAATAAGATGATCATTTCACAACTTGGTCACAGCTGGAATAAAACTTCTAGAGTACTGCGTAGTATTGAACCTCGATGAAGAAGGCCTGGCTATTAGAATTAACTGCCTGCCTAGTATTACGAACAGGATAGAATTGTCCAGGGAGATCTAAATGTAAAGGATGGTCAGAGTTATGAAAAATCTTATGCAACATGCATAATGAACTAATTGAACGACGGTGCCAAAGATTAATATCTAGATCAGTAATAGGAAATTTAATAGACCTGAAGTTTCTGTCAACAATTTAAGATGGGATTCAGCAGCTGGAGACAAGACATGAGAACAATACTCAAAACAAGGTAGAATGAAGGAATTAAAACACTTCTTCTGAATATATTGATCACCGAAAATCTTGAAAGACTTTCTCAATAAGCCAATTGTTTGTGCAACTGAAGAATTATATCACATCTATAACGTTCAACATTATGTCCTCTACCTTTTGCAAGTATACTTTAAAACTATTCTGTCAACGTTCAAATATTTCCACGGTCAAATTATCCTTTGGAACGATCATAAACTCTGACTTGGTATTTGAAATTTTGAACCCCGAGCGTCGTTATAAAACACCCATAATTCCCTTTGCGCATGTCAAGTACCTATTGCAAGATTAATATTGCAAATCATAACTACAGCATAACCCAGAGAAATATACAAAGTACTGTATTGAACACCGCATGCAATCAAGGTATACATTAAATATTCAATATTACCTAATAGCGATAGCTTACGGCTAATCAAAAATCATCAATAATAGATGTATCAACATACATTCTTACTTACACTAGCACTGTTAACAATGGTTTTAAGCCTTGGTTTAAACGTAATATATGAAAAATTACAAAGATACCAAAATCAATACAAATAGTGGGTATAACAGCAAATATAATAAATTATAAGAGTGTTGATACATAATCATACTTAACATGAACCAATGAAAATGAAAATGAGCCTATGAAAATATAAAAAACCGTAACCTCCGAAAATTAATGTTTACCAAACGTATAGAAAACTTACTCATCTGTTTACAAAAATACTTGAATTGAAATGAAATAGGAAATCTTAGTTAATCCACCCATAAAAATAATAAAATGGACAAAAAATTCCTGCTAAAACAACATACTTTGCTGCTGCCATATTGTGGCTATAATGACCACAATTATGCAAAAAGAGACATTAATTTACCTTTACGTAAATTGAATATTTGATCAGCCGCAAAAATATCAACCTCAACCTTTTTTAATATTTTGACTCGATGGCATTTACAAAAAAAAAAAAAAAAAAAAAAAAAAAAAAAAAAAAAAAAAGTACCAACAATACTTCACTCACATAAGATTTAATAATAGCTATACGTATTATGAAAATCAATACATTATTCTTTGAAAATAAAACAGGGATTATGTACGCACCGGCCCACACCCTTCCAAATTTAGTAGCAATGTGTTGCCTGTCACTAACATGGGTTAGGTTACAAAGATAACACTTACCGTAAAATATACGAGGTTTAGCTTGAATAAATCCTAATACACTTCATCATGTTAACAAATATTGAACGTTAAGCTTCACCACAACATTAAATGATAACATATAATGGTATGCTTACACTCTAAACATAAATTCCATTAACATTAGCCTAACCTACTGCATGTGCTATACAAAACCTAGGAAAGCCGCCTACTTGACCTACAGTGCTAATGCCCTACCACATAAGACAAATAAAGGACGAGTATCCTTCAAAATTCCCCTTGTCCATACACGATCAATTGAACTTTTCCACAGAACGTCAAATTATTGAAAATCAAAACAAAAGCCTTGAAAAAATGGGCTCCCCAATACAGAATACAAGACACAAAAGCAGCACATTTAACTTCGATTAATGTCATGAGACCCAGTGCAAATAATGAAAATTTAATTCAGATTTATGCAAAAGGTCCAACAAACGTAAAATAAATTTTAAAACTTATAATTATTTATTATAATAAACACCCGCTACCGTAAAATTAATCCTTTAACACTTACCATTTCGCAAGGAGTTTCAAGTGTGGGTCGCTTCAAAATGCCTCATTTTACAAATATTTTGCCTTCGTGAAAATATTTTGCTTGTAAATTTTCATAACACTATTTATTTAACACAATATAAAGTTGAATTGTACCCATTCTCGTTTTGGGAACCCCTTTGCCTGTTTTTTTAAAGCTTATTAGGATCACTGTTTCAAAATTTGACCTATCAAGACGAGTTTGTTTACACAATCATAACTTATTTGCGCATGCGCAGAACCAGGCTGTTGGCAAGAATTTCAGTGTAAGTTGAAGAAAAATATTAAAATATCAGTTTATATATATATATATATATATATATATATATATATATATATATATATATATATATATATATATATATATATATATATATATATATATATATATATATATATATATAGTGTGTGTGTGTGTGTGTGTGTGTGAGAGAGATACAGGATTTTTAAATTGAGTTTAATGAAAAATTGTAAAGAGCAAATTCAACAACGATATAGTCGTCAATGACCTTAGATCTCAGGATGCCAGAAAACCTCAAATAATTAAATCTGTAAATATCATTATTGTCTTTTCCAGAGTTATTCTTAACATATTTTTTCAATGTAAATCCATATTTAATAAGGTATATCTTAATTTCTATTTGGTAAATTTTTAGTTTCAGCCAAATTTGGAAAAATGCAATAAAAATATATTTGTTGCATCAGAAATAGTGTGGTTTCAATGAATTTAACGTTTATTTTGACTGCAAACCAACCGATTTAGAGATTTACTATGTATACCCTAGTTCATCCCACCAATTATGGGGGACACCCTTTGGGAACCGGGGTTTTGGGTGGGGGAAGGGGGGGGAGGGTGTTGGGGAATTGAATGATATTTGCAATAAATTAATAATTAATGTTCCAGCACCCCTCCCCCATACCCCTAACTAGGCCTACCGGGGGGAGGGGGGTAGGGCCCCCCAGCGACCCCCCCTTAAAGCCACAGTAATTTTCAGGGCACCACAGAACCTAACAAACCCACCTAACCTAACCTAGGGGCCCTGTACCCCTACCGGGGGGGCTTTGCCCCCCCTGCGACCCCCCCTTATGGCCAAAGTAATTTTCAAGGCACCACAGAACCTAACAAACCCACCTAACCTAACCTAGGGGCCCTGTACCCCTACCGTGGGGGCTTCGCCCCCCCTGCGACCCCCCCTTAAGACCACAGTAATTTTCAGGGCACCACAGAACCTAACAAACCCACCTAACATAACCTAGGGTCCCTGTACCCCTACCGGGGGGGGGGGGGGGGGGGCTTCGCCCCCCCTGCGACCCCCCCTTATGGCCACAGTAATTTTCAAGGCACCACAGAACCTAACAAACCCACCTAACCTAACCTAGGGGCCCTGTACCCCTACCGGGGGGGGGCTTTGCCCCCCTGCGACCCCCCCTTTAACCAGGGGTAAATTTGAATATATATATTTTGTTAAATCACTTCTTACCTTAAACGGAAGATGACGATGAAGATGTGGAAGGTTGTGGTTGACCCTCTTCTGAATCATCAAGTACTGGAATACGTTCAGATTTGGTACAATACCACACATGTCTATCCTCAACAAAATGTAAAGGCGAATCACATTTACCACACTGGACACTTAAAGGTAATACGGAATGCTCCCTTAGAAAACGATTCACTACTTCAGGAGTTCCATTATAATTCCCATGAAATCGGCCGATCACATCAAAATAGGAATAACGACATATTTCACACAACCGTACCGGAGGATCCATGACAGTCAAGTGACGTGTGATGAAAATATAGAAACCGGGACTTTTGAAAACCGAAAACAAACGACAATCACGGGTTTCTCCCATAATGAAATATGGAAAAAACAAAATACTATCGTTTACAATGTTATATTGCACGAAAAACAGATCCTTGAAACAAGACTGAGAGACCAATGAATCGTCCAATAATAACCCTTGAAAAGAACCCAGTAGTATTTAGATTGGAGGAGCGACATTAGTGGGAGGAGCAAATGCGCATTCAAGCAAATATTGTCACATTGCACAATGGGGAGGAGCCAAGTAAGATGAAAACAGATATACAAACTAACAAGAGCTACCTTGCGTGCCCATGGAAAGATATACACTAAACTTAGAAAAAGTCAAGACCTTCAATTCCTGAAATATTTTTTTTCTCTGTAAGTATGCATTAGCGACAATAATGTATTGAGAAGAAGTGTTTTGTTATCACATGCTTTACTAGGAAAATATATTAATATAATACATTTCCCAATTTGGTTAAATCCAAAACTTTACCTTCTATTTTTTTATATTCATACAGTTTTCTATAAAAATGGAATAGCCAAGATTAATGGAAATTTAACTCAAATTTTGGTTAACTCATCTTCTAAGTAGGCCTACTCAGAGTTGCATAATCTTGGTGCCTTAAGGGACATTAGCCTACATGGAGTACAATACAAATATTTTATATATTTAGAATGACTTGAATAGAAAACGGATTTTGAGCGAAGCGAAAAATCTATTTTTGGGTGAGATAGCCATGGCGTCCTGATGGAAGGTTCCTTTTGGTAGCTTCCTTGGGTAAATAACTACTAAGATATTCCCAGAGAATTTAACCACAGGTTATCACAGAATTCTAACTTCTGGAGCAAGTATCCTAAAGGTTTCCCTTTTAAGACATCGTATATCAACAGGGGACGCATGTATTAACGCGTCACATAGCTATCTACACGCCGAACAGAGTTAACACTTCGGTGTGTAAGGGCGGAGAATAGCTGGGAGCCGTTCCACAGCTAATCTCGTCCGTGGCTACTTTTGGTACTCGAGACGTAAACAAACGGGCGCCATTGCTAAATGATGTCACGTCCGTCCTCATCCTGAAGCCAGTTGCTTGCCGATCACCATGATACAGCAGAGCAGGGTGGGACCTAAAAAACTGGACGAAGTAGCAGGGAGGGTCCATCAGGACGCCATGGCTATCTCACCCAAAAATAGATTTTTCGCTTTGCTCAAAATCTGTTTTTTGGGCTCAAGCCATGGCGTCCTGATGGAAGAATACCAGAGAATCAATGTATCGTGGTAGATTTTCCCCTATTAGGTAAGTTCCAAGGGCTTTGAACAATGTAGCATAGTAATCTTAATAAAAGAACCGTAGGGAAGAATCTTCCTGCCCCCCTTGGCAGTGAAGTTCCCACGGGCCATGCCGAGATCAAAGTGGTTATCGAAGGGCTATTCACCTTGCTAGAAGAACCTGAAGAACTTGGAGACGAGACTGAATGGTTGGCATTCGTATCAGAACATTCTCGAAGGCAGACAAGTGGTGGTTGGACACTGTGTGTCGAGAAGGAGAGTTTCGTCTCTAGGGTATGAAGAGTAAGTATTCGTATTGGAATATTACATTGCGAAGGTGAATATATAATAAGGGTTAGGACCTTAGTATCTCCATGAACCATAGGGAAGGGATAATAAAACTATGACAGGCATGTATTTCATAGTATAAGTAGGAGCGGATTGAGACGCACAAGTAATAAAATAGGAATTTTATTTCACAATTGCAGAAAATTAAATGAATTGCAGTAATAAGTAAAGTTAATTTACAGTAAATTATAATGTACATAGTAATAAAGACTTGCTCTTGAATCTGAAAGGGAATTTCAAGTTTATTAGTAGGCACTCGTTCTCAAGGAACGTCAGTCTTTAATTAAACACATCATGCTCTAGGCATGCGGCACTTGTGTGACGACTATGACATTTCACCTGGGATAAGAACAGTTATAAGAAAGCACTAACTGTTTTCGATATCACTAGGTATCGCTCAAGGGTCAACATAGGCACCCGAAGAGTTAGAGTCCCAAGTAACTCGCTGTTCTATGCAGAGTTAGGTGCAGGTTTCATAACACTACCTGCGGCTACCACAAAATGTTTGACTTCGTGCACTTGTTTCGCATAATGTTTGAAGAAAACACGCGAGGACTTCCAGCCTGTGAAGCTTTTAAGGCTTTCGAAGTCCATACTCTGAAAGAAATTCAGAGACGATGCAACTTTTCTAGGATCGTGACCATGTACTGTCAGGATCCGCTCTGCGAATGAAGTAGGTGATTTTCGCTCTTAGTTGTTTCAGTGACAGATCGCTGCCCGATGTTTCTCCTTTGAAGAGTTGCCTCCACCAAAGTTCGAAGTTCTGCGAAGATAGACCTTGAGGCTCTCTACTGGGCATAGAGAGGCATCTTCCTTCAGGGGGCATATTCTCCAGGGGCCCCATCTTTTGGTGGGTAATTCGTTTTTGGCGAGAAACGTCGGATCCGGGGAGAGGGTAATGTCTCCTGAATCAGTAAACAGGATGTGACCCTCTTCTCTTGACAATGCCACTATTTCGCTGACTCGGGCTCCTGAAGCAAGAGCAAAGAGAAATATAACTTTCTGAGTCAGATCCTTGAGAGGGCATGAATCATTATCCAAGTTGGAGGCGAAATGGAGCACCTTGTCCAATGACCAGGAGATCGGTTTCGGTGGGGGTGCTGGGCGTAGACGAGCGCATGCTTTCGGGAGTTTATTGAAGATGTCGCTGGACAGATCAGTGGTCTAGTCAAGGCCGATTTGCAAGTCGAGATCGTATTGGCTGCTAATCCCTGTCCATGAAGGTGAATGAAGGACATGCAGAAATCAATGGTGATTTCCTTAGGATTTTTTGCCTTGACGAAAGAGACCCATTTTCTCCAAGATGATTCGTATTGCCATCTTGTGGATTCGGTCTTGTATTCCTCGAGGAAGTCTAGACTTTTCTTCGAGATCCCAAACCTCTTCTTTGTGGCTAGGGAGAGAAAATCATGAGATGAAGGTCCTTGATTTTCGATGATGAAGCGAAGACAGTCGACTTCTGTACTTGTTGGGAGAGAACTGGGCCCGGGAGAGGGATCAGCTTGGGCTGCAGCTCCAGGACCAGGGGGTACCAGTTGCTCCGGGGCCACTTGGGAGCCACTAGGGCTGCTGTCCCTTTGAAGGTTCTCAATTTGGAGAGGACTTTCAGCAGAAGGTTGGTGGGAGGGAACAGGTAGATCTTGGACCATCTGTTCCAGTCCAGTGACATGGCATCCACTGCTTCTGCCTTGGGGTCCTCGTACGGGGCCACATACCGAGGAAGTTGATTGTTGTCGCTCGTTGCGAAGAGATCGATCTGAAGTTCTGGGACTTGGTGAGAGATGAAGGAGAATGATCTTGCGTCTAGAGACCATTCCGACTCTATCGGGCTTGTCCGAGATAGAGCGTCCGCTGTCACGTTGCGGAACCCTTGTAGGTGAACTGCAGACAGGTGCCATTTCTTCTTCTCTGCCAGACGGAAGATTGTCAGAAGCACCTGATTTATCTGGGGCGATCTTGAGCCTTGGCGATTGAGACATCGAACTACCACCGAGTTGTCTAGGGTTAGACGAATATGGATCGAGGGAGGCGGGGGAGAGTTTCTTCAGAGTTAGAAGGACCGCCATGGCCTCCAAGATGTTGATGTGAAACGTCTTGAACAGGGGAGACCATGTGCCTTGAGCCTGTTTTTGGTGGGAGTGACCTCCCCAACCCTCCAGCGAAGCGTCCGTGTGGATGTTGAGTGATGGAGGTGGGTGTTGAAGAGGAATGGACCTTTTCAAGGCCTTTGCTTCCGACCACGGCTTGAGGAGAAGTCGAAGTCTGTTTGGGAGCCGTCTCTTGAGGTCTCTTCGAGCGATGGATGCAGAACGTCTCCAGACTCCCGCGGCATCCTTTAGCTGTGCACGAAGCACCGGGTTTGTTACTGAGGCAAACTGTAGAGCCTAGAACTCGTTCCTGCTGGCGTCTTGAGATCCGCTTGGATTTCAGTAGTCGCTTGACAGACCCTGCTATTTCCTTCCTTTTCTTCTGGGGGATGGAAAGGCGGTGTGACTGAAGGTTCCATTGGATTCCTAACCATTGGAACTTCTGAGCTGGAGAGAGGCGAGATTTCTTCACGTTTATCTTGAATCCCAGGTGTTTTAGATACTGGGTGACTTTGCTGCAGGATTTTAAACAATCCTCGGGCGATGGAGCCCAGACTAGCCAATCGTCGAGGTAGGCCATCACCTGGACGTCTCGGAGGCGGAGCTGTTGTACTATGGCGTCCGCCAGCTTTGTGAAGATCCGAGGGGCCACATTGAGGCCGAAGGGCATGGCCCTGAAGGCGTAGCTTTTCCTTTGGAGTCGAAATCCTAGGTAGGAGGAAGCGTGATGGTTCATTGGAACGTGCCAGTAGGCATCCGCCAGGTCTATGGAGACCGTGTAAGAACCTCGAGGCAGAAGGGTCCTTATCTGTTGAAGAGTCAGCATCTTGAACTTGTCGTTCGCTATGAACTTGTTGAGGGGGGATAAGTCCAAAATGACTCTGAGTTTGTCGGAGTCTTTCTTGGGGACACAAAACAGTCTCCCTTGGAACCTGGTGGACTTTACCTTCCTTATCACCTTCTTGTTCAAGAGATCTAGGACATATTCTTCCAGAAGGGAGGTTGATTGTTGGAAGAATTGCTGGAAGGTTGGGGGTGGTTGAGTCCAACTCCAGCCTAGACCCTTCTTGACGATGCTGTGTGCCCAGGGATCGAAGGTCCAACGATCCTGGAATTGGCGGAGTCTTCCTCCCACCGGAAGCACTTCATTGCTTCTGGTGTCCCGAGGTCTTACTGCCTCGGCCGCTAGCTCCCCTTCCTCCTCTGCCTCTGGAGGGACGGCGAGACGCGTCTCTGCCTGCACCTCTGCTTGAGACTCTACCTTTGGGACGAAAGGTAGTCGTCTGTTGCTCGAAAGCAGGGGTGAAAACCGGTGACTGTGACAAGACCGGTTGGGTGACCAGCTGAAAGGTCTGCTGTGGCTGAGCTGCCACTTGGGGAGTAGCGGGTCCCGGAAACTGCCGTCTCTGTTAACGTTGCTGGGGTTTCTGCTTGGAGGATTTCCTCTTAGGTTGAGGTCCGTCGTCCTGGGAGGATTTCCTCTTCTTTGACATGCCCCACTTGTGGAGAAGGTTCCTGTTCTCCGTGGCGGCCTTGTCGGTGATCTCTTTCACGAGGTCAGAGGGAAAGAGGTGCTTACCCCAGATGTTGGAGGAAATCAGCCTCCGGGGTTCGTGTTTCACAGTGGCACCTGAGAACACGAATTCTCGACAGGCTCTCCGAGCCTTCATGAAGTGATACAAATCCTTCACCAGGGTTGCCATGTGGGATTTGGCGAGTACCATGTAGTGGTGTGGGACTCTGGTGTCACAAGCCATGATGTCAAGTTGGACCTGGTGGGACATGGATGCTGCAAGCCTCTCCTTCGTATCTTGTTCCCGACGAAGGAGGTGGTCGTTGAGTTTCGGGAGGTCTTCGTTAAACTGACGTCCGGCTACGTCAGGATCTAGCTTTCCCACCATGAAAGTATGCTGGATATCCTTCCAGTGTCGAGCGTCGGGGGGAGTTACTATGGAGAAGGGTCTGCACTCCTCCAGTGCAGGGCAGGTTTTTCCTTCTTCCACAGCCTTGAGGCACGCAGCGAAGGCCTTTTCCATGAAGGGAAGGACTGCATCGTCGGGTGCGACGTAAGTAGGGTGCTTCTTGCTCAGGGCCGGAAGCTTAGAGCAGGTAAAACCCCTACTTTTAAATGCAGTGGCTAGCATAGCCTGGGCCTTCGAGAGATCGAACACTATCTCCTCCTTGGGTTCGGTCTCTTCTTTAGAGGCAGGTTCAGAACGAAGCCGGACGTAACAGCCCGGGTAAGCCTCAAAGTTTGGGAAGAACTCCACATCTTCCAGGGGGACCGTGCCGATCTTATCGCTGACAAAGATCCTGCCGGTCGCGATAACCATATGCTCGGCATACCTCCAGGGGTTGGCATGTGAGCATGCAGGGAGATCCTTAACCGAGATCTTCTTCGGTTCTTTGGACCCCTTCATGGACCTGATGAACTCTTGAGTTTCTTTCAGCCTGTCGTCCATAATGGCTTTGATCATCCGGAACATCTCTTGGGCAGATGGAATGGGTTCCGGGGTAGCGGAGGTAGACGGGAGAGACACTTCCGTCGGTGTAGGAGTAGGGGCGGTGATGGAAGGAGGAGCGACCTCTTGCTCCGACTCGGTGTATTCCACCTGGTCCTCTTCATCTTCCGCACCTTGGGCCATAAGGGTCTTCTCCGTGCCCTCCGAAATATCCGACATATGTTCGTCGTTCTCGGAATCCAGGTGGCACTCGTGCATGGACTGGGCCATGACTACGTCTGGTTCCACCGTAATTTGGACAGTGGGGATCAGTTCTTTGGGCACCACAGAATTGGGGGAGGCCTTTGGGAACAGAAGGGACCTCATTTCTTCAGTGGCCAGGTATGGTCCAGTGGCATTCTTCTGGAATCCACGCACCCACTTGCGTAGCTTATCCCGAGAAGTGTCCCTGACCTCCGCTGAGGGAGGATTATGGAAGGCATCGACTAGGCGATCCTGCGGGTCCCAGAACTTCAAATCCCCTTTCTTGTTGGCACAAGGGGCGTGAGTCCTACACGCCGTATGCCCGTAGAAGTGCGGGCGTTTCACAGCGCAGAAGTCGTAATCACACTTCATCTGCTCCTCCTGTAAAAGAAAGAGAAAATGAGTATGGGGGGAGTCATAAGAATGACTCTTAAACTTAAGTTAATATTAATCATTAATTTTAACTTGATAAAGGATGTGATGCACAGAGGAAGGGTTGAGATAGGATAGGAACATACTCCGTGCATCCCGCCCGGCTGGTTACCGTAACCTTCATCCTTGGACAATCCGAGGTGACCGAAGGCACAGGATAGAATTCAAGTAGAAGTCCGTAGGGCAGATAGAATTCTATGGGAATTGTCAAGGATATAAGGTTGGGACTGAGGCCACTCAGTTCCAAATTAGGGGACTAAAAGATCCCATAGGGTAACGGCTTCCGGCAACCAGCCGCGCTAAGATACACGCAGCATGCTGGAAATCTGTGATATGCAAGAAGACAGCATGATTACCAATAGAACAGTAATAAGATACTGATCCATTTACGTAAACAAGCCATCTGGTTGCAGTGTAGGGCTATCAATATCAGATGATAGCTAGTAGAAGGGGGTGCAAGTCGCCTTGACGCCTCCGGAAGGTTCCGGCAGACCGCCGGCACGCCGGAGGCCGCTCCAGCAGAGTTTCTGGCATTAAGACAGACAATATAGAAGTCAAGAGTAATACCAGGGTGGCGGCCGCCGGCACTGCGGCGGAGGGAGCAGCGGCTCCGGCAGCCGGAGGTTGCCGGCTTGGTGACAGGAACAAGGATGGTTATAGCAGAACCGGACTGCCGGCAGTGGATGCCGGCACTCCGGGGGCCGGCCGGCGGGCGGACGACCAAGTTATGAGGAAGGAGGGAGAGCCATCGGCTGGAAGCCGGCGGCAGGCGGCAGTCCCCCGGCACACGGAGGACTGGCGGCCTAGAGGATAAGGGATGAGTCACCAAGGTAGGAGGTGGGTATCACCAACAGTGGAGGCGGCAAGGGACCGGCACCCGGATAGTGAAAGAGACAGGAGGAGGGATGTAGGGGTCCGGCCACGGACCCCCAGACATCCCGCCTGAGTGGGTGTACCCATGATAGAGGCTGACTCTATCACCCAGAAGCAGGGGCCGCAGAGGACCGGGAGCTAAGGTAGCCCAAGGGAGGGCTAGGGGACACCCAAGAGCGGGGGGGGGGGAAACCCCTGCATACAGAACACATCCAGTGGCTAACCCCATAGGACACTATGAAGGGTATATGTACCAGAGCGGCCCGCACACAGAAGCTCAAGGTAGCCCTATCACTCCACCCTAAGGAGGAGTTGTAGGACAGGGGACAGATGGGTATAGACTAACCTAAGTATAGGCTAGGCCATACAAGAGATAGGTGGGGAGGGGAGAAGAAAAGGGACTTCCATGGAGGGGGTTCTGTACCAGAGCGGCCACTGAGGAAGGGAGGACACTCCCTAGCCTAAGGTAAGGCAGCTTGACTGAAAATGGTGCATGGGTATAGTTTCAGCAAGGAACAGAACTAACCCCTCCAAAACCTAACCTAGAGCAGGGATGTACGTCCTGAACTAGGAAGGATGGAAGACATATCGCTATTGCAGGAAAAGTCGGAGACCTAGCCCCAGCAATAGAGGAAGGACTAGCCGTTCCTCACTCTCGGACGCAACCCTAAGGGGGGATCATTCCCTTAGGGAGGACAGAGAGGCGATAATATACTCTGATATGAGCTTGATCCCCTTACGTGGTAGGGGGAGCAAGGCTACACAGAGGGGATGCCCTAAGGCAGAGGGTGAAGGAAGCATATAGGGGTCCTACATGTAGGTTAGGTTAGAAAGACACACTATCTAACCTGTCCCCTATATGGTCCCTGAAGGCGAAAACACTTGCATCACAGTCAATAGTATTGTAAAATAATGCCACTATCTTCATAAATAAGCCTAGGATCACTGATAAATATCATGCATGAACACTGATATAGGCGCTCTGGCCTGGGGGCTACAGTAGCCAACTGGTATGGGGTCAATCGATGACCGATAAAAAAGCGTCAAAACACGATATAAAAGTTCCTAGCTATGAAGACTAAATAAACTAATAGTATCGATTAGTTAATAAAGCCGGAAGCGTTGTTGAGGCTAACTAAATAAGGCATGCAGAACAACAACGACGCCATAAAATGGCGGGTCCGGTTGAGGCACAGCTCTGCCACAAAACATCAAATATCTCGAAAAGTAAAATTTACTTTACGGTCAGAGCTTAACCCTGGATAGGTACGGTGGGTCGTTTGCGACCCCGAGCGTCAAAAAAAAACAGGTTTTTCTCACGTGACTCACCCCTGTGACTGAATTTGTGGGTGATCGACCTGCAGGAGGTGTCTCCCCTACACGCTCTAGTAGTGTCCAGATGTGCATTGCTGTAGCTGTACTCCTTCCCCGATTTCTGAGACGCATCGGGGTCGTTCGCGTCCGAGTTTACCCTTCTGAGGTAGTTTGCATAATTATCAAAGTTATTACGTATTATGAAATTGTCGTAGAATGGTGCAACTTGTATAGGTTATCAGTTGTGGAAAGTCTTGGTGGATTGTTTGGCTACCATGTGCATGTTTTTTTTTTTAGTTAAAATGTCGTTCATCACCACGAGGACCATTTTACCGCGAGTGCCCCTTTTTCATTTTTTTTCATTTTTTTGCCAAGTCATTTTTCCGTAAGATATTGCCAAATAGTATCGTAAAACTTTTGCTTGTTTAGTGTTGGAAAGTGTGTCTAGATGATCTGGCTACCCATGCATGACTTTGTTTTTGTCAGATACGACGTAGTTATTGGTATATTGGGTATTTAACTGCGGTTACCAATTTCTGTTTTTTTTTCAATATTTGTAAAAATTACTACGTAGTAAGAAATTGCCGTATATTATTCATTTTTTTTTTATGTTTATGTGTTAGAAAGTGTGCCTTGATGGTTGGGCTAACACGTGCATGTCTTTTTTTTTATCTGAGATGTCGTATATTAGAATGTCGGGCATTTTACCGCGAGTGTCCCTTTTTAATTTTTTTAAATTTTTTTGCCAAGTCATTTTTCCGTAAGATATTGCGAAATAGTGTCGTAAAACTTTTGCTTTTTTAATGTTGGAAAGTGTGTCTAGATGATCTGGCTACCCATGCGTGATTTTGTTTTTGTCAGATACGACGTAGTTATTGGTATATTGGGTATTTAACTGCGGTTGCCAATTTCTGTTTTTTTTTCAATATTTGTAAAAATTTACTACGTAGTAAGGAATTGCCGTATATTATTGATTTTTTTTTCATGTTTATGTGTTAGAAAGTGTGCCTTGATGGTTGGGCTAACACGTGCATGTCCTTTTTTTTTATCTGAGATGCCGTATATTAGAATGTTGGGCATTTTTCCGCGAGTGCCCCTTTTTATTTGTTTTGCATTTTTTTGCTTAGTCATGTTACCGTAAGGAATTGGCAAGTAGTGTCGCAAAACTTATATTTTTATAGTGTTGGAAAGTGTTTCTAGATGATCTGGCTACCCATGCCTATTTTTTTTTTTAGCCAGATATGGCGTATATATAAGTATGTGTTCGATTTTCCTGTGATTGCCATTTTTTTGTTTTTTCCCATTTCTTTCAAAATTACTACGTACTAAGGAACTATCACAGAGTAATATTTCATTTATATGTTTATTTGTCGGAAAATATGCCTTGATGGTTTGCCTAGCACGTGGCTGAAATTTTTTTTTTCTGAAATGCCGTATATTAGATTGGCCATTTTTCCACGAGTGCCCCTTTTTATTTGTTTTGCATTTTTTTGCTTAGTCATGTTACCGTAAGGAATTGGCAAGTAGTGTCGCAAAACTTATATTTTTATAGTGTTGGAAAGTGTTTCTAGATGATCTGGCTACCCATGCCTATCTTTTTTTTAGCCAGATATGGCGTATATATAGGTATGTGTTCGATTTTCCGGTGATTGCCATTTTTTCGTTTTTTCCCAATTCTTTCAAAATTACTACGTACTAAGGAACTATCACAGAGTAATGATTCCTCTAGATGTTTATTTGTCGGAAAATTTTGTTTACTTTTTTTTTGATTGAATATCATCAAATTTTTTTAGCTAAAATATTGTTTTACATTTTTTTTTTTCGATTTTATTTCCCTTCAAAAAAAATTTTTTGGGTCAGAATTTTAATTTTATAAACGTAAAATAATCGACAATTATCCAGCAACCCACCATACAATTTTTATGCATATCCAATAATAATTAGATTAGTAAATAACACCTTGAAATTGACATACCCTTCCTACATTTCAAGTGGCAGATTAGGGAGTCTGAGTCAGTGTGGTTGGCGGCCATTTTGTGGACATATCCGAAGCGTAAGCTGCCCTATCTATATATATTCTTGTTCCCTATAGAATTTGTGATATTTTGGTATATTTTTACCTGCATAAATATCATATTATATATTAAATATATGTATTCTTTTACGAAATTTCCAAGTACTCAAAAAATTACCTTTAGATATGGCCCCTGATATTAATGTAATTTACAAAATAATGAAGATTTTTTTACATATTTCTATTTTAGGATAACATATGTTTATTCCCTAAAAAAATTAGCCACTTCCTATTTCATTTGGGTACCCAAAAAAATTCATGAAATTTGGACAATTTTTTTTGGCCAAAAAAAAGTTACCCTTTTTTTCTCATTTCAGATCTTCACCTCCATGGGTCTGACTTCATCCAAAATACATCAAGATGTGTCCTAAACATTCAAGAATCAATTCCTAAAAGGATTTGTGTATATATGTATAAACTTTTTTTTTATGAATTTTTATGTCAGGTCTTTTTTTTTTTCTACTTAATTTTTTAAAATATTTATAATAAATAGTTTTTCTGCAGATGAGTAGTATTTATCTTTACAGTTGTTTTAAGCATTCATTGAAGTTTTTTTTTGGCAAAAGAAAAAAGGAGGTTACTGCAAAAACTGATTTTTCAAGAATTTTTTTTGGCGTCGGGGTCGTTCGCGTCCGAGTATACCCTTAAAGGGGTGTCCGAGGACCGTACCTATCCAGGGTTAACTAAACAATACTGGAACCTTGTACTCAACTTTCCAGAAGAAGGCGAGGCCGAAGGTAGCGACATGACGAAGATGCAGTGAGATAAAAAGAGCGTAGGGAAAATCCGTCTAAGATAGGCGAGCTACTAGCAGAAGGATGAGGACGGACGTGACGTCATTTAGCAATGGCGCCCGTTTGTTTACGTATCGAGTACCAAAAGTAGCCACGGACGAGATTAGCTGTGGAACGGCTCCCAGCTATTCTCCGCCCTTACACACCGAAGTGTTAACTCTGTTCGGCGTGTAGATAGCTATGTGGCGCGTTAATACATGCGTCCCCTGTTGATATACGATGTCTTAAAAGGGAAACCTTTAGGATACTCGCTCCAGAAGTTAGAATTCTGTGATAACCTGTGGTTAAATTCTCTGGGAATATCTTAGTAGTTATTTACCCAAGGAAGCTACCAAAAGGAACCTTCCATCAGGACGCCATGGCTTGAGCCCATAAATGTATGTGACAAGTTATCGGTTTCCTTTCTAAATACGGAAAGCAAATCTAACAACCAAAATGTCTACAAACAGGATAATTGTCTTCTTTCCTTTATATAAGAAATTTCATAGAGAACCAATTAATTAATAATAGCATCAAAACCTTCAAGATTTAAATTTTAGTTTAAAATACTGAGGGCATCACCATCATAGTACTAGGCCTACTAAGCAATTTAAAAGGACTAAGCTGAAGGGATCAAACTAGTCTAAAAAAAATCCATATATATGTTAGATAAAAGAGGGGACATTTTAAAGGACTAGGATTTAGAGATCAACATAAGTTAAAGTTCTCTGGTTTTAGTTCCAATTTCATCAGAATAGATGCTCACCAAAATGTCAGCCAGGTAGGCCCAACACCCCACTGTGGTGCCGAACCACAGCAGTGGCCTCCCCAGTAAACAGCTTAATCTCACGGTCCTGGGTGGGGATCGGTGTGCTGCCATGCGAATGCTAGGCGAACGCGTTGCCACTGTACTAGATATAAGTTGGATTAAAGAGGGGACAATGGATTATCCATAGTCATACTAAAAACTTTATAGAAAGCTCCATTAAAAATATACTTGCACTTTGCAATACAAACAATTACATTGAGCAATAATCTTGTTTAGTAATGGTAACTCATAAAAATCTAAAATGTCAGACAAGAAACTGAATAGGTCATCAACAGGCACTTTTGTTTATGAAGTTACATCAAAACTGATTGAGCGGTGGTTAAACATTATGACCATACATTACTTTGTCATTTATGGCAATCACCTACGAATTTTCTTTATATGTGAAGGAAAAATGTTATCTAAAATCAGAGAAAATACAGTTACTGTATTTGTATAGTTATTTATAATCAATAGATCCTGTTGCACTGATAATTGGTCGTATTGGATTTTTTGGTTTATGGGATTTAATTAAACCATATAAATAAGGCAATAAGGATTCAGTAAAAGTCAAAGAATCGGTTAAGGATTTCTCCTGTGAAAACTCCCATCCTGAGAAGTTATGACGATTTAAAAACTTACCATCAATTTTAAAGCAGGCTAAGGCTTGTTACTAGTCTTGGAGTCATATCCTATCTGATGTTTGGTCACGGGTTCTTGCGGGGTTCACTTGAGAGATCTGTGGACTCTAGTAACATTCCTGGAAGGGCAAGACTGTTTGGAGGTCCACCTAAGCCTTTGCTGATACTATAATGGGGAAGAATCCTAGCTCTTCAGTGTAGAAACTGGTTACAGGCTGAGTGACAGCCTTTTACCGCAGGGATGGAGAGGAGCTCCCTCGGCAAACTTGGTCGAGGTGAACCGCAATCCATTGCATAAGCACCAACCAGAAAAGTACCCCTTCTACGATGCCACTGATTGAAGATTGTAACTAAAGAGGAGCATCAGCAAATCTGGATACCATTTGGTGAGTGGTACCTGGGAGTCTCCATAATTATACTGTGGCCGATATTGTCAACAGACTGTCGAGTTTTGGTAAACCTGGTAAATTGACAGAAAGGCTAAAGCACCCAGAATAACTGGTGTGTCGGGAGGTGTCCTAAATTCTGTTGCCATCCCTGGGATCAAATAGTTATCCACTGGGATATGATCTGAACTGGAGAGCAGTAAACTGGAAATTCTGGATCAACCAGGAGGTGAGAGGGTCCTTCAAGAGGGATTCCAAAAGTGTGAAGCCTTTCTACCACTCACGAATAGGAGACCCTACTGGTCCTATCCTGTGGCCCTGATGATTGAGCATTTCTACCAGAAAACTATTCTTGTTTGGAATAGACCTTGCCGAATGCTTTTTAACGTTATCAGCTGCCCAGATGTATACCCTACTTCCTTGCTCAACAGAAAAATGTCCATGAAACAATAACCCTTTGCTTCCAGATATCTTGGATACATCTATGAATAGCAGGATGCCTGGATGGATGTGGGATTTAGGTAAAACTCCTCTGGAGAGGAACTCATCAAGCAACTAACTAGCCTGATCATCATTATCATCATTACTAGCTAAGCTACAACACAAGTTGGAAAAGCAGGATGCTATCAGACCAAGGGCTTCAGCTGAGAAAATAGCCAAGGTGAGGGTTACTCTATTACTAACTACCTTATTAAAAGTTTAAATGGGCATTACAGCTTTGCTGAAGTCATACTCCTAGAAAAGGTTGATGCTTTGTATTTGAGTAGGAACAAATAAATGTAAAATATTGAACTTTGAAAGATCTGAACAACCAACATTTACAACGTAAAAAAAAAATTCATTATTCCAGCCCGGTCTTAAGACAAACAGGAGAAAAAGAAACTGTATTCGTGAACATGTTTGTTTATTAAGCTTTATTTACATTGAGATAACATGACTGTGACACTGAACAACTGAACAACACGACTTTTTTTTTATAGAAGGGGGCAACCGAAGAGCTCCCTCTCTGTGTGGTGTGTCGAGGGAATAATATCAATTTTACCTCGCACAGTGGGAGGTCAAGCATTATATGCTTACTGATCAATAGACCAAATGTTTATGGCTACACGGCATCTTGCTTTGAGGTAAATGTGAATTTAATTTAAAAAACTAAATATCTTACAAGTTTTCTCAACTAAATCAATAAGCAAATCTAAACAGGTCTATGAACAGCCAAGAAATGAAAAACATACTGGAAAAGGGCCTGTGTTTGTTCCCTACACCTCCGTATGTTGCTTTGCTTGTCTATCAGTAATTAAGAGCTTGCAAAAGAACAGAGATATAAAGATACAAAGAGCAGCCAAAGGCAATAAAATTTGTTCATTTGCCACTAGAAACAATCCTGAAAAGTTTCAATGCCAAGCATTAACACTGCACTACCGTACCATGCTTATGACTTGGGTAACAGCACAAGCTCCATGGAGTGATTTACATCTGCACTACTACTTAATAAAAAAACTTTGAATAACATTCAACCTAATACAGTACAATGTTTGGCAGTCACTTTTCAATCAAATCAAATAAACGGTAAACCTTAAATATGTATTATAAACATCTATTTTCAAAAATAAATCAGGTTTTTAACCACTGCCTGATGGAACAGAGACACTTTCCCATATTACAAAAAATACCGAGCATAACCAGACAAAAATGGTATATGTACACCAACCTTCAAGTGGCAAAAGAACAAAACCAGCTAAACAGAGATGAACAGGAAAATGGTGGCACAGCTTAGGCAAGGGAAGTCACAAGCTATAGTGCTACAGTACCATTTGCTCATCCTGGAAGGATGCAGGCACAAGATTTTAAAACCACTGTTGTATCGGCCTATTCCAAAAGTTAACTTTTTCAGCTATCTCAATTCAGGTTAGGTAAGAGTTGTTTTATATAGGGTCAACCTCCTACCGTTATGTATAGGATACAAGGGTACCTTCACTCTCTGCTATGTTGTATAACCATACAGCAGTAGCAACATCAATATTACAATATAAATAAGAGCGGTGTAACAAAACTCTCAACACTTTTCCTTCAGGACTCGTTAAATATCATCAAAGATTCAAAACTGCATTACACAATACCAATAATAACAGTAATTATGCAGCAGATGCACTAAGGTTTTTCCTAAAGTGTTTGCATTCAAATGCTCTTTCAGTATTTCATGGTAGTAATATATCAAGCTGATTAGTTCTCTGAAGGATCAGGTAAGAATTAAGGTACAGAGCAATTCAAATCATTATTACCCATCCAAAGCACAGGTATTGTTTCAATGCCAATTATATTCAAACTTTTTTTTTTGGTTTTTGGAACTCGAAAAATGTGAAATTTTCGACTTCAGCTTTAATCATAAGAACATGGTTCTTAGTGCATACAAAAAAAAAAAAAAGTGTGTGCACTACAATTAGTTTACGAGACATTGTGAAGTAATTTTTTTTTTTTATGAGATTCAAAAAATATATATCTACATAAGTGGAGGAAATTATCACAAAAATATATTAGCAACCCATATAACAGTGGAAATGATCTATGCTTAGGAATAACTTTTAGGTTTCTCCACAAATGAGCAAGTATTATAAATGAGAAATTAGCCTATCCACTACTCCATTCATAGTACGTGGCGCCACGTTCACGCATTCCTAAAACTCGAGATGCATTTATTTGTATTTTAGCAAGAACGCTTCCAAAGCATGTTATGTGATTACCATTTTGTCATTCTAAAGTTTCCATGCTTTTCCATAAATATGATGGATTACAGTATCTTCAAAACTTTGAGCTTGAATGAGTATCTCTTAGAAATTATATGTGAACACTTTCAATATGAAGCGATTTAAGTGATTTTTCCGAGCATTACTGCAATCGAAATTTCACCTAGATGGACTAAAGGCTGAAGAAAAAAATTAATTAAAAAAACAATTATGGCACTTTTACTAGCATTTCCTAAAGTTACTAAGCCAATCTTAATTTTCAAGTTTGATGGTATTGCAAAGCGAGTCGAGACGTATCATTTTTAAAATACATGTATTTCCCACATAAAAAGAATTACAAATTATTAGACAACAAAAAGCTGTAAAAGAACAGGATATCTATCAACCCTATGGTAGAGCCAGTATTTCATTAAATGTACAGTATATGCATTTTTTTTTCTTAATCCTAAGCAATGGACTTCCTATACTTATTATATCTCAAAATCTTGATAACTTGGTGCAAAAAGATGGCTGTGTACACGCTGGCTGGAGTGGTTATTTGACACAAATCAAAGCCAATAGAATTTAAGGGGAACTTGGGGAAAAAATAGGGTTTATAAAGCCCTGTCCACAATATCGAGCATGCTCGTCGAGCAAACGGTCATACCAGACCACAATAGGTAGTGGGAATGATGACTGATGTCGGAAGTGGGGAACTACAGGCAAAGATCTTACCCTGCCTGTGGTTTTCCTGCTTCTGATGTCGTCAACCCATATTCTCACTAACTATTGTGGTCTTTTATCACGGTTTGCCCGGCGAGCATGCTCGATCGTGTGGACAGAGCTCTAAAGGGTCTGCGGTTTTCACCATTCAAATGACCATTCCAACCAACATTTCTTAAATATCTAGAATCCCAGTCACAGTTAGGAAAAAGTTGCAGTTTCCTATTTTGTTTTCATACATGCAAGATATAGGTTAGGTCATCTTTACCTGTGGAAGCATAGTAAAAAGCATGGGAAATAGGCGCACATTTACTAATACTATTTATACTGTATATACAGCATTCTTGCATCGATTTCAGCAGCATTTTTACATTTCATTAGCGGTGCCAGTCACAACTGGACTTTTTAAGTCACTCATTCCAAAAATAAAACTTTGAAATTAATTTTAAAACTTTACAATAATAGATTAAAAAAACTATGTCACCTCTTTTTACATAGATATTTATACTTCAACCCTTAGTTGTGAAAAATATATGTATATTTATATACACAATCTTGCCCTCTGTGCCACCACTGTCAACTGTTCTATACTGATAGGATAATACTGACATCTACATAGTCAAGTAAGGCTTTACACGATCCTGGAGCTTTCACAAACTACAAAATTAACTTTACAAAATGCATGACTTACGTAGCCTTGCTAATAACCAGTCATTAAACCCGCTGTTTGCTTGCAGTGTTACTAGGTAACTGTAGTGAATGTTAAACTGTTCGGCTCTGAAAGCCTTACAATATTTTACTGTCTTCTGGTGCATTCAACAACAAAAAAAAAAAGAGAGAGAGAGAGAGAGAGAGAGAGAGAGAGAGAGAGAGAGAGAGAGAGAGAGAGAGAGAGAGAGAGAGAGAGAGAGATTCAGCTCTAGCATTTTCATTCAACAGAAGTGGCCACAATTCATTCCTTATATTTCTATAATGGAATGAGGAAACTACCATTATGTTTATTTCATGTTCTGTTTTATTATTTTAGGCTTTACTATGGCTAACACTACATGCCAATAGAACCTCTACCCCCCATGAAGTTGAACTAATAAAATTCTCAATATCATGGCCCTAAGACCATTGAAATTCACATAACCTTTATATGCACTTTTACACTAGATACCTGAACTTTCAATATATGAGTAATGTAATCCTACTGGAACTCTAGGTATACGAACTTACGTGTAATTTCAATACGGCAAGTAAAATATACGACCATAATAACTTTTTCTCAATTTCAAGTCCAATAAAAGATGTTCTGCATTTTCTCGTGCTAGGGTTCAATAACTAATAGAGCCTTTAGAACAAAGCAGTAACATGAACTAGTTAATGATCTTGAAATACAGCACGTCTAATGAGAAACGATAGTTAAATTAGAATAACTAATCACTAATTTGTACAATATTATGCACAGTAGGTTAGAAAAATGATTGTTTGAAAATATTTCGCTTTGGATGTATGAAAGAGCCTCCTCATACACATTCTAGAACATCCCAGGAGTCATATCTACTACTGTTTGGTATCAGACTATTATTCCAAATGCTGTGAACTTTCATATCTAGAGAAATACAGTACACAATGTTCACACAGAAATTACATTTCTACTGGAAAATACATCAAAACGGGTAACGAGGTTTAACTCTTGTGTAATTAGCTTACCTTCTGTAATCTGTCAACGACCAACCTCATGACTCGGCTACAAAATGACAAACATAATCTCTAAGAATGAAGCCAAGTGTGAGGATGCGATTAGAGCAACTCGTCTCTTGAAAGTATAAAAGAAAGCTATGAATGTAAAAAAAAAAAAAATCAAAATTAGAATCACCCGAGAAAAATTATGAACCAATCACTGAATTACAGTAATTCCATTCACATACAAATGCTTTTCCTTTTGTGTGTCTATTACTGTACTTCTTTGGCTTAGCAATTGATTTCACTCTTACTCACTCCTTATACCTCACCACATGCGAGGAGGGATAACAATGGGTGATGAAAAGTCCATGCTGCTGTTTATAAGTGTATATATATCTCTTTTTCATTTAATCATATATATATATTTATATATAAGGAATCCACTCCGCTAAAGGTCCAGCACGATCCTACAGTAAATAACCACTGGAACAATAGCACGAGGGATCCCAAGATTCAACGATGCCACCCAAAAGAAACATAAGGTGACAGAAACAGCAAGAAGAGAAGGATTATGTTTCACTGGTATACGATACATTTCTATGGCTTTTTACACTAGCTTAACAATATTCTATATCTCAATACACAAATATTTATTTCACAGACATATACAGGGATATGGGAGAGAAATTCCAGTAACTGCTGGACACTCCAACTTTATACATCACAATCTTAGACTACGATACAACTTTCTCAAACCTTTAAGGCATTGTACAATTTACATACATCTACAGTCAACATTGTTAATAATTTGAATCTTTTGTAACATAATGATAAAATGTGAACTACATATCATCAGTGATTTACTATAACATGCACTTATCAAATAATTTTCTTTCAATTAACAATGAAAATTTCTCAATCTATGGTAGACCCTTAAAGAAAAACAAAAAAAAAATTGGTTATTAATTCTTGGGGTCTTTTTTTTTTTTTTATTAGTAACCCATCAACAACAACCCCATGAAGGTCGTCAGGCAATAAATGATGGCCCACCTTCCTTTAACACTGTAATACACAATTCTTTGCTTTCCTGTGAATTCTGCATCGTTAAAACTTTTTTTTTTTTCATTTTTAACTTCCCAACATGATTCTCCCAAAGGTCAATTTCTGCACCAGCCTTTCAAGCAATGACTAGGACGGGCGATGCTTTTGAGATATTCCTCTCTGGACATGGAGTCGATTGAAATAACGGGAGAGAAATCTAACGTGCCCTTCGTTTACAACGTAGTTAATCAAGATATACAGCAATATAAAAAATACACGGGGATAAGTAAATGCAGTAATGAGTAATACAGGTACAATCATACTGGACTGCATAAAAGAACATATCAAAAGAAAGAGAGACCAATAATCATAATACACAACTTAGGCCCCATACTGTCCAGGATAAGGGGTATACAGTACTTTCCTTTTAATTCAACAATTCCAATGTGAGCATCAAAACTTAATCTAGATTTCCTGTCTACAAGTTAACTAATGAATATTTTTGCAGATTAACAGTAGGTGGTATCCAAAAATAAATGAATGAAACTCTCATCCAAATGAATAATGAATGATGTTAAATCAATGGCACCTCATCAATTTACTTGGTTGTCAAACATATGTAAGTTAAACCTAGATAACAAAACAGACTGATTTTGTATGGGTCTCTTCCACATACAGCTAATGCTACAAACCAGTTTAACATGAACAAAAAAAGAAAAGGGAAAAAAAAGAATAGGTTAGCTACTAAAGCATCTTTGATTGACTGCATGAACTCTTCCTTTTGCAAATTAACAATAATACATTCACACAGAGCATTTACTTTACTGTCCCAACAGTGTGGTATTGGAATAGAACAACTGCCAAAAGTTGTCAAACTAAATGTTAAGTTTAATTTTTCTAAATCAAGTTTGAGCAAAAAGAATTCCCATAAATAAACCCTTATAGAAACAAGAGTTGCAAATTCCTACTAACCACTTTGCTGAACAAACCGTGATAGCATATACCAAAGATTTAAGGGCAACTTGGGTCTTCAAAAGAAAAAGGAGCAGAGCAAACACCATGAGGTAGTAACCTATGCCAAATGACAGGGAAAAAATCCAAAGCAATTAGAAATGAAGTGTATTGCTTAGTGGAAGACAAAGACATTTTCTTAATATGCTCAAAATCCATATAATCCCAATCCAGTTCTTGAGGAGCAAAGCTTTGAAAGTGCTGGGGGGAAAAACGTGAGCCATAAAACATGACAACAAGAGAGCGTGCCTACATAAGCAATGTATTTTAATTGCCAGTAATATAAAGAATATAAAACATCTATCAAAATTTACACAAGACAAGATATCTGGATATATGCCACTTGCCATTCCAAGGACTGCCGTAGGTGTGATAAGCTCACATACACTTAACCTAAAATAGAGTTAAACAAAATCTTACAATTTACACAGTAAACACTAATCTTCAGAAAAGAAATGTTCAACTTAATATCATCAGAATGAATTTGTAATGCAGAATTCTATTTTCCCATCGCTCAAAAACTAAGCTAAACTCACTATACCTATAATAAAACTTATTTCTACAGTGTTAGTATATATGAAGAAAATGCACTCCCTCCAAAACCAAAAACTCCATAGTGATTTATAATGTGAACCAGAAGAAAACACAGATATAGCAGCTTCCTTTCAAACTATAATGGTCCAACATATCAACAACTAAATCAAGCATCTGTTACACCTGATGATTACCAGCATCTTGCCACATGCTGTCGACTATTACACTGTTCAACACCTGTCAATTACAGCATTTAAAACAAAGAATATGGCTAAATTTACATGCCGCCAGAGATCAAGAATAAGAAAGAGAACCAAGTTTGCTAAGTACAATATCCCAAATGCATTGTTTCTTTTAGAGAAATCGGCAATTAAATCAACGTATAAATTAACGGTGAGCTATTGCTAATCCTGATGCTTACATAAATTAAATCTGTATACATATACATATACATATACATATACATATACATATATATATATATATATATATATATATATATATATATATATATATATATATATATATATATATATATATATATATATATATATATATATATATATATTCTGGCATCTTTAATTAGAATTTCATTACGTCATATTATGGTGACAGTGGCAAACAGCAATTTAATCATTCATATAGATGAACAGCTTATTTTTCATGTTTGAGAATAGTCCGAACTACATAACCAAAACAAGAATATGCTATATAATTTACAGGTCAGATGGACTCCCTAAATACTAATTTCTACCCTAAAATTAGAAGACTAAACTCCAATACATACTTATATTTTATGGGGAAAATTTTAAAGGCAACGGATTCTAAGTTAATTATTAAATTTACAACTGAATAACCAATATTAGCAGTGGTCTGGTTAAACTATTGAATAATAATAATAATAAACAAGTTGGAATCTGCAGTTACTAAATTCATATGATAGTACTGTACAAGAATCATCACCAATAAAGTATGCAAAGAAGAAAAAAAAATAATCTTCTGTTGCACTCCTAAGATTAATAGTAAATTATGTAGTCATAATTGGAATAAGTAAAATATAAAACAAAGTACTTTAACCTATCCAACACAGTACACAGTAACAACTAAACTTTAGGATAGAATGCCTTAATCTTGAATGTAGAAAATCGTAAAAGAAAAAATTGGAAAAAATCTAAATTTCAATCTATTACTAAAAGGTAAGGAACAAGTGTAAAATTATAATTCTGCAAGATTACCAAAGTAGGCAAAGAATATCTTAAAACCGAGTATTATTCCAAATGATGAGTAAGCCGTCATTCCTTGAGTACACACAGACTATGATCAAAACTTCAATAAGACCTCTTCTATTTCAATTCTCTTCCTCTTTTGTTAAATTTTTTATAGATTATATAGGAGGTATTTACTTTAATGTTGTTGCTCTTCTTAAAATATTTAATTTTTCTTCATTTCCTTTCCTCATTGAGCTATTTTCCGTTAAGAGCCCCTGGGCTTATAGCATCCTGCTTTTCCAACAATGATTGTAGCTTAGCTTGTAATAATAATAATAATAATAATAATAATAATAATAATAATAATAATAATAATAATAATAATAATAATAATAATATCTGATTAACGAATGAAGTGAAACACACTGATTGGATAGAGCTTAATAATGTTGAATTTTTATCATCTTACTCTCATCGTATTTTGATCTCTGAAAAGCCTGTAAAAATGTATCTATTTCTAAATGAAAGACTTTAATGCTGAAAGTATGACGAGCCTTTAAAACATCACAGGGAAAATTCTTTAACTTGTAGGCAAGACATGATTTATTCCTATTCCTGTACTGTATTTAGTATCTCTCATCATCAGCAACATTTGTTCTAACCCGTGCAACTCAGCTTCTTGGGTAGCTGATCCTTAAATGTTACCAATCCACATTAGCAAATTTACATCTTTCTTCAACCAAATTCTAGTAAATTTATCGTACACTGCAAACTAAAAAGCCTAAAACCCGACTAACTAAACAACATCCATTGAAAATGGATTTCAAATATCAAACTGCTTACAAAAATATATATTCTAAAATTCTGCTCGAGACAAATAAAGTCCTTTGGAAGTGAGTAGGAATGGTCAGTTACAGGCAGTCATGGCAAATGAAATAGTAGGCATGCAGTCAATGCTTCTCCATATAAAAAAAAAATTGAAAATATACATGTACAACATGGATGAAGGATGTATTCATAATCATTTCTTGTCCCAAAATGGAAAACCATCAATACTCTTGCAATTTAATTAACATGGGGATTTAAAGATCAACATTACAAAAACATCTGGTCATATGGACCTCTACATTTGACTGTCAAAACCCTTCATCAAAAACACTTTCATCCTCAGCTAATCTTTGACCATATTCTTGGGAATAGGCAATGCTCAAACTACACACACTCGCAAACAATAATTGATTTACTGGCAATGATAGCTGGTTTAAAAATATTGCAAAAGAAAATTTGACATTCCACAGACGACAAGTCTTATCTTTACCGAGCACAAATCATATCGCCTGATTAAAAATTGACTGGCTATAGCACATATCAACCTTTACCAGTACTGTATATGGCAATGCTTCCAAGACCACTAAAGTTATAACAACTGACACTACAGCAACAAGCTGGAAGTAAAATTAAATCATATATCCTAAGAGTACACCAGCTCAAAAGGTAGTGAAAAGTGCATCGTTAAAATTTCTTATTCTGTACACCATAATTATGTGATCTGATAGTCTTTCAAAGTCCATACTGCTCTATTAAATGCACATTTGAGTACCACTCCATAAATTCTTGCATTCACCATATTTCCTGAGACCAAACTCATCACGGTAATACTCATTCTTTGTCTCTACACACCGTTTTTGAAGAAAAACAAACGAAAATAAAACTTTGCGTGCCTTTACCATGACTGAAGCTGCACACATTATGACACTAAAAGAGCAATAACAGCAAAAGCTAAACCAAAAGAACTACAAACATCATCATAAAAATAATGTAAAAAAGTAAACTACTGCCACTCAAGATTTTACTTAATATTACAGTATGCAAAATCAACAACTTCCAGCAGCTTTGTATGTCATTTCTTTTTTTTTTGTTCTTTGCCCCTTCCTTTAAAAAGGAATATGTCTCAACAAATACATAAAAAGTCAATACAGTATTATGAAAATAACTGGATACGTCACCAAAAATAATTTATGTTCAACTGATCCTCACACAAGGCTGCCATAGAATTTCATGGTTCTAAATTGAAGAACACTGCAAAAACAGCAAAAGGCTACTTCTAAAATTTTAACATTCATAACAACTCCACTTAAATGGATTTTAGTTTTACCAACATATGTATGTACACATGCCTTACTCAAAGGCCTGTTGATGGCGAGCGTGATGACTGGGTCTTACCAGGCGTGTGAGCAATGGAGCGAGAGAGTGCCAATGCAAACTCTAATTCTGCCCGTTCTTGTTCCTCTCTTTCCTTGCGGGCATCTTCTAACCTCAGACTCTCTTGGGCAGCCCAAGCCAATTGCTCATCCTCACTCACACCTTGAGAGCTTTGGATAATGTCTTTCTTATGAGGTCCACTTGTAAAACTACTGCCAAAAGGACTGCCTCTATTTGTTAGGTTATTTGTTTTGTTTATGCCCCAGTCACTCAAGTTTTCATTCAAGAGATCTTCATTACTTTTACTTTTCATAAATGGGTCGGCAACAGTTAATTTTGAAGATGAAAATGGATCAAAATCAAAACCAACTCCTCCCGGTTCACCAAGGGAGGTTTTAGATCTCACTGGAACTGCCGTTTTCACTTGTGATGTAAATGGATCGCCTATCACAGACTTAGATCTACTGTTGCTTTTATTTATATCATCGGTAAAAGACATGCCGAGGTCATCATTATTCGACCCTTGGAATATATTTGCATTCAAATCATCACTACTGCTGAAAGCAAACGGGTCATTTTTCTTGGCTGAAGTAGGATCATTATTATTCACATTGTCTGTAGCACTGGAATTATTATTATCAGGTGAGGTAAAAGGGTCTGGCTCATCATCCCATGAGAACTTATCATCATCCTTAAAGCCTTGATCCTTGAAGGGATCATAATCCCCCCCAAATGGATCAGTACCCCCCGAGGCACAACTAAAGGGATCGTCCTCGGTAAATGCAGAGGACTCCCCAAACCCGTCAGAGGTGAAGGTGTCTTGGGGCCAAGGCGAATTATCGGCACTTCTTGGATTCTTCGCTGTTGAAAAAGGAGAGCCAAAGGGATCCTCGTTGGGTTGCGATGTTGTGAACTTCGTGTCCTCGTCTCCCCATGGCGATGCAGTGGTGCCAGGGGCTACCTTTAGACACTATGTGGGAAGAGGGTGTGAGTTGGGGATCAATGCTGCAAGAGTGAGAAAAAAAAAAGAGAGGGAAAGGAACCCATGTTACTCTCTGCATACGCCGCAGGGCTGCAATTGAAGCTGCAAAAAAACATTGACATTCCAAATCATAAGTGACAAGATGCATTGAAAATAAAATTACATAAATCAAAAGGATGTGATAAGGCTCTGGTCCAATCAATTTCTAAATTTAATTGTAGAAAAGGCATTCTCCCATGCAGTGCTCAAAACCTAAATAATCTTCAAAACTATAATTTAAAGCAGGCATGTGCAACTGTTAATCAACTAGGGTCCACATTTTACTATATCCAAGTGAGTGAGGGGCGCATAATAGGCTACACTTATGCAAGAAATATTTCTTGCCCAATACATACTTATTCTTTTGCAATACTTCCTTGTTTTATTTATCTTCCTATGAATTTTTACAAAAATCTGACATCTTTGATTATTTCCTAATGATAATAATGATGATTACTGGTATAAATTCAAAATATTTAGTAACCTAGAAAGCTGGGGGGGGGATAACAATGGGGCTGGGGTTGCCCATGCTTGATTTAAAGCTCAAACTTCATATATGATTTATTGAAGTTAATGTTTTGTACCAATGCAAAAAAGTAATTCTAATACATCAACAAGTCCCATACACCTAGGATATGAACTCGTGAACTTGGGGCTCTGGCTCAGTGAAGAATAGCCTCCCAAAGGCCTGGAGGGCATTCATCACTAATGTATAATGAGGGGGGGGGGGGGAATCCCTGCAGTTGCAAAATAAAGCAAAAGTTTAAAAAGGATGGAAATGAAGAGAACCAAGGTACAGATCACCTAGGGTAAGTACCTACCAATTTTGACAAACTTTAGAATGGTAACTTAAAAATAATGCTGAAACCAAAAATTATTGGATTATTGATCATTGTATTTCTTACTGTGTGGCAGTCTAGAGTTACCTAAAATAACTAACAAACATGTTGAATGTGTGTTTCATAGAGATATCAATACTTGATAATTGCCAATAACTTCACTGTTCTTGGCAACTAAATAATTTATTCTAAACACCATGTGTGAAATAGAGTATTGATTGGATTTATGAAATCTGGGCCCTATAACCTGGAACTGGTCTGAACATAGAAATACCTACGAATGTTGGACAGCATGGAAGTAGGGATGGACATAAGTAGAAGACTAAAACAGGTACAACTAGAGGCCAAAGAGTCGCTGCAAAGACACTCTCGTAATGCCTATGGTACAACGTGAGGAAAATTAAAGGCACCATTACTCCCTTATGGGGGAACAAGGAAGTGTGTTTACTCAAAAGACAACCCCTCTAGCATTGATATTCTTCAAGAAAAGCACAAAGTTACCGCAGTTCATCATAGTAAATGAAGTAAACTTCTAAAAACATGGGGATAAATCTATGAAAATGCAAAAAACGAGTCACTATTACGCAGGAAGCAATTGTAATTCTAACATGAACCAACGTGGGCATATTTGCTATGGTAATTTAGTGGATCAATCGGAGTTAACAGAAGATTTGCACTGGAGGTATTTAGGACACAAAGGAACATTAACTACAATTTTACTATGGCAAATCTCAAAATGTAAAGTTAATGGAACATCATATCCAAGTTCCAGTTTAACTGTTGTTTTTTTTTTTTTTTTGTCTCACACAGGACAGTTTACCATAGTTTCCTGTACAGTATTGTATTACCTTCGCCATTCTACAAAGGAACATTTTTCTAATCAACTGTATTCCTCTATCACATTTTCCTAATACAGACATTACTCAAACTAATTAGCCACTCTGGTTCACTTTTTAAATATATGGACACATCTCAAATGTAATCTCTTTAGCTTCTGGTGTCTTTCTTATATTGTCACTTGCACAAATACAGTATACTCAAACTTACACCATCTCCAACTAGCAACATTGTTGACTCTTCCATATTCAATATATCTTCAAAACATTCCCATCAACACAGAAATTCTTTTTCTTTAAACAACAGTTATCCATTGGCCCCCTTTTATACTAAGAAACCCATTTCCTCAACCTTTACTATATTAAATAGCTTTTCTGGAAATTTCTTAAAGCTTGCTAAGTCCATCCTCATATTAAAATTAATGACTACTTGATTGAGAGTAGAAGTTTCCAATTTTATGCTACAGTATATGTATGATTTTTTTCTTATAACTTTTGAATAAGCTATTAAACATGTCAATTTTTTTTCGCATAACCTTTTTCCTCTACAGTTAGCAGAAAATTTTATTGGAGTTCAGAGGGGAAGGGGTAGAGAATGGAAAAAAAATAGGCAAGCAATGACAGGATATATAAACCTTCCTCACCTTATAGTTGACAATTTTAACATGAGTATCTCTGTGCATTTTCCTAAATACTGTTAATCTCTTTTGATACTGCACACATATGGTAAGTCAGCATACAGAGAGTCTAATCTACTTTAAATAAATGAGATGATCACATCATCTAAAGAAGAAAATACTTGAAGGTCGCACGATACGCAAAATAAGACGATACGCAAGTACTGTACTGTAAATGCCGTGCAGTATTATGCATTACGCTACGGGTCAAAACATCGAATATCAAATCTATTTTGTGTAAAGTTCTGTTGGGTCCCATGTAGACTAGTGGGCATTCTGCAGTTTAATGACTTAGAAGCTTTTACAGAGAAGGAAAATCCCTATAATGTCTCAATTCAGGGCCCCATTGTATAACCAGATTACACAATATTTTAAAGGGATAAAATAAATCCTATATTTTAGATTATTGAGGCACTGCACTTCTTAATGCATTTACATATTCAAATAAATTTTAGCAGTACACCTTTAAAAAAAATAAATTCAATTTACAAAATCATAAAGAGCAATTTTGTTATCAAAGAAGACCAGAGCCCATCAGTGTACTTTACCAAAAAGGAATTCAAATCAACATAATGTGATGGGCAGGATCACCCACCACCGAGTGACCACCTGCATACACCAACATGCTACTCAAACTGAAAAATAAAAACAAATGGGTAGTAACATTCTCTCAAAATAAAATAAGGTTGTATCTGAGGAGATGCTCTGCACAATTTTGCAGAACACTGTAATAAATTCTTTCTTCAGTATTGGAATAAAATTGCTACAGCATCATATTAAAAAATATTACGGCATTTAGTTCATGGCAAGAGCATCATCCTCATTTTCCTACAAGCTAAATGAAGAAAGACCACTTTTACTGTCATCTGGATAGTGGTAAGAAGAAAATGAGGTCCTTCTATATTAAATAATAAAAAAAATCATGTCCAAGAATGCAGTGACAGTACAGTATGATCATAACAGAAAATTTAACACCCATGTCTTTTTTACAACCCTACATCTTTCTATAAGGCAGTACGCAGGATTCGTCGGAAGGATATCTCAGGCCTACATAATTCATGCTCCACAAAAGAACCCCTTTTGAACACAACTTATCAAATATACTTTGGGGATCTAGTCTACTGATGATTAAAAAAAGGCCAAAAAGTATGAAGACCCCATATCATAGCCAATACTTGAATAATTGGAATTCCACAAACTCTAGCGTGAAATAAACTACTAACAGACATACCATCAAACTTATGAGATTTATCCAAAATTGTTCGACATCTAGAAATGTGACAGAAATAAATAAATGGATTTAGCTGTTAAATATAGAAGTGGAGTTATTACCAAGTGAAAATATTTAAGAGTTTTATACCAAATACTAAAAATATTTATTTTTTTCATATTTCAATTATACAATAATTATAATTATATCGATTTCATGGTTTACATTTTACCAGCACAGGAGTAAACCTAATTTTATGATGTAAAGTACCTTACATGTACAAAATGACCACTGCTGGAGAAAATATAGCTGGAAACATAATTTATATCTCTTTTATGATGTACCTTACATGTCGTCACCCTAATAAACTAACTGCCCAAGTTATTTTCTCCACTTGTTGGGAAATAAAGAAGAAAACCTCATTTCCTAATTCTTTATATCATTGTGGTGAGCTTCAATTCACAAATTCTAATTCACAAACTCTTCTGTTAAGAATTTGTGAATTGAAGCTGAAGACAATGATATAAAGAATTAAGAAATGAGAAGGTTTGTTTTTGATATCCCAACAAGTGGAGAAAATGACTTAGGCAGTTAGTTTATGAGGGTGACGATGTGTAAAATGACCATTGCTGTAGAAAATACAGCTGGAAACAATTTACATCCCATAATACATAAAATGTATTCCTGAGATAGCCACCATCATCCTTCTGCATCTTCACTGCCTTGCACAAACAGCAAAGAAGTATTACTACTGCTAACCCTCAAGAAAGAATGTTAAAAACCAGACCACCATTTAAAAACACTTAAGAATTTGTTCCAGATTATCTCAAAATTGTGGTAGTGAAATAAAGTTACATAATCATAGAAAAGAACATACCAGACTTTATTAGATAATGAAGAATTAACCTATTTTCCCTACTTACCCAATTAATCCAGATAACAATAAAAACAAAAATAATATCAATTGAATATGGAAACCAAATGATTAAAAAACACTTGTTTAAACAATGAACATTCCACGTCAAGTAAGCATTTAAAACTTCCATCAAATTTCATTTCTCTGGTGGACTTGCGTGCCAAATCTATTTACCCTAATGATCAAACCACTGTATATCAACGCGTTTGACACTAATGGTCGAATTTAGTCTTTTCCCATCCACCTTCATTGGATGAACGATACAAACATGCTGGATAACAAACAAATGCTACGTAACTCAAAAGCAATCCAGTTTAATAGAACTCTTTTAAGGTGAGACTTTTCCATAAGATTGCTATTATAATAATCCTGAATATGTTAACGTACACAATTCTTGACTTTTATTATAGCCAGGATATAAAATTTGAAATATAAGCCTTGGGCAAGCATTAAATAAAGTCAACTGCTATTATAATAATCCTGAATATCTATGTTAAAGTACAGTACATAATTATTGACTTTCATTATAGCCAGGTGGATTCAGATACAACATTGGAATATAGCCCTTATGTAGGCATTAATTATAGGCATAGTCAGAAATATTGCCCAAGCATGACTGCATTATTCCAAAATTTATTCAACATACGAGGTGTTTTTAAACCATTCACACAACTTTAACTTATCCTGACATGTTTAAGATGGCATAAAAATTATAAAAAATTAAAAAAAATTTACTTTCTTTTTATATATAAAAATGATAAAAGGACACAATCCATAAAGAAAATAAGATAGGGATTAATTATAACTCGCAAAATTTTGAACTACAAATTCTTCCTATCCAATTGCACAGACCTAACTAACAGTTTGAAGTATATAATGGTTCAACGGGTTTCCCTACTGGTATCAAAAGAGAAATTAAAGTAATTCAAAAGTGTATATCTATCTTCTAATGCTATACAACCTATAATATTGAGCCTCAAGTTATGAAAGATGATTACCAAGGCTTGATGAACAATAATGGCTTCTTGCAAACTACAACCCATAATCTATATGAATGATTATACAACAAAATGGGTTAATTGTTATTATCAACAATTACATAAATTCAAGTGTTTTTAAATGTAACAGACTATAACAGCCATGACCTTGAGATGAAAATTGTATAATAATTTTCATTCTTGACTTAGCTTGGGAGGAGGACTACAATTAATACTAATCTATACTAGGGCCGCATTTATTACAAATTTTCTTTATCCTTGTACGAATGATTGATAGCATTCTAAAATAGGATTTATCCAATTTCAATTAGAAATAAGTTGGCCAATAAAGATTTTAAAAAAAACCAGCACTGTCAAAATTTGATACATGAAAAATATTCTGCTCCTACCATCGAACCTACCTATATAATTAGGTGATCAAAAATATTTTGGCTGAGCAACACTTGCGCTCCATAGGAATACCTTAAATCAAATTTTAGAGAGGGAAATTCTTATCATAATCATTACTTGATTGCATTATAGAACACTACACACTTGTGAGACAGTGAAGGAAGCAACATTGTTCCAAAGGGAAATAATGAATCACTATGCAACATATTTACACAAGTGTGAAGGGGCCCTTTTGTATGTTGAAAGGTATTGAATTAGCTAATACTAGTTGCTACTTTCCTCTTGGTAAGGGTAGAGAGACTCTTTAGCTATGGTAAGCAGCTCTTCTAGGAGGACACTCTTAAATCAAACCATTGTTCTCTAGTCTTGGGTAGTTCCATAGCCTCTGTACCATGGTCTTCCACTGTCTTGGGTTAGAGTTCTCTTGCTTGAGGGTACACTCAAGCACACTATTTTAACTCATTTCTCTTCCTTTGTTTTGTTAAAGTATTTATAGTTTATATTGGAAATATTTAGTTTTGTTTTTGCTATTCTTAAAATATTTTATTTTCTTGTTTCCTTTCCTCACAGGGCTATTTTCCCTGTTGGGGCCCCTGCTTTCCCAACTAGGGTTGTGGCTTAGCAATTAATAATAATAATATGAAAGAAAGGCCTTAGTTTTAAAGCTTAATCAGATGGGATTAAGTGGTAATCATCTTAGGATTAGTACTGGATCTTTTATGCTATGGATTGCAAAGAATAGTTTTTCATGAGCAAGTGTCTATAGGAATGTAATATCTGGCACAGTTCAAAGTAGCATTCTTGGCCCATTACTTTTCATACTGCATATGCATTATCTGAGGTTTGGCCACGAAAACATGCTTGCTACATATACAGACTGTGGTTGCTGAATCCCATACTAGAGATCTAGCTAAAAATTGAATTATAGTAAAATGTATTCCTAAGAAATTTCCCAGATGTTCATACTGCCGCCTCTACTGAAGCTCTTTTAACATTGGAAATCTCCATGTGTTTTATATTTATTATTATTTCATATATACAGTTCATTTTTTATCCCTCTATTACCTTTCAGAAATGGGCTGCTTTCCCTGTTAGAGCCCTTGGGAATTGTAGCATCCTGTTATTCCAACTAGGGTTGTACATTAGCTAGTAACAATGATATCTCTCATGTAAAGTGACCTTTTCCCTAGTAATTGTGGATAATAGAAATTGTTGTGGATATTGAGTGAACTCTAACTACAATCCCTTGAGTGAACTCTAACTACAATCAGGGATGTGAAGTGAATGTGTGTAGTGTATGATTGCAAACAAGTGTTTGAAGTACCGTGAATGTCTTCAACATGTCTCCCAAACACAGTCCAAGTATGTGATGGGGCTTCCAAAGTCTAAGATGGTGCACATGAGGTTGCCTCATGAAGTGAAACTACAATCTCCCACTAACCGTGCATCTCTGTCTTTTCATTGTCATCAAAGTTGTGAGCTCTCAACTATGTCGTTGAACTGCAGCCTAATTACACTCTGGGGGTAAAAACGGTGGATGGGTGGGAAGGGAAAACACTTGAACCAGTCACATATCCTCGATTACTTTTATTTTCTAAATGTCCCTAAGGGGTTAACTACTGCAATGTAATTGTTCAGAGGCTACTTTCCTCTTGGTGAGGGTAGAAGAGACTATTTAGCTATGGTAAGCAGCTTTTCTAAGAGAATGACACTCCAAAATCAAACCACTGTTCTCAAGTCTTGGGTAAAGCCATAGCCTCTGTACCAAGGTCTTCCTCTTGGTAAAGGTAAAAGAGACTCTTTAGCTATGGTAAGCAGCTCTTCTAGGAGGAGGACACTCCAAATTGAAAATCTATCAAGTACAAGTAATTGCAATTTTGAATGAATCAAAAGGCCCCCAATCGTATTAAACTAGGTATGGAGTGGCATGACTAGTACAATTTTTCATCATTATGATGGAGAATCCTACAAAGATTATTAAAACTTTCAAAACATCATGAGGGTATTAGAGAAGGTACAACACTCCAAATATCTGAAATCCCTTAAAAAAGTAGATGATGATGAATGGAGAAGTATTAATTTAAAAGCTCAAAATAGAGACTGGCAAAATCTAACCGAGGCCCTTTGCATTAGTAGGCGTAGATGATGATAATGACGATTTCCATGATTCGGCAGGATACCTAATTCAACTTAATTTTTTCATTTATATTTGTTATCTATGAAAATATATAAAGAGTATAAAATGCTCATAACTCTTGAGATATCTTGAAGACAAACTTTTTATGATTGTCATATCCTTCATGAAAACCTATTAATTGGAAAACTCTTGGGGCAAGAACAGAGTCTTTATGTCATTCTGAAAACCGTCTACCTCAAACACCCAGACTAATCTATCACCTGATGACATCACCAACTAAAATTGATGAAAAGAACAAAATAAACAATAAAATTTCATTTGTTGTACAGGTACTTCTCACTTTACAGTGTCTCAAAGTTATGACAGCCTCTGCAACTTAGAACAGAGCACTCAGATTTTTATTTAATATATTTCTTATGTTCTGTATTATATGTAATCTTAGAGCTTCTAAAATAAATGTACAATAATTCAAGTTTGAATGACCTTTTTTTAGGTCCCAGAGAAGCAGTTTAGATCCCCCTTTATCTCACTGATCTATGATGAAGAGCCTCAGACGGAAAAAGTATTCAAACCTATCACCGAGTAGAAATAAAACACAAATGCACACTTGGCAGCTATTTTTCTTTTATAGAAGTTATTATTAAGGTCACTAATTAGTGTATTTAGAGATTTTCATTGGAGTAAGCATTTACATTGAATTGGTCTCTACCCCTTAACTCGGACATTATCATAGCTCAAATTACACACAAATTTACAGTCCACCATAAAATCAGTAGAATTTAGACCCATATTTTTACTTAATTGTAGTCTTTTAATACCGTATATCAAACAAATCGAGGAAATGTGCATGCCAAGGATCTGAAAGATAAGAGGACAATGTCCTTTCATGTACAGATACACATGATGTTCTACATTTCCACTAATTTTGAAAGAAATCTTTTCATGGATGTATGGACTTTGGATCATAAGGACAAGAACTAGGGTCACAGAGCCCATTCAGCATGGAGGTTCAACTGGAGGAAATCCCCACAGTTGAGCTATTAAGTCAAAGTTAAAAGAGGCCGGATGGCAAGATGGAGGAAGAGAAGTCGGAACAGAGGTAAAGTAGCAGTCTAAAAAATTGAGTGCAGTTAGGAGCTACAGGGAACCAGCAATAAATTGGTAGGACTGTTGGACAAATAGAAGGATGAACAGGTTTCCCGATATCGATAACTTTCCCTTTTCAACACCTGCTTGCTTCTTCCTACACTTTTATCATTTTGCCAAGTGTTTACGTCTCAATATAAATTTCAATAATTGAGTGCATACTTAAGTCTTTGCTCCGAATAAAACGTAAATTATCCTTCCCTGCATTAGTTCTAAACCTGGACATTGATTAACCCTTTTACCCCCATGCTATTTGGAACTTTCCAACCCTTAACCCCCAGGGGTTATTTTTTTTCAAGCACATTTTGCAGTATATTTTTTTTAAATTGCTCTAACAGCCTTAATTTTCATCATAGAGAGGTCAGGTTGGTCTCATTCTCTTGGAAAATGCCTGAAGTTTCTCAAAAAATTATCAAAAATATGCAAAAAAAAAAAATTTAAATAGCAGTTTTTTGCAAGGACGTACCAGTACGTCCATGGGGGTAAATGGATGAGTTTTGTGAAACCTACCAGCACGTCCTTTGGGGGTAAAAGGGTTAAAGTAACATCTCAAGAAGCACATTACAGAAACATAAATCCCTGGTAACTGATGTATGCTTACAACCTATAATAGTCACAAAGATTCCGGGCAAAATAAGTCACAACCCCCGATGATGTCATAGCCAATCGTGTTGTATCCAGCGTCAACAGTGGTTACAACACATCCCTTTAAAGTGATTATAAGTTAGTATAGTTTGAAATTTATAAGGGGATGTATTGTGACCGGTGCTGTCGTGGAAGATACAGTACATGATTGGCTATGACATCATCTAGGGGTGGGTTTTAATTCGCCGAGAATCTTTGCAGTGACTTTCGTATTTTACTAGCGATTCTAATCCTGGCATAAAAAGCTAAATTTAAAAAATCGTAAAATGGTCCCTATCTCTTTCAAAACGGTACTACAATATAAAGCGATTAACTTTTCTTTACTTAACTACTGTATGCAAGTAATTCGAACATACTAATCAAATCAAATAAAATAGATCATACTTTTTAACTGCAAACTTCCACAAAACAATAGAATAAAAGTTTACTTCAACTTTTTTTTCAGATTAATTTCCAGCTCAACCAAAGAAACAAAAAACAAGGGCAATTATGCCACATGACAGAGGTCTTTTTCTTATATACAACCTATTTTCATGACCACTCTCTAATATACCACCAACCAAATAACAAAAGAAAATCAGGAAATAGAACATTTCCTCCCAAACATTGTACAATGCAGTGTACTACTGTACTACTGTAAATATACATTTACAACTAAGCAGACCAAATATGTAATGACTAGCAGTTTACTTAATGAACTAGCAATGTACGCAATCTAAAATTTTCTTTACATAAAATATACAACAGATAACATACCAATATAAAATATACAACTTAAAACATCAACACAGAAAGCACCATTACATCAACTAAACTGTAATAAAAACTTTACATTTACATTACCTTTCTAAAATAATAAGATGAAATTGCATTTAATCATTAATGTGCTTAATCTGAACGAGCAGCAACAAAGTTAACATAAAAAAATAAAGTTTGCGTAAAGTTAGCAGTCAAGTTACTGGCTCTTAATTACTTTAGCATTATAAATCAAATTAATGACTTGCGAATTACTTTAATTGCCTTTTACAATGATAAACAACTCACCTTGGTATCAAAATCGGCAAAGTTTGCAAAGTCAGCAAAGCCACCATTGTTCGTGTTTGCCGTTTTGTTGTCACCCCAGCCACCAGCAAAGGGATCAGCAGAGTTAGGGTTTGTGTTTGCATTAGAATTTGTGTTCAGTTTGGTAGGGTTATTATTTGAGTTAACTTGGGGAGGGGGTGGTTTCGCAGGCCTTGTCTTCGGTGGAGCAGGTCTTGGAGGCGGCTTAGACTTCTTAGGGGGTAGGGCTGGGGTAGGGCTTTCAGGTCTTGGCGGAGGTCCACCGCCGCCCCCACCACCACCTGCACTGAATGGTTCGCTGCCAAACGGATCATTGGCACCCTGACATGGAATAAACAGCCAGATGTTACGTAAGCTAAAGGCTAAATATTTCTCAAGTCTAAACATTTAACATACATGGTTCGGCCCAAGTACCTCAACTGTCTACAGAATGGATCTATATCTTAGATGGATACCTTTAAAATTCACTTAGTTGCCAACATAAACTTTAAAAATTAGTATACCTGTAACTGCAATCTAGATGCCTTGAAAGTTCAAGGAACTTTATAATAATCAATACTGAAGTGGTCACTTCCATAAAAAATACTCGGCTCCTGTTTAAAATGAACCTCACAATGCTCATACATAATTCATACAACCCTTTGCATTCAGATCCTCCTAGACTGTACCATCAATTATGTAGTACAGTACTGGGTATTTACTTAATTCTAATAGTATTGCCTTCCCCATCATAAGGCTCAAAACTACGCAATATTCTAGAAGTTTTATTCCAGCTGTAACCAGATTGTGGAATGGTCTTCCTAATCAGGAAGTTGAACTCGTTGCAAATGCTTTTCCGCTGAATACTTTGACACGAATCTCCTTTCATACTCTATATGACTTATATATTTAACTTTGTCACTGATCTTATAAACGAATAAACAATAAATGAAAAATGAATACTGTATTTTAAAATGTTAATATTTGTTGTTGTTGTTGCTGTAGATTGGCTGGCCCTTATGGCCAAGCACGGGCTCTTGCACACTTGCAGCCCATAGGTGTTCGTTGTTTTTTGGGGTTTATAGATGATTTAGGATAATCTGCAAATTTTATTTGTAAGTAGTTTGGGATAGGATATGAGTTAAGGATGATCAGCAACTTTTATTTGTACTGTAGGTGGTTTGGTATAGAAATAGAGGTTGCTGATCATCCTTAACCCATATCCTGTCCCAAACCACCTACAAATAAAAGTTGCAGATTATCCTAAATCACCTATAAACCTAAAAAACAACCAACGCCTGCGGGCAGCAAGTGTGCAAGAGCCTGTGCCTGGCTGTAAAGGCGGAGCAATTTACAACGGCAACAAATCTTTAACATATTTTAAAATATAGTATTTATTTCTCATTTATCGTTTATTCGTTATATCTGTATCTTTTCACACTGGACTACTTTGTCTCCTGGAGTCCTTGGGCCTACAGCCTCTTGCTTTTCTAATTAGGGTTGTAGCTTGGCTGATGATGATTATAATATTGGTTTCTACCTGATAGGCAAATGTTTACCAAGTGAAATGTGCCCAATACTAAAGCTTTTCTTGAAAGATGTTGACAGGTTGACATATGGGAAGGTAAGCAAAAGTAAAAAAGAAAAAAAAAAAACTTTCACAAGACATAACATCTATAAAGGTCTTTTTTTAAAACCATTTAAATGATTGACATGATGGGTAACTGGTTAGGCAACAGTCATTGACATGATGGGTGACTGGTTAGGCAACAGTAATTCACAGTCATTGACATGATGGCTGACTGATTAGGTAACAATCATTCACAGTCATTGACATGACGGTTGACTGGTTAGGCAACAGTCATTCAGTCATTGATATGATGGCTGACTGATTAGGTAACAATCATTCACAGTCATTGACATGACGGTTGACTGGTTAGGCAACAGTCATTGATATGATGGCTGACTGGTTAGGCAACAGTCATTGACATGAGGGCTGATTGGTTAGGTAACAGTCATTCACAGTCATTGACATGATGGCTGACTGGTTAGGCAGCAGTCATTCACAGTCATTGACATGATGGCTGACTGATTAGGTAACAATCATTCACAGTCATTGACATGACAGTTGACTGGTTAGGCAACAGTCATTCAGTCATTGATATGATGGCTGACTGGTTAGGCAACAGTCATTGACATGATGGCTGACTGGTTAGGCAACAGTCATTGACATGAGGGCTGACTGGTTAGGCAACAGTCATTCACAGTCATTGACATGATGGCTGACTGGTTAGGCAACAGTCATTCACAGTCATTGACATGATAGCTTACTGATTAGGTAACAATCATTCACAGTCATTGACATGACGGTTGACTGGTTAGGCAACAGTCATTCAGTCATTGATATGATGGCTGACTGGTTAGGCAACAGTCATTGACATGAAGGCTGACTGGTTAGGTAACAGTAATTCACATGATGGCTGACTGGTTAGGCAGCAGTCATTCACATGATGACTGACTGATTAGGTAACAATCATTCACAGTCATTGACATGACGGCTGACTAGTTAAGCAACAGTCATTGACATGATGGCTAACTGGTTAGGCAAGAGTCATTCACAGGCTGTAGATGTAAGACATAAAAACTGCCTATATGGCCAAAGACTTATTGGGATCTACTGAGGAAGATCACACAAATAAGCTCCAATAAGGCAGAGACAGTTTGAGTCCCCCAGAGATTAGCTTGATGGGGAAAATATTCAGGTGTTTTTTTGTTGGAGATAGGGCCCTTCCATCTAAGATAGGTCCGTCATATAATAAACAATTTTTTCTGTCTTGAGATCTTATGTCATTTCAGAGCAAAAAAAAAAAAAAATAGGTGACAAATAATGGGTTTTTAAATCAATAAAACACAAGGTACTATAATTTCGAAAATAGCCAACAAGAGATATTCCACTAGCAAACTCCCATTAAGTAAAAGGATGAAAAATATAATTGAGCAACATATTCAAGTACACAATATCAATTAATAACCAAAATAATCAGACAAAAATTTTAACATGCATATTGTAAGTTTTTATGCTAAACAACTCTTTCCAAACTACAAATTTCTTGCGTGTTCCTATCTGAGTAATTCTGACTCACCTTAGTCTGTGAGGCAAAGGCATCGCCTCCAAATGGATCTGCCGAAGGAGGTGGATTACTCGTCGGGTTAGGATGGTTTTGATCCCAAGACCCAAAGACATCAACCTAAAGTAAAAGAAATATAATCCATAATTACACTTTGATAAAAAGATTTATCAAATAAAATAATTACTTAGAACCTCTTATCTCACAAATTCTTCCCAAAAAGTTATAAACTAGAGGGGCACTCAGTAGAGCGCAGACCTCCGCCGCGGAAGCTTATTTCTAGACATTGACCTTTGACCTTAACATGCTTAATTGGCGTGGATTTTCATACACGCAAATAGGAACCAATTTTGAAGTCTCAATGACAACGATGTCCAAACTTATGGCTAATTACGTGAATTTGACATTTTGCTTGACCGTGATTTTGACCTTCCAAAATCTAAACATTTCCAGCTTTTTACATAACAGTTAATCTCTTCAAGTTTAATTACTCTACAATTAAAATCATGGCCAGAAAGCTGTTCACAAACAAACGCACACACAAACAGGGGCAAAAACATAACCTTCTTCCAACTTTGTTGATGGAGGTAAATATCCTCAAATATCAAAACTTTTCACATTACTTTAAGCTATTTCGTTTCATACAAATTACCACCATTGAGGATTCCTGACCTTTGTGTATGTACAGTTTTGTGTAACGACATTCATCACCGTTACTTACATTGTTTTGTTGAGTGCCAAATGCTGAAGCAAAAGGATCGTGACCACCAACAAACGAAGTATCTTTGGCTTTAGGCGTATCTAGAAAAAGATGAAAAATAATAGACTATCCAGTCCCAAAAACTTCAATCACAATGAATTACAATATATTTCATTTTCACTACAAAATTAGTTATTTTTTACAAGTAAATTTTCTATATTAGGATAAAAAATATGAATTTTATTTACTCGTGACTTCTTGCGCAGGTAATCCATTCTCCTGTGGAGGTGAAGGTTCTGGAATTGGTTCCTGTGAAACAAAGAAAAGCTTTAGAAAATTAGTACCTACGAAATATACTCATTACCCCTGGGGGAGGAAACCTCGCCGAAAATCTAATCATACATACATACATACATATACCAAGGCACTTCCCCCAATTTTGGGGGGTAGCCGACATCAACAAATGAAACAAAACAAAAAGGGGACCTCTACTCTCTACGTTCCTCCCAGCCTAACACAAGGGACTCAACCGAGTTCAGCTGGTACTGCTAGAGTGCCACAGCCCACCCTCCCCTGTTATCCACCACAGATGAAGTTTCATAATGCTGAATCCCCTACTGCTGCTACCTCCGCGGTCATCTAAGGCATCGGAGGCAGCAGCAGGGCCTACCGGAACTGCATCACAAACTCTCGCCATTTATTCCTATTTCTAGCACGCTCTCTTGCCTCTCCCACATCTATCCTCCTATCACCCTGAGCTTTCTTCACTCCATCCATCCACCCAAACCTTGGCCTTCCTCTTGTACTTCTATCAACTCTTGCATTCATCACCTTTAGCAGACAGCCATTTTCCATTCTCTCAACATGGCCAAACCACCTCAACACATTCATATCCACTCTAGCTGCTAACTCATCTCTTACACCCGTTCTCACCCTCACCACTTCAGTCCTAACCCTATCGACTCAAGATACACCAGCCATACTCCTTAGACACTTCATCTCAAACACATTCAATTCCTGTCTCTCCGTCACTTTCATTCCCCACAACTCTGATCCATACATCACAGTTGGTACAATCACTTTCTCATATAGAATTCTCTTTACATTCATGCCCAACCCACTATTTTCTACTACTCCCTTAACTGCCCCCAACACTTTGCAACCTTCATTCACTCTCTGACGTACATCTGCTTCCACTCCACCATTTGCTGCAACAACATACCCCAAGTACTTAAACCGATCCATCTCCTCAAGTAACTCTCCATTCAACATGACATTTATCCTTGCACCACCTTCCCTTCTCGTACATCTCATAACCTTACTCTTACCCACATTAACTCTCAGCTTCCTTCTCTCACACACCCTTCCAAATTCTGTCACTAGTAGGTCAAGCTTCTCTTCTGTGTCTGCAACCAGTACAGTATCATCCGCAAACAACAACTGATTTACCTCCCATTCATGGTCATTCTCGTCTACCAGTTTTAACCCTCATCCAAACACTCAAGCATTCACCTCTCTCACCACTCTATCAACATACAAGTTAAACAACCACGGCGACATCACACATCCCTGTCTCAGCCCCACTCTCACCGGAAACCAATCGCTCACTTCATTTCCTATTCTAACACATGCTTTATTATCTTTGTAGAAACTTTTCACTGCTTGCAACAACCTTCAACCAACTCCATATAATCTCATCACATTCCACATTGCTTCCCTATCAACTCTATCATACACTTTCTCCAGATCCATAAACGCAACACACACATCCTTACCTTTTGCTAAATATTTCTCGCATATCTGCCTAACTGTAAAAATCTGATTCATACAACCCCTACCTCTTCTAAAACCACCCTGTATTTCTAAGATTGCATTCTCTGTTTTATCCTTAATCCTATTAATCAGTACTCTACCATACACTTTTCCAACTACACTCAACAAACTAATACCTCTTGAATTACAACATTCATGCACATCTCCCTTACCCTTATATAGTGGTACAATACATGCAAAAACCCAATCTACTGGTACCATTGACAACACAAAACACATATTAAACAATCTCACCAACCATTCAAGTACAGTCACACCCCCTTCCTTCAACATCTCAGCTCTCACACCATCCATACTAGATGCTTTTCCTACTCTCGTTTCATCTAGTGCTCTCTTCACTTCCTCTATTGTAATCTCTCTCTCATTCTCATCTCCCATCACCGGCACCTCAACACCTGCAACAACAATTATATCTGCCTCCCTATTATCCTCAACATTCAGTAAACTTTCAAAATATTTTGCCCACCTTCTCCTTTAAACAACCTTCCATTTCCATCTTTCACTGTCTCTTCAATTCTTGAACCAGCCTTCCTTACTCTCTTCACTTCTCTCCAAAACTACTACTTATTCTCTTCATATGACTGACCCAATCTAATTATAATATCTTCAAATCTACCAAATACAAGGCTGACAACCTTAAACCACAGGTGTAAAACGAGTTTCAAATACAATATGGAAGACCCTTTCCGCATCCACACTTACCCTCATTTCACGTCCCTGAAGTAATAAAAATAATACCCATATTCATAGCAATAAATTGCCTAAATACTCTCCATTGGGAAAAAAAATACTTGCGCATTCAAAGCACACGGAAGGCCTTCAGATTTAAACAAAATCCATTGATCAGTAATTTACCTTAATCTACTACCCTTGTTCTCCAAATGCACCCATATCATGAAGGATACAAATCCTATGGTGCATGAAAATATGTTATTTTCATTAGTAAAATAAATTTTTGAATATACTTACCCGATAATCATGTTGCTGTCAACTCTGTTGCCGACAGAAATCTACGGTAGGGATACGCCAGCGATCGCTATACAGGTGGGGGTGAACACCACAGCGCCATCTGTGGTCAGGTACTCCAGTACTTCTTGTCAACACCACCTCAATTTTTTCCTCGGTCCACTGGTTCTCTATGGGGAGGAAGGGTGGGTCAATTAAATCATGATTATCGGGTAAGTATATTCAAAAATTTATTTTACTAATGAAAATAACATTTTTCAATATTAATCTTACCCGATAATCATGTAGCTGATTCACACCCAGGGTGGTGGGTGGAGACCAGCATACATGTTAACAAAGAAGCTAAGTATCCCGTATTTTATTTTATTAGTTATTCAAAAATAACATAAAATAAATAAGTACCTGGTAAGGAAGACGACTTGAACCATTACTCTGCCTTTATTAAGTACGTCTTCCTTACCGAGCGTAGCGGTCCTCTTAGGATGCTGAACGACTCTTAGGTGCTGAAGTATAAAGGGCTGCAACCCATACTAAAGGACCTCATCACAACCTTTAACCTCGGCGCTTCTCAAGAAAGAATTGACCACCCGCCAAATCAACAAGGATGTGGAAGGCTTCTTAGCCGACCGTACAACCCATAAAAAGTATAAGAGAAAGGTTAAAAAGGTTATGGGATTATGGGAATGTAGTGGCTGAGCCCCCGCCTACTACTGCATTCGTTGCTACGAATGGTCCCAGGGTGTAGCAGTTCTCGTAAAGAGACTGGACATCTTTGAGATAGAATGATGCGAACACTGACTTGCTTCTCCAATAGGTTACATCCATAACACTCTGCAGAGAACGGTTCTGTTTGAGGGCCACTGAAGTAGCCACAGCTCTCACTTCATGTGTCCTTACCTTCAGCAAAGCAAGGTCTTCTTCCTTCAGATGAGAATGTGCTTCCCTAATCAGGAGCCTGAATAGGTAAGAAACTGAGTTCTTAGACCTTGGAAGAGAAGGCTTCTTGATAGCACACCATAAGGCTTCTGATTGTCCTCGTAAAGGTTATGACCTTTTAAGATAGTACCTAAGAGCTCTAACTGGGCAAAGTACTCTCTCCAGTTCGTCCCCCACCAAGTTGGACAGGCTTGTGATCTCGAACGACTTAGGCCAAGGACGTGAAGGAAGCTCGTTTTAGCAAAAAAACGAGCTGCAAGGAACATGTAGCCGTTTCAGATGTGAAAACTATGTTCCTGCTGAAGGCGTGGATCTCACTTACTCTTTTAGCTGTTGTCAAGCACACGAGTAAAAGTTTTTTTAATGTGAGGTCCTTAAAAGAGGCTGATTGGAGAGGTTCAAATCTTGATGACATAAGGAACCTAAGGACCACGTCTAGATTCCAGCCTGGAGTGGACAACCGACGTTCCTTTGAGGTCTTAAAAGACCTAAGGAGGTCCTGTAGATCTTTGTTGGTGGAAAGATCCAAGCATCTGTGGCGGAAAACCGCTGCCAACATACTTCTGTAACCCTTAATCGTAGGAGCTGAAAGGGACCTTACTTTCCTTAGATGTAACAGGAAGTCAGCAATCTGGGTTACAGTGGTACTGGATGAGGAAACTGCATTGGCCTTGTACCAGCTTCGGAAGACTTCCCCTTAGACTGATAGACTCTGAGAGTAGATGTCCTCCTAGCTCTGGCAATCGCTCTGGCTGCCTCCTTCGAAAAGCCCCTAGCTCTTGAGAGTCTTTCGAAAGTCTGAAGGCAGTCAGACGAAGAGCGTGAAGGTTTGGATGTACCTTCTTTACGTGAGGTAAACGTAGAAGGTCCACTCCTAGAGGAAGAGTCCTGGGAATGTCGACCAGCCATTGCAGTACCTCTATGAACCATTCTCTCGCGGGCCAGAGCGGAGCCAACCAACGTCAGCCGTGTCCCTTTGCGAGAGGCGAACTTCTGAAGTACCCTGTTGACAATCTTGAACGGCGGGAATGCATACAGGTCGAGATGGGACCAATCCAGCAGAAAAGCATCCACGTGAACTGCTGCTGGGTCTGGAATCGGAGAACAATACAACGGGAGCCTCTAGGTTATCGAGGTAGCGAACAGATCTATGGTTGGCTGACCCCACAGGGCCCAAAGTCTGCTGCAAACATTCTTGTGAAGGGTCCACTCTGTGGGGATGACCTGACCCTTCCGGCTAAGGCGATCTGCCATGATATTCATATCGCCCTGAATGAACCTCGTTACCAGCGTGAGCTTTCGATCTTTTAACCAGATGAGGAGGTCCCTTGCGATCTAGAACAACTTCCACGAATGAGTCCCTCCCTGCTTGGAGATGTAAGCCAAGGCTGTGGTGTTGTCAGAGTCCACCTCCACCACCTTGTTAAGCTGGAGGGACTTGAAGTTTAACAAGGCCAGATGAACCGCCAACAGCTCCTTGCAATAGATGTGAAGTGTCCTTAGCTCCTGATTCCATGTACCCGAGCATTCCTGTCCGTCCAAAGTCGCACCCCAGCCCGTGTCTGATGCGTCAGAGAAGAGATGGCGGTCGGGTTTCTGAACAGCCAAAGGTAGACTTCCTTGAGAAGAAAGCTGTTCTTTCACCACGTGAGAGTAGACCTCCTCTCTTAGGAAACAGGAACTGAGATCGTCTCTAGCGTCATGTCCTTTATCCAGTGAGCCGCAAGATGATACTGAAGGGGGGGAGGTGGGGTCTCCCTAACTCGATGAACAGGGCCAGCGATGAAAGTGTCCCTGTTAGACTCATCCACTACCTGACTGAGCATCGGTTCCTTCTCAGCATGCTCTGGAAGCAATCTAGGGCTTAGTAGATCTTTGGGGCCGACGGAAAAGTCCGAAAAGCTCGACTCTGAAGATCCATACCCAGGAAGACAATGGTCTGGGATGGGACGAGCTGGGACTCCTCAAAATTGACCAGGAGGCCCAGTTCCTTGGTCAGATCCATAGTCCATCTGAGAATCTCCAGACAGCGACGACTTGTGGGAGCTCTTAAAAGCTAGTCGTCTGACGGAGCCGGACACAAGATCATGGTACTGCTGCACAGTCTGTGAACTGTCAACCATGGGGAAGCGAGGAAGTACAGTGACAACCCGAAGCTGTCTAGACTGTCTGGGTCGTACAGACAACTCCTTATCGGGTTGCTGAGGTTGCCGCACTGCGTCACAACAAGTCACTTCTGCTGGTTGTTGAACGTCTTCCCAGTGACACACTGACTCCGTAAACAAAAAATCCTCTAACAAGGACTAAGCTTGGACTGCATGTCTTGCAACACAGCTCAAGGTCTATGGGAGCAGGTGTGGTAACAGACGGGGTTAGCGACTGAAGTGGAACCATTACCCTCCCTGGAAGCATGTTATGCTTAAATAAAAGTCCATAGGAGGCTAAGCAGCTAAAGGCTCCTCTCCAAATGACAGAGTCCTCAAGGGAATATCAGAAGGAGGGAGAATAGCACTTTCTCATCTACAGGAACCATATCCGAGAAAAGCTAAGTTCTCTCAGTGAGGGTTTCACTGGTGCAAAAGCAGCAGACTAGAAGGCAACGTTATGAAACTGCTTGACAGTCTAGTGAGTTGGCAACAACCAAAGAAGTGTGACTGAGAAGCATGCGGTAAGGTATGCAGAGCATGCTGTATGTAGAGCATGCTGTAAGGTAAGCAGAGCATGTTGCATGGCGTGCGGCTTATGCTGCATGGGATGAGGCTCATGCTGCATGGTATGAGGCTCATGCTGCATGGGATGAGGCTCAAGCTGCAAGGGATGAGGCTTATGCCGCATGCGTTGAGGAGGATGCCGCATAGTATGAGGCTCCTGCCTCATGGGTTGAGGCGGTTGCAGCATAGCATGAGGCTCCTGCCTCATGGTTTGAGGAGGATGCCGCATAGCATGAGGCTCCTCATAGCATGAGACTCCTGCCTCATGGGTTGAGGAGGATGCCGCATAGCGTGAGGCTCCTGCCTCATGGGTTGAGGAGGATGCCGCATAGCATGAGGCTGCCTCATGGGTAGAGGAGGATGTCGCATAGCATGAGGCTCCTGCCTCATGGGTTGAGGAGGATGCCGCAAAGCATGAGGCTCCTGCCTCATGGTTTGAGGAGGAAGCCGCATAGCATGAGGCTCCTGTGAGGTTCCTGCCTCAAGAGTTGCGTCTGCCTCAAGGGTTGAGGAGGTAGCTGCGCAGAGAGAGGCTCATGCTGTGAAGAATGCGGTTGCTGCATGCGTTGAGGCGGCTGCCTCATAGCATGAGGTTCCTCAAGAGTTGAGGCTCTTGCCTCAAGAGTTGAGGTTCTTGCCTCAAGAGTGGAGGTGGCTGCCGCAAGAGTTGAGGTTGCTGCCTCAAGGATGGTGGAGGTTGCCGCAACGCAAGAGGTTGCTGCCTCGAGGATGGAGGAGGTTGTCGCAACACAGGAAGCTCCTGCCTCAAGGGTAGAGTAGGTTGCTGCAAAGCATAAGGCTCCTGCCTCAAGTGTTGAGGAGGTTGCCGCATAGCAAGAGGCTCCTGCCTCAAGGAAAGTGGAGGTTGCTGCACAGCGCTGGTATCTGGCAACTCCCAATGCGGCAGCTCACACGTGGAGGTAGGTTGAGGAACCTCAACATCATACGTCTGGCAGGGTGGACTGCGCAGAGGTGGAGTTGAGGCGGCTGCCTCACGAGCTGCACAGCGCTGGTATCTGGCAACTCCCAATGCGGCAGCTCACGCGTGGAGGTAGGTTGAGGAACCTCAACATCATACGTCTGGCAGGGTGGACTGCGCAGAGGTGGAGTTGAGGCGGCTGCCTCATGAGCGCTCGCAGGAGGAGGTGTGCTAACCTTCTCTGCCTGAAACTCCTGCATCAACACCGCAAGCTGAGACTGCATTGTCAGCAGCAAAGACCACTAGAGTTTAAGAAAGACAACAACAAACGGAGCTACTGTCCGTTGAAACTGAGGGTCTAAAACAGCTGGTGCGGCAACAGACGGAGTTACTGTCTGTTGTGATACCACCTTGCCTCTCTGGGAGGTGTGCAGTTGTCGTACTGCAGCAAGTCCGAACTGACCCAGTGCTAATGGTATCACCTAGGAGTTCGACTTGCGCGGAAGGGACCGACTTGCACTTAAAAGCTGCAAGATTTGGTCCATGGTTTCTTACGAGAAACCTCTTCCGCAGACGAGGAATAAATGGGCTCTCTCGTCTTTGTGTGGGTGGGGTGATCACGTCGGCTACGTGAGTTGGTTACACCCGAAACCACGGAGGGAAACGTCTGTTCGTCGATCAAGGCCTGCTGAACCCATAAGTCCTTCGACATTACTTCTCCCCTGGGCTTGGGAGCTTGCAAGAGGTCCCAGACTAGGCTAACAACTGGCACGAACAGACGAACCCTCGAACGCAACACTGTAACACTTTGTGCTTATCACTTTATCACTTTTGATTTTCTGTTTGCACTTATTTCACTGAACTCGAAACTTTAAGTGGTTTGTACCTGAAACACGCAATTCTATCCTTCATTAAAAGTTAGTAATTGCGAAAACAGTATTACAATGTAACAGAAAAACATAATGAAAGATAAATAATTCAGTGGCTGGAAAAGAGACTAAACACTAGATCAAATAAACTACGTTTAAAATCTCTCACCGCATAAAGCCTGAGAACAAGAATAAAACTCTAGAAACGTTTACCTTCTTCCCCTAAAGAGACTAGGGAGAAGAGCAAAAACGATAACAACGTTACCCGCTTGAACGAAACGTTTATCCTCCTCTCTCTCCCTCCGTCTCTATCTCTCTCTCTCTCTCTCGACTTAGCACCTGAGAGAAGAGCCCAATATATATATCGTTAAAACATATTATTGTTAAAGGAAAAAAACTGAAAGATTTCCCAAATAAAAAGTTCCTTTATTAGAATTAAAACCATTTAAGCTAAGAAAGAATGAACAAAACGCTAGAATCGGTTTACTCTTACTGCAACGTGACACCGTGATAGACTCTCTCTCTATCGTAACGATAGAGCGCAAGTTGAACGTTCTGAATGTCAACAACTGCAGAGACAAAACAAAACGTTAGTTCAACTTTGAAAACAGTACAAGACTATCAAAGAAATTCTTTCAAAAACATTAAAATAGCATAATATGTTAACAGGTAAAAACGAAATGACGGCTCAATGTTAATTAACTTCGGTTCCAAGAAAAGACCGCCTACTAAGGAAAGGTCGAATATAAACAAATATAAAAATTAATTTTAATAAGTTTATAATAATTTAAGGAAGTTAATCAAAGAGGCCTATAAAAGGCGGAGAGATATAAAATAAATCTATAACTTTTGTTAAGCAAAATTAAGAGAGTCTATACTCTCTCGACACCAACACTTCCGCTAAGGGAAGGGTCGGCCATTTAAAAGTGAAAGAGAGTTCATACTCTCTTCGTACCAAAATTAAATCAAAAATTAAATCCAATTAATTCCAAAAACTTGCTAAGCTAATGATATAGCTTCCTGAATAGCGAAGGCTAAATTCTAGAGCAAATACATCACCAAATCGTGAGCAATAACTCCAGAATCAACAGCGTATCCATGTAGGTCTAGCCGGAGGCACGACAGAGGAAAAATTGAGGTGGTGTTGACAAGAAGTACTGGAGTACCTGACCACAGATGGCGCTGTGGTGTTCACCCCCACCTGTATAGCGATCGCTGGCGTATCCCTACCGTAGATTTCTGTCGGCAACAGAGTTGACAGCAACATGATTATCGGGTAAGATTAATATTGAAAAAGCTGAAATTCTAAATCTATATCATTAAACTGTTCTTACAAAGGGAAATATTAAGGGACAAAAATTGCTGTGTTTTTTAAAATTATTTCCTGTTTCAAATTTAAAGATATATTTCCACGAAAGAAACTACTGTTATCCCTCCAAAAAATATATGGCTGCTAGCCCAACAGATGCAAAAATCCACAAACGACTCTTGATCACCAGAGTTGGACCAACTCAATCGATGGCCCCAAGAATAAGACGTTTGACCACCCCTTAGACCAAGCTAGGCTACTAACAATTGGTGGTTATGGCAAAACAGATATTAAACTGAACTCAAACATTAGGTAGTAGATAAGGACAACAGGTGACTGGAAAAACAAACAAAAAAAGAAGTTATATATCACTATTTTTAAATTCAACCAGACAAATAAGTTAGCATTCTCAACTCTCATAGGGCTGCACTCTCAATGACAGAATGAAAACAGATGAACTTCATTGTTAAATCCAAATCTAAGACAAAAAACAGAAAAAAAAAAAACATGAAAATAAGCAAATACAGAAATCTGCTAGTACCATTTCAAGTATTTGTTATCCCTTCAAAATTTTTGTTTGAAGAGTTCCATTAAGTGAGGGGTTCACCATGAAACTAGTTGGTATAAATAGAAAACATCACACATTCTTGCTGAATCCTTTAAACCTCAGCCATGGGACTCAAAAGAATAACAATTTTGTTACTTTACTATAGCCACACAAGTTTCTTTTTAGACTAGAGTATGCAAATATCAATGATAAAGTCTCAGCATAGTGTCATCATCATCATTTCAGCCTTCAAAAGTCCTTTGTTGGATGTAGGCCTTCCCCAGGTTTCTCCACAGACTTCTATCGCAAGCTATTCTGTGCCACTGTTGCTTATGTTGGTCTAAGTCATCTCGCCAACGGGTTTTTTGTCTTCCTCGGTTTCTTGTGTATCCTCGGGGTGTCCAGAAGGTTGTTCGTGATGTCCATCGGTTGTCTGTCATCCTGGCAATGTGCCCTGCCCAGTTCCATTTGAGCTTGCTAATGGTTTCAAGGATATCCATTACTTTAGTTGTTTGACATATCCGTTTAGCTGTTTTTCTATCCTTCCATGTTAGATTTAGCATAATTCTCTCATGTGCCCTCTGCATTGTTCGTAATTTAAGGGAAAGCTTTTTTGTTAGATTCCAAGTTTCGGCCCTTATTATTTAACACTGTACTGGCTCTTCCAAACGCTTGCCAACTGAGGGTTATTCTTCTTTTTATTTCGCTCTCTTTACAGGCGTCATGTAGAGAGATTTGTTGTCCTAGGTAGATGTAGTGGTCCACTTCCTCAATTTGTTGGTTTTCAATTTCAAGTATGTCATCTGCATTTTCAGTATATCTATTGCTCATGACTTTGGTCTTTTGGAAGTTCATGTGGAGGCCAATTGATTTGCTTGCTTCATTTAGCTCGGTGAGCATATGTTGAAGCTCTTCTTTGGTGTGAGCAATGATATTGATGTCATCAGCAAATCTTAGGTGACTTAGATATTCTCCATCTATTTTTATTCCTTTTTCTTGCCAGTTGAGTTGTCGGAAAGCTCTCTCCAGGCAGGCAGTAAACAGTTTGGGTGAGCTAGTGTCACCTTGTCTGACACCTCTCTGGATTGGAATGGTTCAGAGTCCTTGTGGAGGCGAATAAATGATGTTGCATGGTCATAGATGTGACAGAGTACATTAATGTAAACCGAGTCAACTCCCTGTTCTTCCAGCGCTGACATGACCTCCTCAGTTTCAACAGATTCAAATGCTTTGGTGTAATCTACAAGTGCTACCACTAGTGGTATCTTATATTCATTTGTTTTCTCAATGATTTGGTTTACTGTTTGTAGATGGTCAATTGTGGAGTAGCCTCTTCTAAAGCCCGCTTGTTCCCTTGGCTGATTTTCATCAAGCTTTCCTACAATTCGGTTGGTGATAACTTTGGAGAAAATTTTATAAATAACATTAAGGAGGCTGATTGGCCGTTGGTTGTTCATGTCCCTGGGGTCGCCTTTTTTGTAGAGTAGAATGAGGATAGCTTTATTCCACTCTTCTGGCATTTTGCTCCTCTTCAGACATTCATTGAATAGTCGCGCCAGTCTGACGTGGATTGGCTCATCACCATCTGCTATTAGGTCTAACGTGATGTTATCTGGTCCCGGTGCTTTCCCCTTCTTCATTTGCTTGACAGCTAGTCGCACCTTGCCTGCTGTGATCTCTGGAAAGTGATGAGATGGGTGTTGAATTGCTCTTTCACGAAGATGGTAACGAGGTCTTTCTGAGGAGTGAAGCTTTTGGTAGTACTCTCTTGCTCGCTTAGCTATTCCATCACGGTGGGTTGTAAGGGATCCGTCTTCTTCTAGCACCCCAGTGAATTGCAGCTTCCCTTGGCCGAGTTTTCTTTTTGCTGTTTTAAACCCTCTGCCTTGTTTGATGACAACTTCAATTATTTTTGTCGTTCTATTGCGAAGGTCTTCTCGTTGCTTTTTCTGTATAGTTTTGTTTAATTCTGATGCTTCAATTTTCTCCCGCACTGTTGATGGGGGCTTGAGATTTCTCCGTTTTTTCATGAGGTTCTTTGTGTCTTCCGAGAATTTGCTGTTGTCAGATGGTTTTGTGTCCTGGAACTTCTTTGCTACTTCCTTCAGGGGAGTAATGATGTTATTATTCAAGTTTTCAAGATCAGTTTCATTACTGTTTTGGTCTTCTAAATTTCCAAAAATCTCGTAGCTGTTTTTTAACTATCTGAAATGTAGATTTGAGAGCTTCAGGTACTTTAATATGTTCTGGTCTTAAGAAGAATAGTTTTTGCCTTTCTTGTTTGGTGTTGATTTGGACTTTGCATCTTATCATCCTGTGATCACTGCCTACATTGACTTAGTTTAGGACATCAACATTTTTAACTATATTATGTTTGTCTACCAGTATGTAGTCTATTTCATTACGTGTTTCATGGTTTGGGCTTCGCCATGTCCATCTCTTGTTTTCACTCTTTTGAAAGAATGTGTTCATGATCTTGAAGTTATGTGCTACAGCAAAATTTATCAAGTCATCTCCCCTTTCATTTCTCTCTCCATATCCGAATTTGCCAATGCAATCCTCATTCCCTTTACCAATTTTAGCATTGAAATCCCCCATTATGATGTTGTAATGGGCTTTGTTGTTATTTAGAGTGGTATATAGGTCATTATAAAAGTTATCCAGTTCATCAGCATAGAGTACATGACCACTTTCCTAGTGATTACATTAAGTATATTTATTTCAAGCTTACACAAGAACAGCTTGTGTAGACTTTCTATGAATAGACGAGGCTATTATCTAACAAGTAAATGTATTTTTTCAATTTCTCATATTAGAAAAAAATAACAATTTCCTATTATTCTGAACAGTTTGCCTCCCATTTCTGCACTAGTAACAGATAAAATCAAAAGGGCAGATAGGAGCTGATAACATAAGCAAGTCTAGTTACCCAAAAATTATGGCCTAGTAATGTCTAGCCTATAATAGCATACAGTACACTGAAGTTAATACTTGTGCATATAACCAAAAGAAATGAGAACTTATCTTTTGAATTACAGTATGTATGAAAGAACTGCATCTAATTCTAAACAGGGAAATACTCTATCTTCATTGATCGGTGTTAGGTTTGCTCACGTACACACTTTTCCCATTAGCACACGTAAAGACAACTACTGACTTGGACTAAAATATGTGTAGAAGCAGGAAAGAGCAGATAAGTGAGTGATAATGAACAGGTACTCCGTCCCTTCTCTGTGTATTATATTACTATAATAGCTTACTCTTAAATTGCAAGGCTTGAAACTTTCAGAAAAATGTAAAGTACACTGGATAAATGAGACTTCACTGTACTTATATTACCTTAGGACTGGTGACTGGGGACCCAATCTGGAGGTAGGAAGGATCCGAGAAAGTAGGTGTTACTTCTCTAAGCGAGGACTCGGACAATGAAGATGCATCTCCAGATGATATAGCAGAATCATATGATATTAATACTTCTGTCATATGTCTTTCCTGCTCTTGTAACTCTGTTATTTTTATCTTTGCCTGGAAAAATAAAATAATATTCCAATTATGGAACACATTTTTTCTTAACAAAACAGACACCTGTAAACTTTCACATGTAAAATTACAATTTATGTTCGGATCATAAATGTTAGTGATGAGGAATTGACATAGTAGTAGTCTGGTCGATAATTCAACTTGCTTAGACAATCAGTGAAAAGCAAAAAAACATTAAAATGTAAAGCTGAATATTGATGTATTGTTTGAACACAAAATATAACAAAAGTAATGTTTGTAAATGAAAAAGTTCTTGTATCCTATTAAAAGCATTATTATAAGCTTTCATTTTGTTGCCAAAATAACTATTTATATTACATAACAAAAGTATAGAAACTATAATGACTGACAATGGGTAATTACGGAAGTATTAAATTTCCTCTTGGCACTTTGTTTCTCCATACCTGTGATATGTGGAGTTGCGTTTCTTGCTGTGTTATTCCTAGTTGATCAATCCTCTTCTTCATAGACGAAACCGTTTCTTCTAAGTCATTCTCTTGATTTTTCAAGTCTGTCAGTTCTTTCCTCTTGGACATTACTTCATCTTCCTGAGCTTTCAAGCTCGTTTCCTGCTCTTCTACCTGACCACGCAACTTTGCCACCTATAAGTATTAAAAAGAAATTGAAACTTCACTTCAAATCCAACTTATAATGGTAACTAATAAAAGTGTGCTAGTAAGAACATATTAGTAAATTAACTACATAAATGCTCAAACGTCAATTCAGATCCTGTTTCATCAACACACTAAAAATACGTGTTAGAAAGGAAATTCAAGCTGCTTCACACGACCAAGAAAGATTGAATTGTTGTTCTTTAAAAACACAACCTCAAAAAGCAAAATTTTACATCAAGCTTAGCTGCCACAAGGAGTAAAATATATGCAGTTTTCAACCCCCTAATATGAGCATTCAAACAAAACACACACATACACAGGTCCATAACCATACCAGTAACCTGAGAAATCGCACTTGCTGATCCCAACCCTTTGCAATGGATCGCCTGAAAATAACCAATCATCCAGGTACAAAGGAACTCTTAGCCCCAGAACTGTTTTCCAGCCCGAGACTGAAACATAGCCACTCAAATTTTTAAGTAAACCTTTGACTCGTTGACTGATTTGTAAATATTAACATAAAAAAAAACTTACAAAAGTTAGATCAACTTTGTGGATTACAAGGCTTCAACACTAAGGAGAAATAGAATTACCAGCATTTCTTAGCATTCGAGATACTTTATCGATTCTGTCCCAAACAAAATGGGGGAATTGAGGGGTATAAATTATCTTTGAGAAGGCATCAGCAAGGATTTATAAGAATAAAAAGTATCAGAAATCACCTTGAACTCACTGCATCAGGATATTTAATTGCCTAGGCAATAATTTCCCTACTGAAAAAGATATAACTAACCATAGTCGGGCTCTTCGTGTTCAATTCATCCTCATCTTCCTGTTCAGAAAGGATGAATCGACACTTTGCTAACTGGTTTTCCCCGTTTGTTTACATTTCTGCACAGGAGCTGTTGTGCATTTGTTTACCAAGTGCCTTTATGTGAAGACTCACTGGCCTTCCGAGATCCCGCAAAAGAAGCCAAAGTAGTTATGAGCTTTTGAAGCTCACCACTATCACAACTTGATTTGTTAAATGCTGTATTGGAATCCGGTGGCGACGTATCTTCATCATTCATGCTAAAATAAACAAGCCTAGTCGTCTACCAATATACCCATCAACTAAAGGCAAGTTTCCTTTTAGCACCCTGAACTTTAATTTTGTCGGCAACCAAAGAATCCTAATTGTCTAATAAGTGAACAGGTACACCTTCACTTTACTCACAACAGTTATTTGAATCACAATATGCAGCCCCGAGACTATATAATAGCTCCCACAAAACATTCAAATGATTGAAGACATTAAGGCTTTCAAGAGGAAATTGAAGACTCTTATTTCATGAGAAAGTAAAGGAACAATACGTGATCTGAAACGTTAAATACTCTGAATGAACAAGTGAAACAACAGTGGAGGTCCTGTAGAGAGTGGGGTTCCCTTGCTGTATGGGACTGAAAAAGCAGCCATCAAAGTTAAGTAAAGTAAAGTAATCCTGTTTCCCCCATACAAAGATAATGTGGAACATGATCGTCGTCGTCGGCGCCCACTCGTGTCCGAGTATTGGGTTCTGTCTTTAGCCATCAGCCTCCTATCTGTGGGGTGGGTGCTTATGCCTGATGTGGCTGTTAAGTCCTAGTCTGTGGTGGAAGAGTCGCGGACAGTGTTGACAAGGGAGGGTAGGTGGTGGGCGGGGCTGTTCTAATCGCTCTCTCCTTCTTCTCCTCCTAGCCTCCTCATTTTGTCTCCTCCTCTCCTCGAAGTCCACGGTGCCATGGTGTACTGTACTCCTCCAGGTTTTCCTGTTCCTGGCTGTTTCTTCCCATGAGGAAGGATCGATGTCAGTTAGGTGCGCTTTAGTTGATCTTTATAGAGCATTTTAGGGGCTCCTCGTGGTCTGGTACCCTAGGTCAGTGCTCCGTAAAATATTTTCTTTGGGAGCCTAGATGGATCCATCCTATGCACGTGTCCTATCCAGCGGAGGCGGTGGTGGATGATGGTGGCCTCCACGCTGGTCAGCGAGGCACGTTCTAAGACTTCAATGTTGGTGGTGTGGCTCTCCCAGGGGATTTTCAAGATCTGCCTCAGTTTCATTTGTTGGAAGCGTTCTAGGATTTTAATATCGTTTCTATATAGCGTCCATGTTTCACATGCATACAGGAGCGTGGAGAGCACTACTGCCCTGAACACCATTATTTTGGTGGTCATTGTCAGTGCGTGGTTGTTAAATACGCGGCAGTTGAGTCGGCCAAAGGCGGAGTGAGCTGCCCTGATCCTGTTCTCCACGTCCTTTTTGCTTGTGGGAGCTGATATTAGGATGCTCCCTAGGTAGGAGAACTGGTCCACCTGTTCTAACGGTTGGTCATTCACTGTGGTATTGAAGTTGGGGAGCATCAGTCCTGGTGGATGTTGGACGAGGGTCTTGGTTTTGTCTGAGTTGACTTTGCATCCCAAAACGTTCGTAGGCAGAGTTGTATGCATCAGCTAACGACTGCAGGTCCTCTGCCGTCTGACCTGGGGTGGCATTGTCGTCAGCATACTGCAGTTCTCGCACTGCACACAAGGTGGTCTTGGTTCTGGCGCGGAGTCTAGCAAGGTTGAAAGCGCCTCCATCCATGCGGAAACGTAGGTCGACTGAGGGTGTGTCTGGGGGAATCTCGTTGAGCATTGCTGCGGTGTATAGCGAGAAACACGTCGGGGCCAGAACACTGCCCTGCTTCAGGCCGCCGTTGATGGGGAATGGGTCCGAAAGAGAGTTCTGGTGGCTGACTCTCCCAACCATTCCGTCATGGAGGGCACGCACCAGCTTGACAAAATCGGGTGGGCAGCCATATCTTTTGAGGACAGCCCACATGGCAGGTCGAGGTACTTTGTCGAAGGCCTTTTTCAAATCCCAGGAGATGAACATTATGGGATGTTGTTGTTCGAGGCTCTTCTCTTGTAGTTGTCGCGCACAGAAGATCATGTCTATGGTCCCGCGGGAAGGTCGAAAGCTGCATTGGGACTCTGGCAGGACGTCTTCTGCGACAATAAGGAGGCGGTCAAGGAGAATCCGAGCGAAAATCTTACTCGCGATGCTTAGTAGTGATATTCCCCGGTAGTTGTTACAGTTCTCCCTGTCTCCCTTCTTGAAGATGGTAATGATGTCTGCATCGCAGAAGTCACTGGGGGCGGTCTTGGTCTCCCATATTTTCAGTATAAGGAGCATCAAACGGTTCCTCAAGCCGGGGCCACCGTGAGTGAGGTGCTCCAACGGGATGTTGTCTAGCCCTGGGGCTTTGCCGGGCTTCATGCGCTGCAGGGCCTTGTTGAAGTCATGGATGGAGGGTGGTAGTGCCATCCAGTGACGGACGGGATGCTGCGGGGTCATTCGCAGGAGATCGTCTGGGGTGTCTGCTTGGTCATTGAGGAGGTTCTCAAAGTGAGACCTCCACCTGGCCAGGATGCCCTCGCTGTCGGTGATGGTCGTGGCCCCATCCGCGTCCTTCAGGCTGCCCACTGATGACCGTGTGGGACCGAATATTTCTTTTGTTGCTGCATAGAAGCTGCGCAGGTCACGTTGGTCAGCGAAACTCTGTATTTCTGCAGCTTTTCTTTGCCACCAGGTGTTCTGGGCTTCACGGATACCTCTTTGGCAACCAGCTTCAGCTACCTTGTGAGCACATTTGTTAGCTGCTGTTGGTTGGTTTTCCAAAGTCAGGCGTGCTTGTCGTTTGGTTTCAATGAGAAGAGAGATGGTAGCATCATTCTCGTCAAACCAATCCTGCCGTTTCTTGGTGGTGTAGCCTAGTGTTTCCTCCGCGGCACGGGCCATGGCATTTCTGAGGGTGGTCCAGTGGTGCTCGACAGTGGCCTGACCCACAGGGTCTGCGAGGTATTGTTTGCAGGCCTCCTTGTAGTTCTGTGCCACCTGTGGGTTGCGGAGCTTACTACAATCAAAGCGTTGGTGTGGTACGCTGTCAGGTGCCCTTCTGGGTGGTCGTAGGGTCGTCATGGAGAGTCGGGAGATGAGGAGTCTGTGGTCCGTCCAGCAGTCGTCCGCTCCGGGCATGGATCGGGTGATGCGGACGTCTCCTCGGTCTCTGGCTCTGGTCAGAACGTAGTCCAGGGTGTGCCAGTGTTTAGACCGTGGGTGTCTCCATGTGGTCTTTTGTCGCTTTGGTAACTGGAAGATGGTGTTGGTTACCACAAGTTGGTGTTCTGCACACAGACCCAGTAGGAGTTGGCCATTGGCGTTGCAATTTTCAATGCCATGGCGGCCGATGATTCCCTCCCACAGGCGATGGTCTTTGCCTACTCGGGCATTAAAGTCGCCAAGTACAACGAGCTTGTCATTGGCGGGCACTGCCTAGATGGTGCGGTCGAGCTGGGTGTAGAAGGCAGCTTTGTTATCATCGGTTGAGGTCATAGTCGGGGCGTAGACAGAGATCAGGGTGAGATGTCTGTCCCGCGTGATGGGGATGCGGACAGTCATCAGGCGCTCACTGATGGCCTTGGGAGCGCGGTTGTGCTGCTGCACTAGCTGGGAACGGATGGCGAAGCCGACACTGTGGATGCGAGGCTCCTCTAGGGCCTTGCCTTTCCAGAAGATGGTGTAGCCTGTTCCAGCCTCCCTGATGTTGCCCTCTTCGGGTCGTCTGGTCTCGCTAAGAGCCGCCACATCAACATTGAAGCGGGCTAGCTCCTTGCAGACGAGGGCTGTACGTCGTTCCGGGCGGTTGGTGTTCGTCACGTCTTGGAGGGTGCGGATGTTCCACGCACCTAAGGTTAATATTTTTTTCTTGTTGTTTCGACCGCATTAGTGGGATGTCCGCCAGCCGCGGTGAGCTGACCAGACGGATTTGCCGTGTCCGATGTTTACCCCACCTTTTCTAGGGGCCTCCCCATGTGGGGTGGGCTGCGGTGTCCTCAATAGGCCAGCCCAGTCACGGGTCCAGCTGCCGAACTCTGGTGTCACGGCACCATCACCAGAGAGCGACTGAATCTTAGACTCACCGCCTGAGTGCAGTCGTGGGCTAAGGGCTTCCAGCTATCCAGGCCTGGCCCCTTCACCCACGGTGCTGTCGCCTCAGGACTTGCTGGTGGTGATGATGATGATGATGGTAAGAAAGAGATGAAGAAGGGTGGAGGAAACGACAGAATGCCAGTAGCTAGGTATATTGTTTTGGGTGGTCGTGGCTTTGCAACGGCCACGCACACACACTTGGCCCACATCATTTTCACCGCGGCTCAAGACATATGAGACAGGCGGCTTCTCCGATGTTGGTTGCATCGGGCTGCCGGGTTCTTGTTATGTCAAGGCCCGCCTTGTTGCCTGCCCGACAGGCATTGCCCTCTTCCGCCGGCGCTGGGAAGCTCCACCGTTGGGGTCTTGTTTGGTTTGATTTTGGAGTTTTCCTTCTCCTAGCCTTTGCCTATCTTAAAATAAAGGAGAAGGCCTATAGGGGTCCAGTCTTGTAGCAAACAAATAATTCCCTTGACCAATACTCTATATGCAGTAGTTACTAACAAATCTAGAAGACATCTTTTAAAGGCACTAAAAATCCTAAAAGTAAACAAACTTGAGCAAGGGAGTGTCGACAACCTGAAGTCGCGAATGAAGACAAGGGACCTTGGCTTCGCAAGCAATCAGAGTTTACCATTAACCGCTAGTGTCTCTTATTACTTTACAAGTGTCATTAGTATATTTAAAAGAATGAAATCAGGAATTTCATTTAGTTTAGGGGTAAATGTCTATGAAATCATGTCTCTAGAAAGAAGCAATAAGAACATCATGGGAGGCTCACAGAAACAATTTAGGTATTCCTTTTCTTTGTATTACTCTTAGGTATACATAGGATAATTCAAAATAAGTTAGTAAAGACATAGAGACAAAAGTAAAAATAAAAAATAAAAAATAAGAAAAATAGGAGGTAAAACAAGACAAAAAAAAAAATAACACTTTCAAGTCTATATAGAAAATACTGTAAGACAAAACTATATATTAGCAACACCATGAAAAAAATGTATTATCTACTTTGTACCTATTTACAGGTACACATTATTATACAATTCATAAAAGATCCCCCATTTAACCATACAAAAGAAATTCAAGATAAATTGGTATGTAAGAATAAGTAAAAATTTTCAATACTTGGTAATTGATCAAGTATGATCAAGCTTATCAATAAATGTATTTAAATAAACTCACCATAGACATCCACCTTATGTACATTTCATATAAAAATGGGGCAATCTACATCATAAAAGTGCAAACATGCATCAGAATTTAGCCATACAGAAAATATTTTCTTTGAGTATAAACATATTCATATAATGGAACGTCTGAAGGAAGTAAAACTTGTGTAAAGAAATCTTAATCCAACTAGGTTGTAAAATAACTAATTCCTGAAACTCAGCAAGGACAAAAATCTCCTGCAGTTCACATTATTACTTTCTATTGGGTTTTTACAAAAGTTAGTCCCTTGCTACTTCACCCTACTGTAGGGCCACATGTAGAAAACAATGGCATGACAGACGGAAGCATACAACAGATAACCAGCAAAGGGCTACAATCCATCCAATGAGAGGTATCGGTAATCCTTCATCTCCCAGAGATGAAGCAAATCCAAGTGTTGGCTGTAACCCTTGATCATGTCTCAAAATTCCAAAATTTGGATTCAAGTCTACCAGGAGTAAGTGAAATTTGAGAACAATACTATGTACAAAAGAAAATATTGCAGATAAACAAGGCCCAGTTTCATGGAAACTTGACTCTGCCACATTCAAGATTACAGTAATTTCAACTAGTAAAATTGTCTATTTTCAAGACCAAAACCTTGTAGATACATACTGTATATATACCAAGGCACTTCACCCAATTTTGGGGGGTAGCTGACATCAAACAAAAGAAACAAAAAAAGGGGATCTCTCCTCTCTACGTTCCTCCCGTTTTATCTAAAAGATATTAATTAATAACTTTTAGATAAAACAGGATAAATATTCCCTCCTGCTACAAAGTTGAATTGTTCAACATAAAAGATAGAAGGGAATTGAATTTAGAAATTAATCAGACCAACTGTCACATGCAACAGCTAAAGCATCATTCAGCTATCCAAATTATTTTGAAAAATAAAGGCATGAGCTCATAAATGGTTAAGAAGCATGACTCCTGACCTCTGGTGGGCATTTTAGAAACTCATAATTGCATTTCTGGCTAGGAGAAAGTCTATTACATGTTTCAAATAGCTTTTTTAATGAAATCAATTTGTTTCATTACTAATAAATCTTTGTGTATTCACATAATGCTCACTATGCAACCATTTTCTGACCTTTGTATGTATATATTAACCTTTAACTCAACAAATTTGGATTAACTATTTCAGTATCCCATATACAGTTACAGCAGATTTTTTTTTTTATTCTGCAGGACTAGATTACTCTATCGGTTTTCTTATATTCAATACGGCAGTCATAAGTAAACATTTGCTTCCCTTATGTTTCTCTTATTTCTTTGTCTGCTCATTTATATATTCACAACTATTCTATCTAATTTCTCTTCCTCTTGTTTTGTTAAAGTTTATAAAGTTTTTATAAGAGATATTTATTTTAATGATGTTACTCTTCTTAAAATATTTTATTTTTCCCTTTTTCCTTTCCTCACTGGGCTATTTTCCCTGCTGGAGCCCCTGGGCTTATAGCATCCTGCTTTTCCAACTAGGGTTGTAGCTTAGCAAGTAATAATAATAATAACATTTACGTTATGTTAATGCCGGAAGATGCACTAGTGTCAGATAACTAAATAGCCAGGAGAGCAAAATTTGCCAAGAAAAATACACAGACGAAAGTATATTACGTGAACCACGTCTTATTCATAAGTGCACATTTGGTAAATGTAGTGTATATCAAGTGTATTCGAGGAATAGGATTCTCCACTGGTAAGTAACCCTGACATATGATGATGATGTCCTTATGATACCCAGTGGTGAGAAAAATTACCCCTAAAAGTCCATACTTAAATCAATTCAATTAACCACTTAGAAAAAAAAAAAAAAAAAAACTTTAAAGGTTATAGGTGTCTGGTTTTAGTTCCAGTGTCATCAAAAGAGATGCTCACCAGAATGTCAGCCAGGCCAGCCCAACCCCCCTCTATGGTGCCAAACTACAGCAGTAGCTTCCCCAGTAAACAGCTTAAACTCACCCTCCTGGGCAGGGATCAATCTGCTGCCATGCGAATGCTAGGCAAACACGTTATTTTCTCAAAACCTCAAATTTTTTTAGAAAATTTGCATCTACTTTCTTTAACATAAGACAGATTTTTGTCATTTAAACATGAAAAGATAAAAGGATTTTTTCCTACAATCTGGAAAGTCACTTCTCGAACGAAAAACTTCCATATGAAAAAGTCACAATTGAGTGTGTCCTACATGCTGATTAAATAATACATAAAAACTAGTTAATATATAAAAATTTTCTCTATCACATTTTTCCAAATCAAATTCTTTGAAAAGCTTTTTAAATGAAAGAAATTGATCGAGGAATAAGAAAGAGTATGAATTAACCCCATAATGAGATTGTTTTAATGGTGCCGAGTCACAGTCCTTAAAGAAAATTGGGACTTGACTACAACCAAAGACGGAAAGGGAGTCGGTGAAGGCGGACAGGAATGGAAAGAAAAAAGTGGGGAGAAATCAGATTCTTGAAAAATACCATTAGATATACTGTATAACAAATGAGGAAGATGTAGAAACTCATCTATAGCAGAGGTACACAGTAGGCACTTTACAAAAATCAATGTTAAAGCTCTGTCCTAATGATGGAGAAGAAGAAAATGTTTTCAATATGGCTCAGTTTGCAAGTTAAACTGCATGCAAAACAACAGTCAAGCAGGATAAGAATCTCTTTGTGTGTCATTACCTCCTCTTGCTCCGCCTCAATCATCGAATCGAGGTCACTGCGTTCTTCTTCAAGTTTTTTTTTCTGTAATATCAACACAACAAAAGTAAGGTATATCCAGCAAGCACTTCAACTAGCAATTGAGGTTCCATAAAAAATGTAGTACTTGAAAAAAAAAAAAAAAGTAAACAAATAACTATAGGTGCTCGGGTTCTCCGTACTGAAAGGGACATTACATATTCAACAGAATCAACTGAAAAGTGCATACAGTAGCATTACAACAGATGGCTGATGGGGCTACTATAATCAATAAAGAATTACAACACTTGGCATCCCATTCATAAAAATTCTCATTCATAAAAATTCTTTGTTGTAACAAATTCCTGCAAATGCAGCCTAACTTACTGTTTTGAAGACTCAGAGACTAACAATATATCTTCATGCATAGTTGGATAAAATACATCCTTACCTACACTGGTCATTTTCAAGCCCATGAACAAAAATCACAGTCTCTTCTAGGAATGTAAATGTTAAGCAGCGACAACATAATCATATAATCAACCCCATTTTACAATTGATCTCATTACCAGTGTGTAAGAAGATAAGGTCAAAAAATACTTTTCCTATAGTGTAACACCATCAGCCATCTTGCCTATTTGGACTATAGCCAGTGCTTCCACAGACCTATTTTAGGCTGTTGTTATAATACATTTTGGAAGGCATGAATCTTGTACAAAACATCACAGGTCAAATGTGCAGTATGTAAATGAACCATGCATATAATTCCGACACTAATATTCAAATAATACATAAATGCTTCACTAATAATGATAGTTTAAAAAGATGTGAAAAATCTATTAATAAACCAAACATCAAAGGCCTTCTATGTTTACTTTTTATAAATATATTAAGCGAATCTCCCAAAAGAGTAATGATGAATTTTCCCAACAAATAAGGTAGTTGAAATATTTCGGTGTGGATCCAAATTGCAATTTGTAAATTCAATTCATTGGTTTATCAAAAAAAAAAAAAAAAAAAAAAAAAACTATATACAAATGCATACTCTCGAGTGCATAAGATTATCAATACTTTTAAAAAAATTTCAACAATTTCTGGATTTCCATTATGAAAAAAGCTGTGCATTGCACAAAAATTCAAATTTACTAAATTTCAACTAAGGCCATAGTAAATAATATTCAAATTTCTCCTTATTTTCAAATGTATTAAATCTACACACTGAACCTCAAAGAAATAAACACAAAATAGAAATTGATGTGATTGGAAGTAGAAATCAACGGGTTACTTTTTCATTATGATCCCATACTGAGAACTACATACCTATTATACTTCTATTTCTATATCAAAATAAAATACGTAAGCAACTCATAGAAAATAATAATAAAAAAAACTTGGGTGCTAGGTAGCAATAAGGTGAAAATGGGCAGAAAGCATTTCCTAAAAATTTATCAAAAAATATAAACTCCATAACACGATAAATGTATATGCTTTCGGTGCTCTAAAACTATTACACTAAATGAAAATAATGATGGCAAGGCTTCATAACTTTAGACTCCAAGCTATAGACAAAGTTCGACGGTCACTTTACCTGATTACCAAGGTCGTCTAGTCGCTGTTGGGCTGCTCCTTTCTGGTGTTCTAATTGTCTCAGGGTGGACATTAAAGTATCTAGTTCAGTCTGGAAAAAAACATAATTGATATTACTTATTAGCACAATTATAATTTGCCTTTGTTGATCTCAATTCTAAAGTAATACTAAGAAATAAAAAAAAAAAAACTCACTCTACAAACAAAACATAGTTCATGATTATTAGTATTATTATTAATTGCTAAGCTAAAACCCTAGTTGGAAAAGCAGGTGCTCTAAGCCCCGGGGCTCCAACAGAGAAAATAGCACATTAATCATATGGTGCCTCAAAACATGACATCTACTACACCCCCCCCCCCCCTCCTACTTGTCAAATGATTTATGTAACACATCGCTATAACAAAGGCTTTCCTTCATTGGAACACAGACACTCATAAGTAAATTTAGTTATATTAGAATGCTGGTGGAATTTCTAAAACCAACAAATAACCAAATGTAATAGATTCTCAGAAAACTAATACTATACATAATCAGCTTGAATAATTTTGATTACTTCTAATAAGAGTATTAGGAGAAATAGCACTTGCTCTACACTATCAGAGACTTTTTGATTCCTCAAGTCATTCACACATTCAACTTGAGGCACCTAATATTGATGCAAGTCAAGGAACTAGAATTGGTGAATGCAAATTATAAAAACATAAGCACCACTAAGTGAATAAATATCCAATTTTTGCTGGGAAAACATGAAAAACCACAAATCACTGGTTCCCTAAGATCAATACCCTTATTAAGTAACCTCTGGTTACAAGAGGTCAACTAACACCCTAAATAACAGGCTAAGTGACCTATCAATTTCCATATAGCTCACTCACTGTACTTTAATTAACAGGGTATATTACTGTAATTGAACAGTACAAAACTATACAAAATCCCATTTTTACATTCTTTCCTTAATAAACTCTTCAATCATCTCTAACACTAAATAAACAACAATTTTATTTTATGCGCTTTACAGTCACAAACCCTTATAATATAAATATTCTATTCTATTACTGTATCTATAATTTAGCAATGTTTCATATTCATTTCAATATATATTCCCTGTACCCTCGCATTACATTTAAATTTATCCTACGTTTACTTTCCTCCCTTTCATCATTATTATCATATCTTAAGCTTACTAACTAGCTTTCTATAATTTAACTCCATGTGTCATATCACAAGCACCCTGTCTAGTCATTATTGTTGAAATAACTTCGAGTGCAAAGAAAGCTGTACTTTATATCATTATATAACTTTTAATCTCCCTTCTCCCTTCTTTTGTATTTCCTTTCCATATCTGATGTTAACACATTTATAGAGTTTATTTCAGTTTATGTTTACTCCTCATGCCCTTATTTCCTTCCTTATTTCATGTCACCCTTGTTCCCTTTCCTATTCCTTTTTATCCTTATTCCCTGTTATTCAGTATTTCACAGAATATTCTATCTGAAATATAGTCTTTAATAAAAACACCCATCATATTGAGACAAAGATCCTAAATTAAGTTACATTAGAACATGACCTAGATACTATTGACTTTTTCTACTCATAGAAATATTCTGATAAAAAATTATAAATTTTGTTACAATTCAAAATGACCTAGATACTATAGACTTTTTCTACACATACAAAAATTCTAATGGTATAAAAATCACAAATTTAGTTACATTACAACATGACCTAGATATAAGCCGACTTTTTCTACCCACAGAAATGTTTTAATGATAAAAAAATGGCAAATCTAGTTACATTAGAACATGACCTAGATACTATTGACTTTTCCTACTCATAGAAATATTCTAATGAAAAAAAATGAAAAATGTAGTTACATTACAACATGACCTAAATACAAGTTGACTTTTTCTATCCACATAAATATTCTAATGATAAAAAAATGAAAAATGTAGTTACATTACAACATGACATAGCTACAAGTTGACTTTTCTATCCAAAGAAATATTCTAATGAGAAAACAGTAACAAATTACATACTGCACTTGATCAGAGGAGTAACTCACCTGTAAGTTTTGCAGTTCGTTGTTCTTGACCCTAATACTGGCTTCTTTCTGTTGAATTTCCGACTCGAGCTTCAGTTTGTCCGTATTGAGAGTTTCTATTTCATCTGCGACTAACTGTAGCTCGGGGTTATTATACTGAGGTTTGGCTGGAACCACCTGCGCATAAGATAAATCGAGTCAATTTCAATTAGTCAAGTGAGCCTGTTATCAACAAATATAAATTTGCAGCTTGAGAAATTACTAGGACAAAAACATACCATCTAGGTATCAGATACTGCTGGTAAATATTAGCAGTTACCTTCATTCAATATTATTAAGAAAGAACAAGTGAAGTGAAATCATGAAAAAATATAAATTTTATAAAGTAGCCTCAAAGCAACTACAAAATGCAAAGCATTACATTTCATGAAAAATTCATTCAATAAAATGCTTTTAAATCAAATACAAAAGTGTTAATGATGCTATTATAGAACAAACTTCAGAAGCTAACTACTAATTTGCAACCATCGCACAAAAAGATCAAAATATTAAATACGGTACTGATCTATGATCACTCAAGAATATTTTGATGAAGTAACGATAAAAAAATAAAAAAACATTTGTTGATATACAACTTTTGATCTTTTCATACAAACACATCGCTCATAACAATAAACATTAATGATCGTTCAATGTCTCAGACACTAGTCACTAGTTTTACATTCAACAGACAGAAGGAAACCATTAGTAATATTGCATATGAATCGTCAACAATGGTCCCTAACAGGTAACCGCCTCACTTTTAATTGTGGCTATTATTCTAGTTGTGAGGTCAGTTAGCTAAACAATTGTATGTATGATAGGTTTGTATGAAAGAATCAAATCTATTTTTACTACAGAAATATAATAGTTTCATCACAAACTCATCACCTACATATTGTCAACCTTACTATAGTTATGAACCTTTCAAAAGTGCAGTGTGTTGTGAGTTGTGCAGTAACAACCACACATTTCTTTCATAGGTTTGCACACCTCAGCAAGTCAAAAGTCTGGCAAACCTATTGTTGACATGGCAGGCCAGACCATCAGGATTGTCAGTCAGTCTGTCCATCATGATCTTGGTGAAGTTCCAATAAAAATCATAAGTCCTTTGACAGCTCGAGTGCTCAAAAAGCTGTCTGCGGCCAGGTAGGACATCGGTCCTCCAAGCTAAGTTATCTCAGGATGACAGTCACTGAGATACCGCAATCATTCTATTCAAAAGATAAAGAATGGCTGTGGACTTGCAGCCTACCTCAAGACTGGGGTTAGCCCATCCACAAGTGGATACTGTTGATGGCTGGGTCCTCCAAGCAAGACTTTCAGAAATCTCAGCTACAATGGTGGTTATGGCAAAATGGGATCCCAGAGTCAATAAGCAACTGTATCCTCAACATCCTTGCACACAATAGAGGAGTGTTCCTGTACACATGGATAGGTGAAACTGGCAAAACTATTCTGAGATCAAGAGTAATTTAATGATCAAAGGTGGACGTACCCACCAAGGCAGGCACTGCAGGAAACCCGCGAGTCTTTTGGGTGAACCCATTTGGAGAGTAAATATTTTAACAGTTTGCCATTCACGTCCACCAATGAAGGTGGATCCGTTGAGATGCGATTCAACTTGGTGACCGATCCAGGTCTCGTAGGAGAAGGATCCCATACAATCATTATTTGAACACACCTCTTAGCAGGATACAGGCATTGCATCAATTTCTTTTATGGCAGGGGGGGTGTGGGGGCTGTCTATGGGTCAGTTTTCAACAGCATGATGCATCTTAGACTGAATCCTTAGGGACCATGTTGTAATGCGAGGACAGAACTTGTATATCACGGATTCTGTCTAGCCCTACACTGAAAGCCACTTAAAGTTGAGAAGAGGTACACATGTCACTTGACATACTCATGGGATGAGCTGTAGAATTTTTTATGGTTCATGAGTCTAGCTACCTCTTGAAGGACAGCAATGAACTTATGATTCATTGAAATATGTAATTACACTTATTAGAATGATATTAGCATCTATGCTATGGAAAGCTATGTTTAAAAAGAGCCAATAAGAATGCTTCCCAACCAAGTATTCACATACCATATAACAATACTAAAGTACTTCCCACACAAGTAATCAAGAGGGTTTTATCATACTTTATGCATGTTGCTATATATAATTTGAAAATTCTAACATACAGAATACCGATCTCACAATATCTAAAAACACTTTAATGAGATTAATACACACTATTTATTTTTAAAAATTTACTTAGAAAAACAATAACCCAGTTACTTTTATTTTCTTGATAGAAAAAAAAATGCTTAAAGAAAAGCAATGATAATTGTAAATACATCTTCCAAATCTAATGCGAAAGGTCATGCATACAGGAATTAGAATAATATATATACAGAATACTGCATATGCATATGCATATATATATATATCTCTCTCTCTCTCTCTCTCTCTCTCTCTCTCTCTCTCTCTCTCTCTCTCTCTCTCTCTCTCTCTCTCTCTCTCTCTCTCTCTCTATATATATATATGAAACACGTAACTTTCTTCAAGATTTGACAAATTACAAAATTTCATAAAAAAAGATCATACCATTAAAACATGTAGATTCTACTGCAATCCACATTAAAAAACTTTAACTAAGCTGCAACCAAACTAAAGTGGCCGCACAGCCTTGCGAATGTCAACTGACATACGCTTACAGCTGGCTATAAAATCTGCATTTCTTTGGGAAAAGCTCCTCTAACTAACCGATGCTCAAGCATTACATTGGGAATTCTACCACACAATGAGGATTCTCGTCATAAAATTAACCTACAAAATTTGGTTATCATATTTCCAATTAGCCCTCTTTAAAGAAAAGTAACTGAACTACACGAGGGCATGAAAAATATTCCTCAAACCAGTGTGGTTTAATTTCTATGACCATCAGTTTTATAACTATCAATGGCAGACTACCATACAATACTACCAACAATCTTTTTTTTTTTTTTCAAATGCCTCACCTGTGCATATACTGTACTTAAGAGAGTTATAAATTTGCATCTTACCCAGACAACCCAGCTAAACTAGCTATAATGAGTGACTGTGTATACCAAGTAGATGAGATTATGACTCATCTTACTGTATATTAACATTACTGCAAACACATTAAAGGGAAGGCAAAAAGGTGAACACTTTACTTCAAGTTGAGCACAAAGAATTAAGCCTTAATTCTGTGGCAAATGTTTGCATTATGCTGCAATGAATGACAGAACTTGGGAGAGTTTCAACTAGGTACTTTAGGGTCTAATAACCTTAAAAAAGATTTCTCAGAAATTTTCTTATTAATAATCAATTTGATAATATAATAAAAAGACAATTTACATCACTGACTTATTACACAGTTTTTCTTTTATTAGATACAGTACCTTAGCTACTGCTACCATCAAGCTAAAACCAAACACTACTAATTTAGTAGATTTCTACCTTTTTTTCTTTTTGCTTTTTGTTTGCAAATTACCTATGTTGTACCTAGCACTACATATGAATCACAACATAACTATTTGCTATTTAATGTAACTTATAAGGCACTGCCATTCTCAAAAGCAAACACTACTGAACACTAAAGGTGAATGTAAATATAAAAAAGCTAACACTTTTTAAGGGTGCCATAACCAAAAAATTATATGAAGTGCCTGAAAGAATAAATAAGGGGGAAAAACATATTCTCTACCTGCAGTATATCAAGCCAGTTATACTTCCTAGGCTTCTACAAGCATATTTTGAGGGTGGGAAGAAGAGAGCAGCTCAGGGAAAGAATACTACGGAGGAAAAGAAACAACGCCATACCTCTACCACTTGTGCCATTAGATCCCCTAAGAGGTCCATCTGTTGTGAACCCAACATCAAGAGAAGAAAACAATGCTGGTTAGACTGCTCACATGCAATATACAAGAATAAAGAGAAGTTTAAAGAGACATCAATTAAAGCCAAATGACATTCACTCTGGTGTGTAATAAAACTTAAAACACAAAACACGTCATTCACAAATGTTTACTAAAGTACAACTATTTCCACAGTTATGAATTTGACTGTTTAATATTACTGTATTATGAAGCTATTCAAAGTATTTCTACCTTCACACTGCTTTATAATCATGTACAGTATACTGATTAAAGTTAAAATTATAACTAATTACTTCATAACATGGTATTCGGATACCTCTGAGGAAAAATAAGATGGAAGTTTCTTTTTCTTTTTCTTTTTGGTTTCACACTCTCGAGAAGAACTCTGTCACTACAGCTGACAAACTGTAAGATTCTGGGACTGCAATTACGATATAACTAAAACTAGACCATAGAGATTATCAATAAGTTTCTCTGGCATTGATTCTTGTGATCGGTATCAAAGGAGGAGGTATTCGATTATTTTCTTAACTATAAAGTCACCCGTTGAGATACTATAGCTAGAGAGCTATGGGGTCCTTTGACTGGCCAGACAGTACTATAGTACAGTACAATGGATCCTTCTCTCTGGTTACGATAAATTTCCCTTTGCCTACACATTCACCGAATAATCTGGCCTATTCTTTACATTTCCTCCTCTGTCCTCATTCACCTGACAACACTGAGATTACTAAACAATTCTTTTTCACCCAAGGGGTTAATTACTGCACTATAATTGTTTAGTGGCTGCTTTCCTATTGGTAAGGGTAGAAGAAACTGACTCCTTAGTTATGGAAAACAGCTCTTCTAGGAGGACAATTCAAAATCAAACCAATGTTCTCTAGTCTTGGCTAGTGTCATAGCCTTTGTACCATGGTCTTCCCATCTTTAGGGTTAGAGATCTCTTGCTTGGGGGTGCAGCAGGCACAATATTCTATCTTATTTCCATTCCTCTTGTTTTGTTAAAATTTTCATAGTTTATATAGAAAATATCACAAATTTTTAAGTAATTTGTATTTTTCCTAACATACTTACCTAGAACTACCTTCTTAGGAGTTACTGGCTAACTCTACCTAACCAACCAGCTTTTTGTATAGTTTATCTCCCTCTTCTCATTTTCTACGGGGTCAACCTCTGGCAGTGTGGTACATGCCCGAGGCGACCCCGGGGTCAGGCAGTGTGATATCTCAGGTCGACTCTCCAGTAAGTTTCGTTGAAATAGGTATTACTAGATCCTGCAGGTTCTCGAGGAAGGATGTGAGGGCCATAACCCGAAGGTAGTTCTAGGTAAGTATATTAGGAAAAATACAAATTACTTAAAAATTTGTGATTTGTTCCAACACAGTTACTTACCTAGAACTACCTTCTTAGGAGACTTACACTTTAGGAGGTGGGAGTGTCCTGCAGGAATCAGGATTCGACGGGGAGGCACGCGAGAGAGGGAACCTCTAAAGAGGTCTTGATTCTAAGACCACTTGAAAACTGCACGAAAAGTAGGGGAAAACTATCCAAAAAACTCACTTAGTGTCTAAATGTCTTACCTTTTTCAAAACCAACTTCTTGAAGGTTATACCTTTCCGTGATCAAGGTCTTCTCCTCATCTTCCTGGCCCGTTCGATCCGGGGAAGGAAGGAAGGAAAAAGTGGAGGGGGGGGGGGTAAGGTTAAGGAAGGAACTAGTGGCTCTTGGCATTAACACCCCCGGTTACCCTGTGGCTATGACCTTAGATCTCTTGAAGGGCCGACACGACCGGGCCAATAGAAAACTTGTCCAAGGATTTTCTCGTACAATCTTTTAGATAATGTTCCGTGAAGGTGGACTGTCTAGACCAGGTCCCAGCCTTCAAGATCTTACCCACAGCCATGTTCTTCTCGAAAGCCAGAGAGGTGCTCAGAGCCCTGATATCACGAAGTCTCGGTTTTCCAGGTAGAGGGGTCCCAGAAGCCTCGTAGGTTCTCTTTATCACTTGTCTCAGGCAAAAAGAGAAGGAATTTTTTGAGACTGGTTTCTTCACTCGTACTGTTGAGATGAATAAATTTTTGATCTGAGGGCGGCAATCTTCAGTCCTCTCCAGGTATTTTCTTATAGTTCGTACGGGACATAAGAGGAGATCCTTAGGGTTGCCGGATCGAGAGATGGCTGGCACCGAAAAACCGAGGATCCCAACACGCTAGGTTCTGCGTTTTCGCCACAAAACTAGGGACGAACCTAAAGACAACTTCCCTCCACCCTTTGGAGTGTGAGACCTCGTAAGAGAGGCCGTGTAACTCGCTAACTAATTTCGCCGAGGCCAGGGCTAAAAGAAAAGCTGTTTTAAGGGTGAGTTCTCTGTCTAAAATGTTCCTGAGAGGTTCGAAGGGCGGTTCTGACTGAACTTTGAGGACTCTTGCCAAGTCCCACTGCGGAACCCGTACCTCCTGGGGGGGACATGATTGCTCAAAACTACGGATGAGTATCGAGATGTGCCTCGAGGCTCCCAAGTCAATGCCTCTGAGGAGGAAGACTTGACCTAGGGCTGCTCGAACTCCCTTGATGGCTGGGATGGACGAACCCACGTCGTCTCTCAGGTACACCAGAAAGTTTGCAATGTCCTGGATCGACGCCCTTAAGGGCCTGATGTTTTTGGATGCACACCACTTCAGGAAGACTGCCCACTTCTCCTGGTAGACAACTGCCGAGGAACGCCGTAGATACCCAGACATCCTTGTCGCGGTTCTCGATGAGTATCCTTCTTTCTTCAGTAGCTTCTCGATAACCTCCACGCGTGAAGGCGGAGGGATCGAGGGTTTTCGTGCCACCTGTGAAAGTGAGGTTGTCGCAGGAGGTCTGGCCTGTCCGGAAGCGGCCAAGGAGGACGAAGAGCTAATTCCTTTAGGTCTGCGAACCAATCCCTCTCCGACCACCAGGGCGCTACTAAAGTCATCGACAGGTTGGACGACCTTCTCACTCTGTTCACCACTTGCCTGATCAAACTGAAGGGAGGGAAGGCGTACACATCGAGATCGTCCCAGGGATGTTGGAAGGCGTCCTCGAATGCTGCTGACGGATCTGGGATTGGAGAACAGAACACGGGGAGTTGGGCATTCAGACATGTGGCGAACAAGTCTATCACTGGGGAGCCCCACAGTAGGATGATTGCTCGAGCTACCTCCAGGTGTAGGGTCCACTCCGAACTTATCACCTGACCCGCCCTGCTGAGGCCGTCGGCCATCACGTTCCTCTTTCCTGGAATGAACCTTGGCGTCAGTTCCAACCCTTCTTCTATGGCCCACTCCAACAGTTCCGTGGCTCGGGCGCAGAGGACCTTTGACTTCATGCCTCCCTGCTTCTTTACATACGCCACTACTGTGGCGTTGTCGCACATTAACGCCACAGTGTTCCCTCGCAGTAAGTGTACGAACTGTCGACACGCCCTTAGAACTGCTATCATCTCCAGGATGTTTATATGGAGAGACGCCTCCTCGCTGGACCACAGCCCTTTTGCTGATTTTCCCAGCAGGTGCGCTCCCTGGCCCTCCTTCGATGCGTCCGTGAACAACAGCATCTCCGGGGGGTCAGAGGCGAAGGGCATTCCCTTCTCCGTGTTTGACCTGATGCTCCACCAAAGAAGGGTCTCTCTCGTCTTCGGGAGGACTGGCACTACTTTGTGGGGTTCCTTGCCTTGGACCCACGACTCCTTTAGATTCCACTGTACCGGGCGGAGCCTGGTCTCCCTTGCGGTACTAATTTATCCAGGGAAACCAGGTGACCCAGTAACTTCTGCCAGTCCTTGGCCCTCCTGGGTTGTCCCGTCAGGAAGGGTTGAAGGATACGTTCCAGGTTGGCCAACCTTTCTTCTGAGGGGAAGGCCCTTACTAACTGGGTGTCAGGACCATCCCCAACTAAGTCATCCTGGTGCTGGGGACTAGCTGGGACTTCCCTAGGTTGACCGTGATCCCTAACACCTTGCAGAGGTCGAGCAACATATCGCCTTACTCCTTCAGTTGTTCCCTTGAGGCAGAAAGCAGCCACCAGTCGTCCAGGTACCTGAGTAGTCAAATTCCTTTCTCGTGTGCCCACGCCGAGATCAAGGCGAACTCTCTAGTGAACACTTGCGGGGCCGTCGAGAGGCCGAAGCACAGGGTCTTGAACTGCAGGACCCTGGACTCCCACTTGATCCTGAGGAACTTCCTGCTGGAGGGGTGTACAGGGATTTGAAAGTAGGCATCCTTGAGGTCGAGAGACATGAGGAAATCCCCCTCCCACAAGGCTGCGATCACTGTCTTGGGGGTATCCATCTTGAGTTCCGTCTTTGAGACGAACTTGTTGAGGGCTGAGAGATCTATGACTGGCCTCCACCCTCCTGTCGATTTTTCCACCAGGAAGAGCCTGCTGAAGAAACCCGGGCCGGGGTTCTCCACTGTCTCCAAAGCTCCCTTGTTGATTATGGTCGCTACTTCCTCTTGTAGCGTCAACCTCTTCAGGGGGTCCTTTGGAACCAGCCAATCGGCCCTCTGGGCTGGGATGAGAGGGGGAGGCTCTTCCAGGAACGGGAGTCTGTAGCCCACCTTCAGGACCGTCACCGTCCAGGGATCCGCACCGAGATCCCGCCATGCTTGCCAAAAATGTCTGAGGCATCCCCCTACTAGGGGCTCCTGCGGGAGTAGGGGGCATCTCCTCCTACCTTCTCCTGGAGGAGCGGCCAGATCTACCTCTCCTAGCGTTACCATAGGAGGGCCTGTAGGCTGACTGAGGGCCTCTGCTAGTCCTGCCAAGTATCCATCGATCTGTTCCATCCCCAGCTTTACGTCCTGAGCGAGAGGGAGAGACAGAGATGGCTTTTGTTGTACCGGACTGTCGATCCTCCTGGACAGTCCGGGAAGTACTGCCTTTGCAGCTGAGGGCTTGGGCTCATCCAACCGGTGGTGTCTTCGGAAGAGGGCCAGTACCTTACGGTAGGAGGAGATGTCGTCCGTCGAGCACTCCCCTCCTTCCACCAGGTCTTCCGTCACCAGTTCCTCCGTACGGGGGTGAGCCGTGACGGTGGGAAAAACAACGCCCGACGGGCCTGCCAGTGGTACGGGCTGCCCCGTGGCCCTGCCAGTGGTACGGGCTGCCCCGTGGGGACGAAGGCATCCGTCATGGGAGTACCAACATCCTCCGAGCCTGCCAGTGGTATGGTCTGCCCCGTGGATACAAAGGTATCCGTCATGGGAGTACCTTGTTCCACGGGGGGCTCCGTGGATGGGGATCCATGCGGACCGACGGGCGCCCTTGGTGCTTAAGGAAGGCCTCCAAGGTGCCCGTGGTCGACGCTAAGCCTTCCTTCATACTCCTTATATCCTTCCTAAGGGAAGAAGGGGCGGAGGCTACTGTAAAGTTGAACAATGCACGGGGGTCTCGGTTCGAACCCTCCCGCCGGGCGGCTAGGTCGAAGGAGGAGCTAGGAGGGTGACACAACAAAGGCGAGGCTCTAGGGAGCCACCCGGAAGCGGCCGCAGCTGTGGAAAACCTAAACAGCTCGCTCAGGGGCACTGTGACATTCACCCAGTCCTTTGACTTACTTCTCTTCGCTTTTTTCTTAGAGGACTTCGACCGCTTCCTACCATGCCTCGAGCAGGAACGAGACTTTTTCTTCCTTCAGGATTTCTCCCTTTTCCTTTTGATCAGGTTCCTGTCTTCGTCCTCTGATGACGAAGAAGACGAAGAGTCCGATGACGACGAGGATGAGGACGGAGCTCTCCGACCGGCCGACACGTCCAAGACCGTGGGGGGAAAATCACGTCGTTTCTCAGGTGCAGGCGGTTGCAGAAACACGGGGGGTAGCGTAGCCGAGAGAGCCGGAGGGGTCCCCGCGAGTCCTTTACAGAGCCACTGATCTACCTGCTCTCTAACGGGAGACCTGAAGGGAGTCCTAGGTTTCACCCACGTGGCGGGGTCCGAAGACGTCGAACTACCTTTCTCCGTGTCTCCCCCGCCGGTCGAAGCACTCGAAACACGCCACGAGGCAGGGGAAGTATCGGCACTCGGCCTACCCCACATAGGATCTTCCGAGGCGACGGGACCTGCGGGCACCAGGCCCTCGCCTCCTACCCACACTTCTGCACTCCACTCAGACCCCACACATGCCTGCCCCACACTGGACACATCCCCCACAGGAAAATCACTCTTGGGGAAGGGCAATGGGCCTCTTCCCGGAACGGACTTACCTCGTCCCCTACGCTGGGAAGGGGGAGAAGAGCGGGCGCTACGGTCTGCCGAACTGTCTGGCGAACCTGCAGGCGAAGAAATACTTGAATCTTTAGGCAATTTCTTAGTTGCCTTCTTCTTCGTCCCGAAGCGCACCCACTGGATCTCAGTCCAATCAGCACATTCCGGGCACGTAGAGGTAGGGGAACACGCTTTCCCCCTACACGTGGAACACAGGGAGTGGGGATCAACCTCAGGCTTGGAGAGGAAAGCACCGCAAGACTTCCCAGCCACAGGCCCAGGGCAACGACGAGGATGCTCCATAACACAACGCTAACACACCAAGAGACACAAGGATGAACGGGAAAGTGAAATGAAAACACGTGGGCAACACGCGGTAAGCACAAAGGATTGGGGGACACGAGGGTCGCACAGGTAAGAGAGAGCGCGGCGAGATGTACATCACGTCGCGACCAGAAACTTACTAGAGAGTCGACCTGAGATATCACGCTGCCTGACCCCGGGGCATGTACCACACTGCCAGAGGTTGACCCCGTAGAAAACGAAAAGAGGGATATAAACTATACAAAATGCTGGTCGGTTAGGTATAGTTAGCCAGTAACTCCTAAGAAGGTAGTTCTAGGTAAGTAACCGTGTTGGAACAAATTTATTTTAATGTTACTGTTCTTAAGATATTATATTGTTTCTTGTTTCCTTTCCTCACTGGGCTACTTTCCTTGTTGGAGCCCTTGGGGTTATAGCATCCTGCTTTTCCAACTAGGGTTGTAGCTTAGCAAGTAATAATAATAATAATAATAATAATAATAATAATAATAATATAAGGATGCTAAACTTGACATGGAAGCAGAATGAGTTTCTTGAACTATACCGAATGTCCCTAATGAAATCTATTTCTGGTATAAATCTGATATTCATGTCCTGATAAACATTTTCCTTAGTAAATCAGCTTACATCACTTTTATTTGAGGGTACTTACATTTGCAAGATTTAAATACTGCCCCTACCCTACATCAATGATGAACCTTTTGCACACATGATGGTACACAGATATTGGAAGTTTTATTCCAACTGTTACCAAGTTGTGGAATGATCTTCCTAATCGGGTAGTTGAATCAGTAGAACTTCAAAAGTTCAAAGTTGGAGCAAATGTTTTTATGTTGACCAGGCTGACATGAGTCTTTTTATAGTTTACAGTATATATGACATATCTGTTTTTAACGTTGTTAATAGTTTATATATGACATATCTGTTTTTAACGTTGTTAATAGTTTATATATGACATATCTGTTTTTAACGTTCTTAATAGTTTTTATAGGACATATCTGTTTTGACGCTGTTACTGTTTTTAGAATGATATATTGCTAATTTATTCTCATCATTTATTTATTTCCTTATTTTCTTTCCTCACTGTGCTACTTTTCCCTGTTGGAGCCCTTGGGCTTATAGCATCTTGCTTTTCCAACTAGGGTTGTAGCTTGGCTAATAATAATAATAAAACTAATAATAATAAAACTAATAATAATAATAATAATAATAACAACAATAATTTGACTAACAAGTCCTAAAGATCCCTCCCTTTAACCAGAATTAAATACCATGTTTGGGGACTTTCCTGTTGGGATTACACACAAGAAATGTGCATGTGAGGTCACACTTTAGAGGGGAAAGCATAGGTATTCAAACCAACAAAGAAAGTAATTTTCTCTTGAAGAATGGAGATTCCAGCCTAAGTAACTTGCCAAAATACTTTCTTCATTGCGAGAGAACAAACCATGGATAGTTCATTAATCAATCAGACCAGTCTCACTGCAACAAAAAAAATGTCCACAGTCTTCTGCATTCATCAAGAAGACAAATCAATGATGAATTTCCTAAATCTCTTTCTAGGGTTTCTGGAATTACTTTCAACTCCCTAAAGAGGACATTTAATGAGCATGATCTTACATTCAGCTGACCAAAAAAACAATGCCAAGAGAAGCCTAATATAAAACATTAGCCCCTTGATTCTTGTTCTTGCAGTTATTCACTTAATTTCCTCATAGATATTTGTGCCAGTAATTTTTGTCAATTCTGGCAATCAGAGGTTGAGAACTCTATCTTTAGTACTTTAACACTGCCCTCCTCCGAGTTGGATCTATTCTATAACACTAAGTTCATCATCATCAGCCATAACTAGTCCACTGCAGAAGGCCAGCCTGTCCTTCCACTTGCGTCTATGGTCTTTCTTTGCCAGTCTTATATTGATAACATTTCCATTTTCATCCTTTAAAGCAAACATCTGTTGGCACCCTCTTCCAAGTGTTCTTTATATCAATTTGATGCCTTTTCCTTTCTTAAATTTTCTCTATTTTTGTGTGATTATGTTTACGAACGACTTGGGTTTTTAGTTTGCTTATTGTTTTGGATAGCTCTGCTAATTCTATTTCACGTTTTCTTTTTTAGGGTTTTGGTGTTCTTTGATATTTTACAAATACATAACCTATTCCAAAGATTGTATTACAAACACCAAGTAACCTAACTAAAATCTAATTTATTAAGATATTCGTATTTCAATTATTCAATATAACACTTAAGCTAGTATAGTTACTGTGCAACCCAAAAACATTCCGGAACATCCATTTTTTATGACTGTTTACATTTGAAGACTCTACTGGACATCTCCATGCTACAGGGCTCATTTTCACAAGGCCTATCCAACCTAGATAAAAAAAAATCTATTTGTCTCTCATTGAGTCCTGCTAGGCTAGAATATTACTGACAAAGATGTAAATGCGTAGTATCTAAAAGTACTGGTAAATAGGTAATCTGACTGATGAGAAAACTACTTATATCATTAAATAGTAAATGTCCAAACCATTCACTGATTAAAATAAAAGCCGATGTGGCAACGTCCCTGAAGGGTGAATGCCAGACTGGGGTTCAAGCCCCGCTCAAACTCTCAAGTTTCTTTGGTCGCTGCAACCTCACCATCCTTGTGAGCTAAGGAGGGGAGTTTGGGGGAGCCTATAGATCTATCTGCCGAGTCATCAGCAGCCTCAGCAGCCATTGCCTGGCCATCCTTTTGTCCTAGCTTGGATGGAGGGGGCTTGGGTGCTGATCTTATGTATATATGGTCAGTCTCTAGGGCATTGTCCTACTCGATAGGGCAATGTCAATGTCCCTTGCCCCAGCCATTCATGAGCGTTCTTTAAAAACCTTTAAAACCATCCATAAAAAGAGCTCTTGACAGGCAAGATGGAAGGAGGGGAGGGCCTCCTCCAGTCATATAGCTATAGTTTGATTCACATCGTCAGTTATTCAGGAATGTCAGCTGTAACCCAGCATTGGGGCAAAAGGAAAAATAGGAGGGTCTATGGTTTATATTTTCCATTGACATTTCAACTATAGCCAATGCATACCTAACCCATGAAATTCTAGTTACCCAGTAAGGCCCTTGATCTATCATATATTTAATGGCCATTCTGAGGAGCATACACACATTCATACATTTACCAACCAAACTAAATACATTTAAAATAAAATATATATGTAAAATAACTCAATATCAGCATTCCAATTTACTCACACAAGGATAAACCATTAGGTTTCAAACTACTGTGCAACACGAATGATCACAATAATACACAAAGAATAAAATCTGCTACAAAGAAAAACCTATACAGGTAGTTTCATCAGTATGACTTGATCATTATGGATTGTACTGTGGTATTCTGTTAAGGCGATATAAATTTTAAGAACCACTTAATGGAATACGCTTTCTTTAAACCACTAATATAACAACGTAAATCAGTATCATGCGTTACAAACTTTCAAAAACCAATTCTGAGTTGTCTGCCTTTTATCAGATCATTCTGTACCTTTATTACCTGGTTCCATTTAGCCATGTGGTTATAATAATATTGAAAGACACATTTCAAGACATACCAAAAGATTACCAGTAACTTTAATAATCTATATTCAACTTGATGTCTTACAAGAGTGTCTCCTAGTTGGTTGAGCCAGTGGTGAGCAAACACAGGTAATCAATTCAACCTTATGAAATGTTAAAACTCTTTACCCATGACTTACTTTGCAACAATGCAAAATAAGATGGAGATTTGGGGGAATAACATAACAGACAAGATGAGCCCTTATATGGTATTGGAAGAAATTATCTCCAAGTAAAAAATATTTTAAATTTTCATATTACCTTTTACATCTATTTCAAAACTTTAGAAGTTTAAAAGCATGGAATTCTTTTGAGACAAATTCAATTTTTTCAATACAAGCACATTTACATTAGCTCAAAATTCATCGTTTTTACAAATAATAAACCCTTCTGTTTCTGGTTTAAAGAGGTTGTCTGACCACCATCTAGTAGTATTGTGATTACACACCCATGGATTTTACATTTCAAGTTAACGTTGCAAACTTCAAAATCTTCTGCATTTTAACTCTAGTAAATTAAATATGACATTTCCCATTAACTGCATTGCCAAACTAACGCTCGAGTTGTAACAGCTATATTGTGGGCTGGAAGTACAATGATCAATTGAATTAAATGAGCTGGTTCTTGTGTTACTCAAAAACACCTAACTGCAAAAACATTTTACCTAAAACTATTTGATGTTTCCATTGGCAAAGAAAATGACTTCATATACTAATTTCTATTAGTGAGACACCTATAAACATGCAGCCAACTATCTTATTCCATTCACCTTTATTAAAATAAAACTTTCCTTCTCGCACAACTTACCGCAGACTCTGAAGAGGGCTTCGGTCGCATCGTTGGCGGAATCATTTCCGGCGTCAAGGCTGCAGGAGGATCGGTGCCAGCCAGCTTCTGCTGAATTAACCACATCGCCAAGGCAAACTGCTCCGACGTCAACTTCCCTGTCTGCTTTATATCGCAGAGGTTCCTGAAAGACAATGTCATCACAATGTAACCTAAATTTAAATTATTTCTCACGACAATCAGACTGGTAGTGATCAAACTACGGTACAGTATTACTTAACATACTTTTTCATATGTATTTCTCATCTATACTGCTTTGGTTTCTTCAACTACTGTTATCATTTTTCACCCTCCCAGAAAAAGTCAAAATATATTTTAAACTTATCTTTAATGAACATGCAGTATTATGATGTTAACCAACTCTGATATACTTCACACTTTAAATCATCAGCTCAAACCACATACGTCATAAGTAATTCCTTTTTCTCAAATGTTATATTCAATATACAGTTTTTCAATGCTCCATCATGCAATACCAACCATATGTGTGCAAGAACCATCTGAGGCAGGCCAGACTGTAGGAAGACTCCCTTTATCTCTTGACCACTGACATAGCCGTCTTTATCAATGTCAGCATTATGGAACATGACGTCATATCTAGCCTTTTCCGCTGCACTTATCACCCACGGCGCTGGAGGTGGACCTGAAGGCTGGAGAAAAGAAGGGAAAAAAAAAACAATTTATTGGCTTGAAATAATAAAACTTACCCAATACTGTGTTGAGAACATGATTATGAGAACCTGACCATCATACCATGAAATTAACAAACCTTTTGAAATTAGTTTAACTTTAGAATTAGTAAGAAAGGTGCGTAAATAAATTAAAAGCAAATATTAAAATCAAATAAAAAGCAAATCAAAAGATACCCATTAGGTGAAGAATTAAAAAAGCAAAACTCAAAGAAGTATATATAAAAGAAAAAATGAATCAGATACAGTACAGCAAAAGTGCAATTTCAGAAGAAAATGGTTTTGGGGGTTCCAAGCCAATCTGTTCCAAAGCACCTGAAGTAGAGTTCATTCTATTTCTTACTTCACCTTTTTTAGTAAAACTGCAACATCACTAGCTAAACATTCTCAAAGGTACACGAACAAATATGCATTTGAAAACATCTATTTCCAAGATTTATAGGAAGACAATTAGAAGTTCTAGTACCTATCATGATTAGCATTACTGAATAATATTACTGTCATTATTAGATAGCTGAATATTTCACTGTGTTACATCTTAATGAGTGAACTATATTTCTGTATTAATATCGATCTGTAAACTATAACAATGATGGACATAACTGTACAACATAAGACATATTCTCAATCTGTTTCTGATTGATTTCCCTAAGCTTTGCAAATAAAGCAAAGTAATCTTTGAATTAGTAATAATAATTCCTTCCTTTCAATTATGGGAAAACTAAACCAAACCTTGATCGAACAGTAATAAACCAAATATGATTTAAAATATCTAGCCTATTTAATCCGTTCAACCACGTAATCAATGCCCGGTTCTATCTAATGCTTACACAGGAAATAATCTCCATATTATCCATATGAAAAATCTTTACGGTACATTTTAAGTTGAAAGAAGTTCTCTGATCCATAACAACAGGTGCACTACCAATATGTCTTCTCATGTGCTTTTTCAACTGTATATCTTTTCATGATTTTCTACGCTCTTCTGTCAGGCTTCAAAGTACTAATTCGACACCTACTATTTTCCCAACTAAGTGTTCACCTCTTGACCAACTGAGCACCTACATCACAAAATAGTATGGCCCTCAAACTGTACGCATTTGGTTTTTATTTTACTCAACTCACTTTTGAACAAAAACTATACAATATAGGACTTTACAACAGCTATTAAATTTCCTTTCACTGACATATATTATATATTTTGCAAAACTCTCATATACATAAATACGATGACAAAACATGATAATTACTAGACGTAAATTAAATCATTTGGCGGCAAAGGGAGTAGTTCTCACCAGACATAAATTACATATGGCACTCAAAGGGATAAAGGGGTCCAAACAACCTCAATTTCTAACCTTTTTGTCTTAAAGAGAAGCATTCCCTTGAACAATTGTTAAACTCCTCAATTACCTATGATAACCCTCTGGTTAACTTATATGTTTGAAGCACTGCCACCCTCAAAAAATAGGCAGAATTTATTACAACAGATAATCGTAGTGCACCTGACTTTTAAAAATGTTGGAACAGGCTAACATAAGTCTCTCTTCAATTTACATATGATAGATCTATTTTAATGTTGTTACTGGTCTTGAAATATCATATATTAATTATTCATTATTTCTCATGTAATTTATATCATTTCCCCAATGGGAAAAAAAGATTTTCCATGTTGGAGCCCTTGGGCTTATACAGCAGAAACTGCTTTTCCCAAATAGGGTTGTTGTTTAGCTAGTAATGATAATAATACTGCTGTTGAGAATATCACCTCCTAAAATTGACTCTAAGAATATAAAGTGACTTATTACCCTGATAGTCATCTATATCCTGGCTATTTCTTCTTCGCTAACAGCAATATGGAAAACTATATCATTCAGGGTATAATTAAGAGCTGAAAACAAACAATAAAAACATGTTTTCAAGGCTAACAATATAAAGATTCAAACTCTAAGGCTACTAATTCCAAAAATACTGTGTACATATTTTAATGTGGTCTCAATTACTAAATGATTATTAAGCGCATATAACAAAAAGGTTGATAAATGATAATTTCAAAAATTAACTCTAGTCTCTAAAGCACAAAGCACCCATCAACAATTACCAATACTGTACAGACTCAAAACATGTTACACTAATTTGAAAACAGAAGGAACAGTTGAGATAATGCTCACTAAGAAAACCGAATAGACATTTACAATAATAGAAAAATTAAATTACCTCTTTCAAAACATTCTGTTATTGTCACAACAAAAGAGTATTCGTTACGCCCCAATAGACAAATAGGAGAAATTACATTACACCCACAACACATTGGCGATGAGAATAGAATATATAAGGTATTTTGATGAAGGAAAAATCTATTTCTGGGCGAGAGACCTGTGCCGCACAACACACTGGCGATGAGCATAGAATATATAATACAGTATTAACAGTACTTATCATTGCAGGTAAGCACAGCACGACCAGTTTCATTGTATTAAGATTTCTTGTTGGGTAACATGACACCCACAACAAATTGGAGACTTGGGAACAACAATTGGAAACGCAGGAACGATTGGCAAAGTAAAAAAAAACAAGTGGCGATGCTAAATGAATTACAATTGTGGAAGATGTAGACTCATTCACTCAGGTTACCAAGCTCAAGACACTTGCATACTGACCAGTGAATATCTGGGATAACGAAAAAACTCAATGGCTGATTTCTATGAAGCACTAATACAAAGAAATACTAGTTTCTAAAAAAAAAAATATGAGCTTGATAGGTGATCAAAAACTAAGTTTCCTACGTTAAAGAGCTTTTCAGACGGATAAAACTTCCTAGTTTATCTTTGGATGAAATATTCTATGATGAGCATGACCTTAATTTATAATTAGAAATTTACAGTACTAGTTTTCTCTTAACCAAAACTAAAATAAAAAATAAAAAATACACTTTTCTCTCTTGCTAGCTTAAACATCCACAAGCAGCAGCCCACCTTCAGCAACACTAACATTAATGGTACTCCAACCATTTAATTCTTTAAGACAGTGTCGCTACTCAACACACTACAGGTTACTACAAATTGCCAAAATAGGTAGAAATGCTGATGTGAACTAAAGTACAGTATACTTGTCAGGATTCCCAACCAAAATATCATTCACTTAACCAAGACAGATCAGAAGGTATGGTTTTACTTTGAAAAAAATCTAAAATACTATTCCTTCCCATTTTCAAATTTGTGTAACAAACCATTTCATAATGGAAAGAAATGAAAATCATTACAGATATGTCTACAAACATTCAAAACATTCCTTCAATTCATATAACTGAGGATTAATACAGTTACGCAAAATAGATGACATTGACAGGAACAAGATATATGTGAGAACGAGGATGAGATGTTCACGAAAAGATCTATTTTCGAGTATTCACACAGTACCAAACTTATGAAACCAAAGACAGGGTTGGCAGCTTGAAGTAACTTCATTTCCATCTAGCTTCTTAGTCGCCTTCTTTTCAGCAACTTCTATAAAACCTAAAATCCTTATATACTCACGTAGAAGGGCTAACACTTTTTCCCAATACACACCACTCTTTGAAATGTCTACACTATCACTGCCATGTACAAAAGCATGAAAAACCTAAGGAGTTATAACTAAAAGCATTAATATGTTAGAAATACTCATCAAAAGTTGCTTTGGAAACCAGATGACATTCACCCTTGCTTGTGCTGTTAAAGTATAATCACAACTAACTTTTTCAGTGGCCGTTAAGTCGGTGTCTTCAACCCCAGTACCAAAGATGTCCTAAAAAAAAGGTACGGAAGCAACATAAGTCTGTAGAATCATGTAACACTGGTAAAGAAAATAAAAATTAGTACTTACATATCTGAAGAGAGCAGGAACTGTAATGCAACACCTAATTTTTCATGCAAAACACTGCACTTACTCCTAATCTACATAAAAAAAATTTAACATTTTACACCAAAAATAACATACACAGCAAATGCTAAATGCAACACAGTTCACAGTTATTAAAGGTACAGTATATGGTATTTAAAGTACAGGGTACAGGCTTTTCAAAGAATTAACTCTCTAACTCTGAACTTTACTCAAGGCACTCTAATCAAAAATAGAATTTATCTTAACTAAATTCCCCTACACTAAAGCCTTTCCTGCATAAAATCCAAATAAATATAAGAATGTATGAAAATTTCTACTGAAATACAAAGTATCATACTATGAACCCAAGGGAAAAGCTGTACTCTGAAAAGCAAAAGAATGGTTATTTATTTTGTCACGATCATAAGATGAATTAGAGAAAAAAATTACGGTAAATATTGAACTGAATAAAAGTTATCTTTTAAAAAACCAAACCTCATGTTCTAGTCACATTCATGGTCTCAATATTTGAGACAGCAACTTGCCTCAAGAATTACTTGAGAACAACCAAGGTCCTAAGTTTCACAATAGGTTGCTACCGCATGTTTTGTGCTGTCTAAAATGCAAATTACAGAAAGGAGGGCACTTACTATATGAGTAAGGGATTTGTATAAAAAAAAATTAATTTAACTTTAAAGAAATGCAATCTAGGATGGAGGCATAGATATTAAATATCATCAGGACAACAAAGCATAAGCAAATTTTCCTAAGTTAGATATTGGAGCAGCATTGTCAATTATAATAATGATCTTTATTCCATTCAATACCTTTAGAAAATAATGGCATACTGTATTTTACTTAAGAGATTTGGAAGTTTCCTGATGACATCATTATTTTCATTTTGGTAGTGTTGAGCATGCATTCAATATGCAAAGTCGAGTCAATATAAGATATGGGAAAACAATTCATACAAAAATTCCCTTCAGATAGTAATTGACAAATATTAACTTGAAGTAAACTCTGTGCTGTTTGGTGCACTTCCTAGAACTCAATTTTATAATATTTATCAAAACAAAAATTCTCCCTATCATTACTAGCTGAGCTATAACCATACTTTGAAAAGAAAGTTGCTATAAGCACAAAGGCTCCAATAGGGAAAATAGCGCAGTGAGGAAAGAAAATTATTAAATAGATAGAATAGTGTCTAAGTGTACCCTAAAGCAAAAGAACTCTAACTTAAGATAGTGGAAGAGAATGGTACCGACACTATGGCACTACCTAAGAACAATGGTTTGATTTTGGAGTGTCCTTCTCATAGAAGAGCTGCTTACCATAACTAGAGTCTCATCTAGCCTTACCAAGTGGAAAGTAGCCACTACAACAAATTACAGTGCAGTAGTTAACCCCTGAGACAAGAAGAATTCTTTGGTTATCTCAAGTGTCGGCAGGTGTATGAGGAAAGAGGAGAATGTGTACAGCATAGGCCAGATTTGTATGTGTAGGCAAATTAAAAATGAGCCATAACCAGAGAGGGATCCAATGTATTACTATCCGTCCAGTCAAAGGATCCAATAACTCTCTAGCCGTAGTATCCATTCATCCTCGGTCTGAAGTTGAATCGAAATGTAGTAATAAACATCTGTTAAATCCCCTGTCCTGATAGCAAACAGGGCCAATGCCAAAGATTCCATCAAACATTTGTCAAAATTAGAAATTTGTTCAGTGTTGAAAATTCCAAAACTGGACTCAAACCTTCTGACCCTTCTGGGACAATAAACAAAAATAAAGATACTAAAATCTCTCTAAAGAATGTCACTTGCTTTATTATCCAATTTTGTGACAGCTCTTCACTTCCTGGGTTGTTAATATAACTTGGTATAGGAATTGGAAAATTTGATAAAGGAGGTATAAAAAAAGAGAACTGCTATCCTTCTCTTACAAACATAGCAAAGAACGTGATGCAGACATTCCCAGGGATAGGAGCCACATCATAGTCAGAAGGCAGAGTGGAAGAAACTCTACAGTTGAGACAGAAGTTCTTATTATTATTGTCATTATTACTTGCTAAGCTACAACCCTAGTTGGAAAAGCAAGATGCTATAAGCCCAGGGGCCCCACCAGGTAAAATAACCCACTGAGGAAAGGAAACAAGGAAAAATAAACTCATTTAAGAAAAGTAACATCATTAAGATAAATTTCCTATATAAACTATAAAAACTTTAACAAAACAAGAGGAAGAGAAATAAGATAGAATAGCATGCCCGAGTGTACCCACAAACAAGAGGACTCTAACCCAAGACAGTGGAAGACCATGATACAGAGAATATGGCACTTCCCAAGACTAGAGATCAATGGTTTGATTTTGAAGTGTCCTGCTCAAAGACATGTTGCACTATCTTTCTAATACTAGAGTTATTAGTTACTGAAGGATGATAATCAACAGACATCATGGCAAAGCACCTAAAAATTCTTATTGGACCTCTGATACACCACTTCTGAGATTTTGTTTGAATCCAGACAGCAACTTAATATTGTAGAAAATAAATTTTCCTTCTAAATGTGAAACATCTTTCATCATCATCTCCTCCAAAGCCTATGTACGCGAGTCTAAGGGTGATCTAAACCCGGAGGCGAAATGAAAGCGAGATTTTTAACAAATGTTCTCCTCCCTCAATTACAAAATTAGAAAACATACTAACACCTTCCAATGCCCATTCAGAAATGGTGCAGCCCAAACACATATATACTGGGCATCTAAAATGATACTGACTTCAGGATGACTACACAGAGATTCCTTTATCATAAAGAAGACAACCCTTTAATAAAATTAGCAAAACAAAACATTTCCTGCCCTGAGTGAAACTCTCCAAAAAGTGTCATACTGTACTTTAAAGACTGAGTTGGGTGTTGTGTTTTACTTTGCCGATCTACGTTTTAATCCAGTGTTGGTTTTTGCTCAGAAGCCTTCTGTTTTCACTTGCCTCTTGGTACATGGCAGGTGGGTGGCAGAATAGCATTCCCATGGATATGGGGTTGCTGGTTAGAAAATACAGGTATGTTATTTCTTTATGTAGAGTTGGCACTTGCAATTTAATAGCCATTTGCCTTTTGATGATAAGAATCATGGAAATAATAAATATTCATATTTCACAATAACTCAAACTTCCAACACACCAAGTTATGCCATGACAAACACTAAAAACAGTGATCCCTCATTAACCTGTATTATTTCATTAAGTATTAGAATGTTAAGTATGATTCAGGTACGTTGATCACAGATAATCATCTCACTGTGATTGACAGCTACTAGCCATGTCCCATAAGACCAACTGATTTGTGTAAAATATTTCATTTAATAAAAAATCAACTGGTTTGCCCACCCTCTATCATACTTGCTGAATATGCAAAATATATTTACAAATTCAAAATTACAATATTTTCCAACATTTGTCAAAAGGTTTTACCTACCCAAAATTACTACCTTGAAAAATGCTGTCACCTATGGTCTAGTCATTCAAATCTTGCTCGAAAGTCATGTTGTACAATTACCATTAGATGATATAGAAACAGAAGTTCTTGGAAAAGCTTGGCTGATGAAAATTATTTGCTCCAAGTTATAATAAAAACACAATTTTAATAAGAAAGCATATTCTTTTATTACTTACTTTAAGGTCACTGCATATAACTGCAAAGTGAGAGCTTTCAATGTTGAAACAAAAAAATCTTTATATACGCACTTCTCCAGTGATCGCACATGTCAAACCTCCAACCCAAGGAAGAGGCACAAGATATGTTCTACATCTGGTGAGCAACCCCAACCTCTGACAAGCAAGACATATGGCGCAGTATTTTATTTACCGGTTCCAAATGCGTTTATGGAACACAGATTACTCTACTGCACTTGTATGCATGTTAATAAAGGTGTTACACTACACACCTGGTTATCAATTACAAAGGTTAATCATTTGCACTTGGTCTGGATATGAAAAGAATGAATACTGCACTGGATCTGAGACCTCCTGGCAAGTAGGCACCTTAAGGGACGTGACACGGCTCCATTAAAAAAATTTAATTTTGGGGTAACTTTAAACTCCTACTACTTTCTTGTAAAACCATTTCTTCTCTCTTTAAAATCCATTTGAAAAAATGTATACACAAAGTTGTACATAGGAAATTTTATAATTATTATTTTCTTAATAAATATAATTTTAAAATATAGTCACTTTTAAAGATGATTACAGTATATTTCATATGAAAGTTTTTGTTTTCCTTAATTGAATGTACAAATTATAGGCTATAAAATCCCTATCTTTTTAAATTTGAATGACAAAAAATCCATCAATATTCAAAATATTTGTAGCAATTTTTCTAAAAAAATTCAGTTTTCAGAAATTGGGCTTCCAAGTTTTTTGTTTTTTTTAGATTAATTGAATACAGTAGACTTCAGTACTTATGAATATGTTCAAGACCCAGACATACATGGCTAAAGACTATGCAGTGTGAATTAGATGACGAATGGAGAAGTATTGAATTAAAAGCTAAAGATAGAGACGACTGGCTAAATTTAACTGAAGCCCATTGCGGCAATAGGCGTAGATGATGATGATGATGTATGAAACATGGGCTTTTAGTGGTAGGGAAGATAAGAAAATAATCATCATATTTCATGGTTATTAAGGGGACCAGGAAGTGGGGATGACTTGTTGACGTAGAACATTACTCCTCCTCTATATAAAATCATTATAAAAACTGTATACTGGTTTGGGGGTTCGACACTGGCAATCCAAAAGAGAAGAGAGTACGAGCGTACGTAAATTATCTTTGTTGTTAACCGTCAAAAACTCATGCTTCATAGATATAAGCAATATGACTAAAAGGTAGATTCATCTAATTAAACCATTTCATAAAACAAAAGTTCCAGAATTACATTAAAAACATAAAACCTTGGGAAAAAAATTAGCAACATCATCATGCAAGAAAACTTAAGATAAACACTGTATATACTGTACATAAAAATAAAGATATACCACTACGGGAAAAGAGCTCTTTATCTTAACAGCAGACTAAATAGAGTAAAATTCTCATTCTGAAATAAAGCAATTTGGATACACGAAATACAACTAATACACTATATAAAGACACTAAGATTATGCAAATGCTATTTCACATTTGAGTACCTTTCCAGTTTGTTGCTTGGCAGCGTTCGCGGATGGTAACTGAGCTGGCGGTGCAAGGGGCGCTGGGACGGGTCCTTGCGCTACACCAGCTCGCTGAGCGCTGGAAAGCATTTCTTGCGGAATAGAGGGAGGCATGGGGTTGTTTTCAAGTACCTTGTACACTAGATGCATCGCCTGTAAAATAATATATCGTTGTTCATCCTTTTTCATAGAAATGCAAAAGAGTAAAATAGTCGAGTATCTAATAGTGACAAAAATAAACAACACACCCCATACAGTATTAAGATTGTAATGTATATCATTTACTTGCATTTTGAGCTAAGTGAAGGCCTCAAACCACTATTAATTTTCAACTCTTGACCCTCGTTGTTTCTTAACATTTTCGTCAGCTTTATACTTTTAACTAACAAACATCAAACCTCTAAATCAGGCATTCTGAGATCAGGAATATTTTGAATCGGCCACCACTAGTTTGCAGAACTGGGCGGGCAGTGGCTAGCCACCAAATTTATATTTACAACTCATAAAGCATACCAAGAATAATTTCATAAAATTTTGAAATTTCTAAGATGATAAAGTAATAGTAAAAATATATTTCTTTCAAATATATCAATTGTCCTCTTTTTTTTTCCTCTTTTTTTTTTTTTTTAATATTGATTCACTTCAAATGTATAGTACCTTGCCATAACCTCTAGTTCATGGAAAACCAAAATATCTTATCAGAATCCTTTTGGTTTTATCATCAAGTATACCACATAACACAAGATTCCACTTGATTTAAACAATACTGTATGAGGAATTTGAAGCTTTGAACTATATTCTCTGTGGAATTTGAAGCTTTAAACTATTCTGTATGGGGAATTTGAAGCTTTAAACTACACTGTATGTGGAATTTGAATCTTAAGGCTATACTGTATGTGGAATTTGAATCTTAAGACTATACTTTATGTGGAATTTGAAGCTTTAAACTATACTGCATATGAAATTTTAAGCTTTAAACTACCTTGTATACTGTATGTGGAACTTGAAGCTTTAAACTAAACTGTATGTGGAACTTGAAGCTTTAAACTAAACTGTATGTGGAACTTGAAGCTTTAAAACTAAACTGTATGTGGAATTTGAAGCTTTAAAACTAAACTGTATGTGGAATTTGAAGCTTTAAAACTAAACTGTATGTGGAATTTGAAGCTTTAAACTAAACTGTATGTGGAATTTGAAGCTTTAAAACTAAACTGTATGTGGAATTTGAAGCTTTAAAACTAAACTGTATGTGGAATTTGAAGCTTTAAAACTAAACTGTATGTGGAATTTGAAGCTTTAAAACTAAACTGTATGTGGAATTTGAAGCTTTAAAACTAATCTGTATGTGGAATTTGAAGCTTTAAACTAAACTGTATGTGGAATTTGAAGCTTTAAAACTAAACTGTATGTGGAACTTGAAGCTTTAAACTAAACTGTATGTGGAACTTGAAGCTTTAAACTAAACTGTATGTGGAATTTGAAGCTTTAAAACTAAACTGTATGTGGAATTTGAAGCTTTAAAACTAAACTGTATGTGGAATTTGAAGCTTTAAAACTAAACTGTATGTGGAATTTGAAGCTTTAAACTAAACTGTATGTGGAATTTGAAGCTTTAAAACTAAACTGTATGTGGAATTTGAAGCTTTAAACTAAACTGTATGTGGAATTTGAAGCTTTAAACTAAACTGTATGTGGAATTTGAAGCTTTAAAACTAAACTGTATGTGGAATTTGAAGCTTTAAAACTAAACTGTATGTGGAATTTGAAGCTTTAAAACTAAACTGTATGTGGAATTTGAAGCTTTAAAACTAAACTGTATGTGGAATTTGAAGCTTTAAAACTAAACTGTATGTGGAATTTGAAGCTTTAAAACTAAACTGTATGTGGAATTTGAAGCTTTAAACTAAACTGTATGTGGAATTTGAAGCTTTAAAACTAAACTGTATGTGGAACTTGAAGCTTTAAACTAAACTGTATGTGGAACTTGAAGCTTTAAACTAAACTGTATGTGGAATTTGAAGCTTTAAACTAAACTGTATGTGGAATTTGAAGCTTTAAAACTAAACTGTATGTGGAATTTGAAGCTTTAAAACTAAACTGTATGTGGAATTTGAAGCTTTAAAACTAAACTGTATGTGGAATTTGAAGCTTTAAACTAAACTGTATGTGGAATTTGAAGCTTTAAAACTAAACTGTATGTGGAATTTGAAGCTTTAAAACTAAACTGTATGTGGAATTTGAAGCTTTAAACTACCCTGTATACTGTATGTGAAATTTGAAGCTTTAAATTATACTGTATGTGGAACTTGAAGCTTTAAACTATATTGTATGAGGAATTTGAAGCTTTACACTGTACAGTATATGGAATTTGAAGCTTTAAACTATATTGTATGAGGAATTTGAAGCTTTGTACTGTATATGGAATTTGAAGCTTTATACTGTATGAGGAATTTGAAGCTTTAAACTATATTGTAAGAGGAATTTGAAGCTTTATACTGTACTGTATATGGAATTTGAAGCTTTATACTGTATGAGGAATTTGAAGCTTTAAACTATATTGTAAGAGGAATTTGAAGCTTTATACTGTATATGGAATTTGAATCTTTAAAGTACCCTGTATACTGTATGTGAAATTTGAAGCTTTAAACTATACTGTATGAGGAATTTGAAGCTTTAAACTATAATGTATGAGGAATTTGAAGCTTTATACTGTATATGGAATTTGATGCTTTATACTGTATGAGGAGTTTGAAGCTTTAAACTATACTGTATGTGGAACCTGAAGCTTTAACCTATATGTGGAATTTGAAGGTTAACAAGGATCAATCCCAATGAGGGAAAACCAACCAGAGCAAACAGTACATAGTTCTGTAAAAGAACGTCAACTTAAAACACAAATATCAAAGTGAAATACCAAAGTAAACGATACTTACAATAGAGAACTCTACACGATCTAATGATCCGTCTTTGTCCATGTCGGCCAAGTCCCAAATCTTTCCCAGAATTTCCATGGGAAGTTTCGAGTTGAGCATTACCCCTTTCACCTATAAGAAGAAGAAGAGTGAAAAACTTAGATTTATACATATTCATTTTATATACTGGATGCACATCTGTGAAAACTTAAACTAAGTACAATCATTACTTGTGTTGTATCTTGAATAGTTCCAGTCTTCTTACATCATTCAGTGTTTTTGAAGATGAGGCACATAACTCAAACTATTTATGGTAGCATTAAAATACAGTATTTATTTAATCATACTTTGATTATATATGTGCTATAAACCTTTTACAATAATCTGACTGATTTTATTACGATTACCAAGTAAAATTACCTTAACTTTTAACTAAATTAACTGGCTTTACACTAAACATATGATATTTAAAGGGTAATTACCAATAAACATTATGCAACATCACACCAAATTACCCGTTATATAAAAAAATTTCAAATTATCCTTGTACATTAATTAAAATCACACTCAACCATTTATCTTGCATAAAAACCACTAATTTAACTTATATAATATTGCTAAAGTCCCTAAGAGCTTCTTGTGGGATGTCATCTTCCAGCTACTACAGTTTCATCTTCCCTCTTCTGAAGTGTCTCAAGAGGAGGAGGAGAAAGAAGGACTTGGTAGAGAGGAAATATGAAGTGAACTAATATCACCATAACCAGATCAGGAGTTCCTCATGAACAAGAACATGTGCGTTGTCTTCCCAAGTGTGTAAGGGCAAGTGCTAAAAAAACTTCCAATCATGGGGGCGAGATAAGACTTCCGCCATCATGATCCTCAGATCAACATAAGAGCGAAGAGGAAATTCCAGCTCAGCAAGGAATGACTCTGAAAACACTGCTGACACTCGCGTGTCTACCACCAGAGGGATGAAGGAGGATCTTACGGGACTACTGACGGACTGTAAGCACTATGTCTTTGGGGGTCACTGAAAGCAGACTCACCCTCTCTTGGAACTTGAAAGAATCCAATTAAAAGCAGCCTGAAAGAACCAGTTCAGGCAAGAAGGGTACAAGATTATCCTTCTTCCTTTTGGTACCTCTACGAGCTGCTAAGATAGAACTGAAGAGTAGTTGCACCAAATTTCTAGCGCGAGAATCCAGGATTGTTTCTACTCTTTTGCCATGGCCATCAAAGGAACTTTGAAGGAATGTCTAGACGCAATTCCAATAGGGGATGAATAGGCAGAGACATGAAAGGTAGGCTCTACTGAAAGCAAGAGACAACCTTTGTTAGTGACCCCCTTCTTCCTCCACCAAAGCTCTTCCTGGATTACACCTGGAAGGAGGCATTGAACCATGAAAGGAGTCAACCCCGACCATTTCTGAAGCAAAAAATTGCTGGAGGTCCTTGCAGGTGCTGGGAATAGAAGGCCAAAAGCCTGGTCCTGCATCAAACTAGTTGGGCATCTCTCTAACACCTAATCAGGTTCATATCACATAAGATGGTGGCCATGGTCAGAGGCAGAATATTATAAGCTTGAATATTCAAAGGTAAGGGCAAAGGCTTCTAGATTGACAAGGGCAAAGCGAGTATTTCAGATCAGTAAAACTGAACTCTCATGCTGTGGAGCAGACCAAGGGCCTAAGTCAGATTAAAAATAGGTCAGAGTTGAAATGCCTCACAGCAATTAGGACCTTCTGCAAGTGAGGGCACTAAGAATGTTCTCTAAACCAAAATTACTGGCTCAAAATTTCAAAACCAAAAAAATAACAATGGATAGGCCATGAGCAGTCCCATTCCATCTCTAGAGCTAATCTTTGGCACCATCAAACTATCAACAAAGAAACAACACTGGGTATCCTTTTTTCCTTGATGATCAGCAACCCTTGGTGCTCACAAGTACAGAATGTGGCTTGGTGAAGGTCTGTTCTTTACTCTCATGCATATGCACTCCTTAGGCCAAGAATAACCTCAGGATTGTACCCAGACGAGGACGCTAATGAACACAGTCACAACAGATCATGGTTTACATCAGACAGAAGTAGTGCTGCATACTCTTCCTCTCAAGAACGTACAAGTGAATGATCAGGACCTTATTCCCAATTGTGTGTACACACAAGTGACTATGCTCATACAAGCCATACTCAGAGCAATCCTGTGTCACACTAACCAGAACTCCCAGATGCCGTAGCATGATGAGCAACCATGCCTGAGAATCATGAACCTTTTCCAGTGACAAATTCAAAATCTACCAGTAGTCCAGGTATAGAAAACACACTTACACCCAGAAATCACAGCCACCTGGAAACAGGTCCTTTCACTCTGTGAATGCTTGAGGCTAAACAGTCATTTGAATTAACAATCTTGTCCCTTCCACAAACAGGAACTTTCTGGAAAGCAAATGAATGAGTACATGGAAATAGGCATCCATCAGATCCATCGTAAACGTCCAATCTCCCTTCCTCCCTGCCCACAGGACTGTAAAAAATTTCTCCATCAAAAACTTGGTGATAATAGTATACTTATTCTAAACTACCCTTCAACAGGACCAGAAACACTAAGTAGTAAAAATTTAAGGAGGTATTCAAGACTTCTATTACTTCCTCCTCCATTAGTAGTGTAATGTCTCTAACTTGAAAATTAAGGATTTAATAGTATTGTTGATGAAAATGGAATGTGATCTGCAGATAGGAGGGGGTTGCCACTCTTAAAAGAGGAATCCAGTATTCCTCTCTTACCAACGAGAGAACCCATGGATCTGGACAAAGGCTCTCACATGTAGAATAAAAATGAGTAAACCTTAAACCAAGATAATAACCTTATCTTAAAAATGGTCTGCTGTCTCAAAGCTATTTTAGATAAATACTTTCGATTAAATGTACAAGACTACATCTACATTAAAAAAAAAAAATGTATCTGATCCTCTACCTAAATTCTACTCAAAATACTGTATAGGAAAGGTTTCATTACATTCTCTAGTTATACAACTACGCTTTACAGAGAATTCATTTCATGATTGAAAAAAAAAAAAATACGTTTTTAAAGTTTATTGAAAACTATATTATCTTTCTTATTATTACAAGCCCAGCAGGAACACAAACTGCAAAACCAAATTCTACAGGCAATAGGGGTCCTATAGGAATAGCATGTAAGAACACGGAGAGAGAAAATAAAGAAAAAATTATGACGATAATGATTTTAAATACAGTAAACTATAAATTTAAAGAACTTGAGGCAATCAGCTACAAAAAAAACTTTGCTATTTTAAATAAACTATAGATAACCTTAAGAGACTTGAAGCAATCAGCAACAAAAAACACTTGCATGTTTGAACCTCTGAAGTTTCAACAATACAATTACTTGGTTATGAAGATCATTTTATAATTTGGTCACAGCAGAAAACATTCAGAATACATTATATCAATAACATTAAATCAATAAAAACTCCACTATTATCTTCCCCTATAAAATACCTTATTGCCATGAAGTTTATTTGCCTCTGGTCCCAACGAGTTGAATATTTGGTCGTATCTTTGACGGTCTGCGGGCGTGATGGTCCACACACCCGCAGAAGCACTCGCAGGTGGAGCGGGATGTGGTGGGCCTGGATGTGCTTTACCAAGATGTGGTGGTGCGGGATGTGGTGGGCCCGGATGTGCTTTACCAAGATGCGGTGGGGCTGGATGTGGTGGGCCCGGGTGTGATGGGCCATGATGCGGTGGGGCAGGATGAGGCGGGGGAGGATGTGGAGGACCCTCACCCTGAAATCAACAGACAAAACTATTAGGATAACCTCTCTAGGATATATAGGATAGATGAGAATAGCAAGTTAAACTCCAAGATTCTCAAAAGGTTGGTGACAAAGGAGTATGCTCCTATGAAATAAAATACAACAAAATTACTATATTCCTATGCTCAAAAATGATAGATTTACATTATCATTATCACATCACATCCTCCTACACCTATAGACGCAAAGGGCATCGGTTAGATTTAGCCAGTCGTCTCTATCTTGAGTTTTAAATCAATACTTCTCCATTCATCATCTATTTCACGGTTCATAGTTCTCAGACATGTAGGCCTGGATCTTCCAACTCTAGTGCCTTGTGGAGCCCAGTTAAAAGTAAAATACGTTATCCAGACCACTGAGTCTGTATTCTCAACTCTTAAAAGGGCAGGCCAAATCTTATACAGTAATATAAAACAAATATTTTGATAGTAAATTTTCTACTAAGTGATACTCATAAAGATTATCATTAAAACGCTGATTGAAATTAGGGCATTCAAACAAAATATATGTAGATCATGATCTACTGTACTTCCTACAAACTAAAGTACAGCATATAGAGTTCCAAAGCAGCTAGATTTACCTTAGTTCTACTTGTGCCCTTTCAGCAAACATGATCATTTCACAATTTCTTTGCATATGGGAGCAACCAAAAAATATCATAGAGTAACTACAATCAAAAAATAAAATAAAATGACACAATTTCCACAGTGAGAACCTACATACAGTATAACCACAAAATAGAACTTGGATGCAAAAGTGTCTACGGGTATCTAAATGAACCTTACATTGTAAAAACTTCTAGACACTCCTTGCTCTCAAATGCAGATATACCTAAAACTTAATTAAGAATTAATAAGATTTATCACAAAACATAGAAATCTTAATTACTCATATCAAAGTACTCTCAAAGGACCACTGAATAACAATTTCTGATTTGTATAGAGAGAACTTGTTTTAAATGAGAATGAAAACTGAAATAAAGATAGCAATGAAGAAACTGGATGGCTTCACGGGAAGAGACCAAAAAATGGATATATTGTGAGCAAAAAGAAGCTCAAGGCCAGAGCAGACGATGAAACATAAACAGAGGAGATATTGTGAACAGTGTGCTATACAAAGTACAATGTAATCAGAGTAGCCCTTATGGGGTACTGAAAAAAAAAAAAAACATGTGCACACACACACCCCCACCCAATGACATCATTCCCCTGAAGGATGAAGCCAGACAGACTTCAACAGTAGCCAAGTCAACAACCAAAGGTGCAACGTCCTCCAGCATCTCCACGAGTTGCAGTAGTCACGGTTGTCAAGGCAGGGGTAGCCTAAATGCCCTTGCAACAGCCAAAACTTCCACCAGCTTCCCCAACAGAGAAGCACCAGCGATGCCTAAGGAAGGTCAAACTTACTCAGGCTTGGGTTGCCATTGGTCTGTCCACCAATAGATGAGCTTAGAAGGTGATCCTCCAGTACTTTCTGAGAAGAAGCCAAAGGGAAAGCGAATGTCTCCTTCCCCCCACAAATTTCTGCCGAGACCAAGCATGAGAAGAACTTGTAGGAGACAGCACGTCTATCCCAAGCAAAGAAAATAATGAGCCACACAGTCTCTGTCATCAAATTTGTGGTTGTTAACTTAGAAGGGTCTTCTTCAGCCTCCTGGTGTTTCTTCTTTGCAAATACTCAGTCCCATGCAAAAAGTACACAAGATGACGAGGATCAACAGCAGGTTTCAATATAAACCTAACATCACAAATTTTAAGTAATTTGTATTTTTCCTAACAGTACTTACCTCGAACTACTTTCTTAGGAGTATCTGGGAACTCTTCCCAACCGACCAGAATTCTGAGTAGTTTACCCTATTCCCGTTTTCTATGAGGGCTAACCTCAGGAGGAGTGATACTCGCCCTGAGGCGACCCGGGGTCGGAGAGCATGCTTGCTCAGGTTGCACTCCTCAGATCACGACGTGATTATCATCTCGCCGCGCTCTTTTCACCCAGTGCAACCCTTTGTGTCTACCACGCGGTTCCCACGCGATACCCACGTGTTCATTCCCTATCCTTTCCTCTGTGTTCCTGTGTCTCTTGGTGTCTTAGTGTTGCACGATGGAGCATCCCCGCCGTTGCCCTGGGCCTATGGCCGGTAAATCTTGTGGTGCTTTTCTTTCTAAACCCGAAGTCGATCCCCACTCCCTGTGTTCGTCGTGTAGGGGCAGAGTGTGCTCCCCTATAACCATGTGTCCGGAGTGAGAGTCTTGGACCGAGATTCAGTGGGTCCTCTATGGCACTAAAAAGAAGAAAGCTGCCAAGAAATCGCCCAAGAAGGCCGTTTCTTCTTCGTTGGTTTCTCCAGATACCTCTTCGGAACGAGGCTCCCTACCCAGAGTAGGGGACGAGGTAAGTCCGTTGCGGGGAAGTGGCCCATTGCCCTTCCCCAAGAGTCTGAGATATCTGTGGGGGTTGATACTGTCTCAGTTCAGGCATGTGGGGGGCCTGAGGGAGGGGCGGGAGTGTGTTCAGGAGACGAAGTCCTGGTGCCTACAGGGCCCGTCTCTACGGAAGATCCTATGTGGGGGAAGACGGGTCCAACACTGCCCACGGCTTCCCCAGGGCTATAACCTTAGATCTTCTGGAGAGCAGAAATGACGGGAAAAAGGGCGAAACCGTCCAAAGATTTTCTCGAACAATCCTTCGGGTAGTGTTCCGTGAAGGTGGATTGTCTGGACCAAGTGCCTGCCTTCAGGATTTGGCCCCCTGCCATGTTCTTTTCAAAGGCTAACGAGGTACTAAGGCCCCTAATATCATGAGGCCTAGGTTTGCCTGAGAGAGGGGCTCCTGCGGTGTCGTAGGCCCTCTTGATCACCTGTCGTAGCCAGAAGGAGATCGAATTCTTGGAAACTGGCTTCTTCACTCGTCCTGTTGAAACGAACAAACTCTTGATCCCTGGATGGAGCCTGGATGTCGTCTCCAGGTACTTCCTCACTGCTCTGACTGGGCACAATAGCAAGTCCTTTGGGTTGTCTGAACGAGGGATCGCTGGTACTGAGAATCCCTCGAATCTAGGATCCCACAAGATGGTTTCTGAGTCTTGGCTAAAAAACTAGGCACGAACCTAAAAGTTGCTTCTCGCCACCCCTTTGAGTGCGAGACTTCGTATGACAGCCCGTGCAACTCACTAACTCTCTTCGCCGCCAGGGCTAATAGGAGGACCGTCTTTAGGATAAGTTCTTTGTCCAGGGTGTCTTTGAGGGGCTCGAAGGGCGGCTCTGACAGGGCTTTAAGCACACATTTTACAGGCCTTGACTGGATACAACCACATTTCTTTCACTCCCACTACAGCTCAAAAACACTGACAAGATTAAGAAAAAATCAACGGTAGATTCCGAGAGGCAACAGAAACATTGTACTCACTGCGGTCAATGTCAATAGCGCTGGGCTCGTTGACCGACAGGTGGATGACGCTTCCCCCCCTCACTCTTAAATTATAACTACTGACTTAACAATTCAATGCCCATTCTAGCTTAAGCTGATGTCATATTCATATTAAATGACGAAGGCTCGTATTTATGAAGAAACAAAATATACATATAATGTGTTTACTTCTTAGCAAAAAGAAAGATTTTTCAAAGGAAAAAGATTCATGTGAGCCTACTATTTTATAGGAATGACAACATTCAATTTTGATCAGCATGCACTTTTATTACAAATCCCTATTATGAAATGTAAAAATATTAAAAATTAATTGAACTTTGTGACATTTCTCAATCTATGGTCATAAAGGGTTTTATTCATATGTGAGATTACACTTTCAGGGCCAATAAAAATCAAAATAATAATGAAATGCTTTATCAAAACATAATTGAAAGGCGAGAATAACGATTGAAACTAAAATGATGATTATTGTGTAAATTTCTTAGCCATAAAAACAATTTTGAAAATTTATTAAAGATTACATTATTTAGCATTACAGTATTATATTATTATTGGTCACAACAAGAAGTCCATTTTTCCACCTGACATTAGAGTATAGTCAATAGTGAACCTGCTCTTTTTAGCCATGGAAAACTTGAAAACTTACCAAATTCGGAGGAGGCGTAGGTAGATTAATATTAGCAATGTTCGGCTCTTTGCCGTTTTGTACTAAGGCCACCATTTTCAAGGCTACAAACAACCCAGCCTTATCCAAATAGCCTTTGCCACCAGGATCACTGAGGTCCCATATCTGAAAAAAAAATAAAAGATGTCAGTTTATAAAAGCTAAAACATCATTACTAAAACTGTGTCACCAGAAATATAAATTAATGAGTTATCAAAACAAAAGAGGTTTAAATAAACTCTTATGTCAAAGTATGAGAAAGTCAAGTAAGTTTAATGTAAGGCTTGATTTCAATGACAATAAATATTGCTTAAAATCATGTGCAAAAGACTAACACATTGTATATCATAAAACTACACAGCAACTGACACTATATCTTAATTTCTCCTGTCTATATTTCAAACAAGTTTTTCGTTGATGGAATTCGAGTAAGCCATAGCCTTTCAGCCTTTTACAAGCCACTGCCTGAGGGCTGACTACCCATGAAAACTTGGCTATGGTCACCTTCATAATGCTGACATCATCCAGTAACACACTACGGTGGAATTAGAGAGTCCAAACCCTCAGCCATCCTTCTCCACTACTTCTCAAAGTCTCTCTTCAGAAAAAGTAACATGGACCCTAACACCAACACGTTCCAAAGTGCCAACATTATCTCTGGCCGAATTCATTGAGAGAGTAAGGACACAATGGCATATTTCTTCAGCTACCCATTGGTCCACTGGTTGGCTATCTGAATTGCAAAAGAGTTGCTGGCCTTTCCACCAGACAGCATTAACCTACAGTACTTTGCCAAAGACTTGAGTGTTGACAACCTCATTGTCCTAGCAAAGTACTTTACCTTGCCTGACTAGTTAAGCCAAAATACCACCTGGAGAGAGGCCAAAGCAGATGACTTCCTGGCCAAGGAAGTGACTAGTACCTTGAGTCTCTCCAGGGAGAGGTTTGACATCAATGCCCACAATAAGATCAACAAGAGGCAGCGCTGGAGCAGTAGCCTCCAGCACACGAGTGACAGAAGACATCTTAAATGGATTGGCTAGAGGCAAGTAAACCCCGTAATCTTCAAAACTTGAGCATTTGCCTTCTCCAAGACCATGCCATCAAGTTCAGACCACAGTACTTCCAGATAAGGCCTCAAACCTTAAGAAAAGCCTGAAAGCCTCTCAATGACCGAAGCCCCCCGGAAACAGGCATTGTGGCAGCCTCACCAGGTTCATTGCACTCACAACTGAATAACAAGAACCTTCAGGGAGCAATCCAACTCAGATCCCATCAACTCCATTGGTACCCAACTTTTTCCTGAAAGCCCTAAGCCCTTTTGTCCCTTGAAAAGGCCAAAGGCATATCAACCCACTTGGAGGATCGTTCTATCCCCCTAGAGAACAATCACTGCGATCTTACAATGAAACCAGGAATGGTCAAGGGGGCTGGAGGTGGGTGAATGGTCCAAATAGGTGCTAAAAAACACAGCAGAGTGGGGTACCAACCACACATTGACTCGAGACTACGATCCCACCTGCGAGAACACGTAGGGGAAGTCAGATATATAGCAACTTCTAACTTTGTGGTACCTAAGTACACTGTGACGTGGAAAAGATCAAGGAAGGCCTCCAATGCCCAGGAAGGGAGGAGGAGGATACACTCAAAAGCTCAACACTCACCTGGCATACAGCACAGTACTGGGACTGCTCACCTGCTGACAGTGGCTGTTTTTACACCAGCTCCATACTCAGATCAACCAACCCTGAGGGTACCAGTCACAGGGTGAGACAATACACGCACACTTTTGAAAGGCAAGAAAAATTGCAGGTAACCCTAGATTCTTTGATTTTAGCCTTCTTCTTGGAGTAATACTACTGTACTTCTTAAGCAAAGAAGTGTCAGAAGAGGAGGAGGAGGAGGAACAGCATACTCCTATCATCTTCCCATTGCCAATCATCCTCAAAGAGAGTGCAGCATAGGTGTCAAGGGCTGAACGACCAACAATACCAGTGCTCCCATCGAGGAAGAAGTTACAGGAGCTACTCCCAAATACAACTACTGTCATTGCACTATCACTCAGAGGGGGTTGTCAATGGCACAGGGGACAGACACTGTGGCCATATACAAAGCAGGAGACTTGAAAACAACCACATGAGCCCTCAAAGCACTAACACAGCTTTTACTTGGAATGCCTAACAAAGGCCACAACTTCTCTAGATAAAACTTGTCATCACCAGTCTGCAGGGATACGGGACAGTCTAGGAGCCGTACTGGAGTAAATCCCTCACTGGGAGGGAAATACACCTCACCATGTTCAAAACTACGCACTAATGTAGAGATCACGTACCTCCATTCCACACTTGTGCTCTTCATGGGCTGAGCCCAAGGAATAGCCATAGTAGAGGGGAGGGTCGAAACTGAGAAGCATAAGGAAGGAATATAAAAAGCTCATTTGGGCATCAACTTCTGATGGACTCCATCAGAAGGTGCTGGAAAAATCTTCTTGGACGTCTTCTTTTTTTCCAAATTTAGCCCACTGTTCGGAAGACCATTACCAAAACTTATCAAAGTATGACTTCAAATAGGCATGGACTCCTACACAAGGCACAAAATACATGGGGGTTAACAAGTCTTGCTCATAAAACTACCAAAATCTGTACCTCTCCTCGGCCAATTGTGCATTTCACACCTATGTTCCGTGTTAGCAAAGTATCCCAACAGCCAAAAACTATGCAAACCAAACAGTTACATACAAGAAAAAAAAAATAAATAAATAAAAGATCCAAACAGCCAGAATACAAAGGAAGAGCAGCAGTAGTATAAAGTACAAGTACTTGCTGCAGTCAAAGCCAAAAGTAGGCATGCACGTTGGCAGACTGTACACCTCTCACCCCCTTTCGTTAAGCTACGATGCCATGTTAAAGATTACACAGCAGTTTCTGATAGTCCTCCTTGATAAAATGATGAAGGTTTGTATTCGCGCTAAAATAACTAATACTAGTCTGTTAAAAAATAATATTAACTAGATGTCCCTTTCAAATGTTGGGTGACCTACCGACAAGAGGAACCTCCTAAATTGGATAGATCTCTGGAGAGACCAGGAGCCAAGAAACATTCATACTTCAACTTCACCTACAGATAAGAGTCAAGGAAGGAAGAAAAAAAGGTGACCTTTCTTACAATCCCCGAAGATAAAAAATATAAGTTGAATATACAGACAGAATGATTTCTTTAATAGAAACTGTAATAGCCCTTCCTATAGTGTTGATCAATTCTACTTCAAGTGGTTGCAACCTCACCATCCTTGTGAGTTAAGGTCTATCTACTGAGGCATCAGCAGCCATTGCCTGGCCCTCCTTAGTTCTAGCTTGGGTGGAGAAGGGGCTTGGTCGCTGATCATACATGCTCAGTCACTAGGGTATTGTCCTGCATGATAGGGCAATGTCAATGGTCCCTTGCCTCTGCCACTCATGAGCGGCCTTTAAAACCTGTTTAGATACTAGAACATACTAAAATCTGGTAAAAAAAAAAAAAGATGTCTCAAATTATGTATTATCACTGAATAAACTAAAGATAAAATCTACAATACTAGAGGAAAACATAAAAATTATAGAGCACAGAAACATTAAAAAAATTTTGTTGACAAGATTTGTACAACTTTGACACAGAAATAATACAACTGATAGAAGGGCCTTTAATGCAAAAAGTTTAAAAACTATATGTTACTGTAGTTTTTACTACCTGATATTAAAGTACCTATCTTGAAGATTGCACTGCAAGAATGTAATTTGTGACAAATAAGGTTTTTCAAAGGGAAGTAACTGATACAGTAGTACATAATTACAATCACTTGAAAACAAATATTGATAAGAAACAGCTAGTCAGAAAAACACGAAATATGTAAGAAACTGAACAAAGGTCCAAAAGAATAGTCCAGTATTCGTAAAAAAATGGATTACACAAAGACCTGTATCAGATGGGAATTAGGCAGAATGTGCCCAGGGTAGAGAGGTGTTGGAAAGATTTCATTTCAAGTCTACCTCCATGAATGGAAAAGCTAACAAAGAAAATGGGATGGAGAAATAGATATGATTATGTTGCAACTATCCACACGTCATGTGTACGTGCATATGTATGATTTCATGTACACTTTTTCTGAACCAAAATACCTTGCACTATAATGACCTTAATAATAATCTTAATTGAAATGTTATCAAATCATCAGATAAGAGTATAGTGAGCTAAGGGATTTAGGAAGATATCTAAAGTGACATTATATAAATATTAAACCCTACCAGACACTTGTTCTTTATTATAAGTGAGAATAAACCTTAGCCACTAGTCTATCTTACAGCAACAGCACAATAAACAACAACAGTATTAGGATTTAATTGGAGTTGACTGATATGTATATGACTATACCTGCTGCTTATCACTATAAACAACTTCATTACCTCAGTCACCTCTTCTTGAGCCTTATCCACAAGTTAAAAATCAAGGTTATTTGACCACAAGGGTAATGTACACTAAAGATCTGTGAACTTTTCTTGAGTTTAGTTCCAATACTAATTACTTTGAGGTTTAATCAATCACTGAGACAACTGTTCCCTTCTCATCAAGTTAACATAAGATTATAAATTAAAGATGCTGTAATCAAATAAACGGATGCCGATCAAAATCCCGAATGTCAGAACCCTGAAACATTGAAATCCCGAATGTATCGGAAACATTGAAATCCAGAAGGTCAAAACCTCGAAAACCGTACTTTCTGAAGTGGCTGTTTTGACGAGTTCTAACTGCTTAGAAATGTACTGTTTCTTTTCCTTCATCTATGTTTTCAATTTACTCAATATGAACGAATTGGCTATTGTTACTTTTTAATTTAGAAATTTTGTGTGGTACAGTATTTTCGAATAAGTACAGACGCTCCCCAACTTACGAACGAGTTACGTTCCGAACGATCGTTCGTAAGTTCAAACTGTTCGTAAGTTGCTTCAGTGCCATATTTTGTATTATAATTTATGTTTAAGGCATATACAGTACTGTATAAGTATATTGAAGGTTTATATAAGTATGTTTAAGGCTTGTATAAGTAACCTGTATTGGTTTGTACTGGAAAAAACATTTAATAAAATGGAGAGAATACGTACAGTACTGTACTACGTATGTTAGAGAGAGAGAGAGAGAGAGAGAGAGAGAGAGAGAGAGAGAGAGAGAGAGAGAGAGAGAGAGAGAGAGAGAGAGAGAGAGAGAGAGAGAGAGAGAGAGAGGTTAGTTTACTGAATTGTTTTATTTCAATTTTGACCGACGGAATCATTCTTTGTAGAGTATACGTCACGTATCTTGTGACGTCATGTATTTGGCGGAAGCGCGCTGACAAACTGAATGATTTCCTTTCATTATGTTGCCGAGTAATCTTATTACAGAATTCTCATAATCGAAACACCGAGTAACGATATCAAGTGTTTTAGTGGTCTGTATCATTAGTTATGAGATTAGTAGCCTACAACTTACCGTAAAGTTAAGAAAAAAAAAAAGTCTGATGTTATATTTCTTCTGGCGGAAGGCGAGAGGCAAATCAAGTGATTTTCTTCCGATCCGTTACTATTCCCATAATCGAAACATCGAATAAGGATATAAAGAATTTTTTAATATTTTCAAAGAAATATGAAGACTTAACTGCATTAAAAATCGAAATACGAGAGAGAGAGAGAGAGAGAGAGAGAGAGAGAGAGAGAGAGAGAGAGAGAGAGAGAGAGAGAGAGAGAGAGAGAGAGAGAGAGAGAGGTGGGGGGTTGCGTATTCCGTTTATAACTAATAATAAGGTCTATCAACGAACTGTATGGAAAATGTGATACCCTATAATATATTAGCGCTGTTGTAATATTCACTATGAAGAGATTTCGAATATCAAGAAAATTATATAAATCAGTGTTATTCGTACTATATGTGCGCATAATCGTAATACTGCAGCGTCACCTTGAGATCAGCTGATCTCCCAACCAAAAGTAAATCAAAAGTAATTGTTGATTATTGAAATGCTCAAGAAATTAAAAAAAAAAAATATGAACGTGCTTTAATAAACCACAATTAAACACAATAATGTCTAATGAAATATGAAGGCTTAATATTGAACGAAAAATTGAATACTGTATGAAGCTTTAGAATTAACTACCCGTATGCGATTGACAGAGCGAGCACACACACACACACACACACACACACACAGAAAGAGCTACAATGATTTCGCATGATACCTAATAATAAGAACTGTAGGGAAACTGATTTTCTGTAACATATTGGCGCTGATGTAATATTCATCTTGAAGATATTTCTAATATGTTAAGAAATAAAAAAAAAATGCCAAAAGTCTGATGACGTTATATTTCTTCTGGCGAAAGGCGAGAGGCAAATCAAGTGGTTTTCTTCCGATCCGTTACTATTCCCTTAATTGAAACATCGAATAAGGATATAAAATTTTTTTTAACAATTTTCAAAGAAATGTGAAGATTTAACTGCATTAAAAATCAAAATACGGAGAGAGAGAGAGAGAGAGAGAGAGAGAGAGAGAGAGAGAGAGAGAGAGAGAGAGAGAGAGAGAGAGAGAGAATTTAACTTGAAATGAAATCTACGGATGTTTACGAACATGTTTGGACTTCCTTCAATTTGTGTTCGTATGTACCGTTGTTCGTAACTCGAATGTTCGTAAGTAGGGGAGCATCTGTAATTACATACAAACATTATAAATACTGTACTATATTGTGAAAAGGAAATGAATGGAAGTTAAAAATAACTACAGATACAGAAAGTCCTCAACTTGCAAACTTAATAGGGTCCAAAAGCTGTTTGTAAATCAAATTTAGTTAAATTTTGGGCTAGGGTAAGCTTCACCTAACTAACGCCTACAATTTTTAGCTGCAAAAGTGAACAAATTATCCTGTTTCATAGTGCAAATATCTTCTTGCTTCCTTCATGAAATTAAATGTTTTATCACAGAATTTCATTCAGCTTTTCAGAAATATCTGAGATTTACGATTTCAGTTTGATTTGTGTTGGTATCTCCGACTGTTTCTATGTCCCTCACTTTCTATAAACCGGACGCCTGAAATAATTCTTTAGTATACTTGACAAATGCTTTTATACAGTAATATCCAATGCACTTACTTTACTCAGAATGTTATCATTTAGTCCTGATTTCTTTAAGAAACCAGCAGCTGGTCCAGCCTGAATAGTACCAACTCCTGTTGGGTCAACTTTTCTGTACCATGATTCGAAGATACCTGCCTGGTCTCCCGCCACCTGAAAGAAGAGAAAGACAAGCTTTATGAGAAGCAGTGTGTCGAGAGCATTTCCGCAGCATTCGGGCCGTCAAGACAACAACCAAGAACAGGTATTTACTCATCGCATAACATCTTGGGAACCTCCTACATACCAAGTAGTCATATGAATGTTCAATGATTACCCTACTTGGAGAAACCAAACTAAGGACTGTAATAGTCTTTCAAAAGAATATCTAGTTCAGTAACATAATACATTATTCCTAAACTAAGCATATTATATGTTTAAAAGAAAAAAAATTAAAAAACAAGATAGAAAATAATGGGTAATTATCACAACTTGATAAATTATTTATCACCTAAAACCATAGATGAAGTAATGTGTTTTGCAGATACTATACAACAGGCTACATACCTTGAAAAACTACAAGAAAATCTAAACAGAAACATAGCATCCTAAATCAAACCACTGTTCTATATTATTGGATAGTGCCATAACCTCTGTACCATGGTCTTCCACTGTCTTGAGGTAGAGTTCTCTTGCTAGAGGGTACACTCAGGCTCACTTTTCTATCTTAATTCTCTTCCTCTTGTTTTTTTAAGTTTTTATAGTTTATATATTATATATCTAATTCAATGTTATTACTGTTCTTAGAATATTTTATTTTGATGTTTCACTACCCCTCTAGTAGTTTATTCATTTCCTTATTTCTCTTCGTCACTAGGCAATTTTTCCCTGTTGGAGCCCTTGGGCTTATAGCATCCTGCTTTTCCAACTAGGGTTGTAGCTTGGCTTGTAATAATAATAATAATAATAATAATAATAATAATAATAATAATAATAATAAACGTGGCTATAATGATAAAAGTGACATAGCCACTTAACTGTTCTCTGTTAATGTAAACAAACACTGTTCTGGATATTGAAAAACAAAGTAAACATTCAAATGGGGACTATCAGATTTTAAAAGCTTTATTAAACTAGACAATGCTACTTATAAGAAAGTTTTAATAAAAAAATATATTAAGACTGATTTAATGTTCCTATAAAGATTATTTAGACTTAACATTCCAAATTTCTTCTGGTTTTCTTTAAAAAATATTGAATGGGACACTAATATTGATCTCATGAAATCTACATCACAAGCATACTATATATTGTTTGTAACATCCTTTAATAACTAAATGCATGATGTTATAAAACAAACAAGTTCATATATGTAATGTATGTATACATACAGTATTGTAAAGAATACTAAATGAATTATGTACATGCATAACTAGCCAATATTTAGTAATTTTAGGAACCAGCAAGCAAAAAGAAAGGACAACCGTTTTGCGTCGCCAATTCACGGCTCCAGATTGATCTGGTAATACCACCAAGACCCATTGTCATTCACAGAGAGATTCTTTCCATATTATGTTGCGTGACTGGGAACATCAGTAATGAGTGGTCACAGTAACTAGACCAATCCTATTTACTTTGTAGGTAGTAGGTTGGCAAGGGCATCAGCCACCTGTTGAGATACTACCATTAGAGTGTTATGGGGTCCTTTGACCAAACAGAACTACATTGGATCCTTCTTTCTGGTTACAGTTAATTTTCCTCTTTGCCTACACATACACTGAATAGTCTGGCCTATTCTTTACATATTCTCCTCTGTCCTCATACACCTGACAACACTGAGATCACCAAACAATTCTTCTTCACCCAAGGGGTTAACTACTGCACTATAATTGTTCAGTGGCTACTTCCTTCTTGGCAAGGGTAGAAGAGGCTCTTTTGCTATGGTAAGCAGCTCTTCTAGGAGAGGGACCCTCCGAAATCAAACCATTTTTCTCTTGTCTTATGTAGTGCCATAGCCTCTGTACCATGGCCTTCCGCTGTCTTGGGTTAGAGTTCTCTTGCTTGAAGGTAAACTCGGGCTCACAACTCTATCTTATTTCCCTTCCTTTTGTTATGTTTTATAGTTTATGAAGGAAATATCTATCTTAATGTTGTTACTCTCCTTAAAATATTTTATTTTTCCTTTTTCCTGCCCTCAATGGGCTATTTTCCAAGTTGGAGCCCCTCGGCTTATAGCATCCTGCTTTTCCAACTTGGGTTGTAGCTTAGCAAGTAATAATAATAATAATAATAATAATAATAATAATAATAATAATAATAATAATAATAATAAATCCTGTTTACTTTACTTAAAAAAAAAGTTAAACAAAAAATCAATAGCTTCCACATTTACCCAACATTCACATGCTATTCTTTCTTAAGAGTAAATGATTTGGCGATAGCTTTAAAAAGTTGTTTGTTTCCCTTATCAGCAAAATATGGCTTTCTTACCTGCAGTAAAATAGGTGGGCACAATACAGTGCAAGGATAAATTATGGCAATCATATCAGAGAACTGATTCATTAATAAATTCTCTTTTATTATGACAATGTTCACCTCCACCTCTCTCGACTTTAATTTGGCAAAGCCGTTATCAGTAACAACGCTAATCCACTGACAATACTCGGAAGTTACTACGAGAGGTTTTTCCTTCTTTTTTCTTGAACGTAAACAGAATACTCGACTTCCACTGGGTTGGTCTAAAGGTTTTCATCTTTAAGTACTAATCATATCATTGAATAGATCAATTTCTTACTACACTACTGTATTATGAATCACCTTGTTCTCGTACCTTAGCTTCTTCGTTTCTCTACTTAAGTTTATGTGGGCATCAACATTGCTGTATTGTAGTGTATTGTATGAATATTATGTATATAGTACAGCACTAACTTCCCTGTACTGTACTGCATTTACGTTATCTTCAATCATACTAAATATTTCTTCTTCCCCTCTTTAATATAACATCTATAACTAGTGCCTAAATAAAGCCACATCACACAAGAAAGGTAATACTTCAACATCCTTGGCACCACTCTCTAAGATACTAAAACTTGCTGTAGAGCCCTCAATAGGGCTCACACTCCATCGTACAAATGGGCCTCATGCTACATAAGCTGACCAACATTTTATTGGGGAAGAGGGACGCGTTTCTCCTCTATTCCGTCACCCTCATAATTGGAAGGCTCCGGTATCAAAGAACCTTAGTGTCCTTTTGATTACATTATGTTATCAAGAGGGCATGCACACGTGGTGTCAGCAGCAGCTTCATCTGGTAAAGACAAGACGTGTGCAGAACATGTACGATTCTCTTCCCTGTCTTTTTTTGTATACATTGAAGTTCACTAATCATCAAAGTAGCAAAGTGGCTACAATTACGTGTACAGGGTTTTATTCAACGTGATGTCAGTCATAGCCATCCAGATATTTTTCAATAGGAACAAATTGTCGTTGTAACAAGATGGGCAAATAAAACATACCGGTATCTTATGAACAGGGAGGGATCATGCAGTTCTTTCTTCATCCTTATAATTAACTCATTTTACTGATACTTTGGGATCATGCAGTTCTTTCCTCATCCTTATAATCAACTCATTTTACTGATACCTTGGGAGCATAGCTTTCTGATATATTACCTTATGACTCAGAAGGTTAGATAATGATAAAAATCCTCGAATCTCCAAACTCTCTACCATCCAAAGAGGCATGGAGACCAGTAACACGTGTCATTCAACCATTCACAAAAGACTGTACACCTAGATGCTTTTCTGCCCAGAAAGAGCTTGGGTTATTAAACAAAATATTGGAAAGCTATCATAGGTCCTAGGGAGAACATCAACAACCTTGTAGACAAAGTCCTGATGTCAACAAAGAGAAATAAACTGTAATCTACTGTACTGTACAACAGTACATAAAAAATTAAACGCATGAAATAGAAATACAAAAACATAAAATAATATATAATCACAATTAAATGTTTACTCAAAAGCAAAGAGCTCTTACAAAACCTTCAGTCTTAAAATAGCCATCTGAAAGCTTAATTTTAAAAAAGATGTTTGAACACACGACTATTTAGTTTTCTATTTTCTCAGTATTTCTCTAATCTACTCTTGAATATTTTTCAAGATAAAGATACCCCATACCTTACAGGTATTTACAGATACTCTTTCAAGAGAAATCAACCTACACTCACTGGTATCAATATAACCTCAGAAAAACATACGCAAAAGAGACGCATCCCAACTAAATAAAATAACACTCAATTTCTTAAAACCATGTGAACAGATGTACCTTTCAAAAACAAACTGAACACCTGTGAAAACACCTTGTTCGAAGGTCACATTAGAACATGTTACCATTCAATATCATGAAACACATGCAGTCATTAAGACCTATGCGGCCAAGATAACGATTTCATATGAGCTTAGGAAAGGTTGCTTCAAAGATAAACACTTTTACAGTACTTCAAAGTCAATCAATCAAGTCATTACCTGAAGTTCAAAAAATTTACTTCAATATTCATGGATAAGAATAACTTTCCTCACTCCACTTGATGCACTGGAAACTCATCAAGGCTCAAGATCCACTAACTTATAGTTCTTTCCATTTGTGAAGGCTCCCTTAAGCTACAATTCATATGTTCGAGCAAATTGCCATACAAAAACTACATCGCAGTAATAGGTAAAGTAGAGCTAGATACATTCGTAGAGGCTTTTAATCTTTGGAAGCTAAGCAGTGAAAAACTCATTAGAAGAGTTAAATTTGGATGTCCTGTATAGAAAACATAGTCACACCCTAAAATTAAATAACAGTGAGCCTCTGGCAAAGTAACTTATGTCTTGACTGTATGATTAGGGTGATACTGAAGTTGTATGATTTTTTAGATGTACTACTGGTAGCAGAGGGGCAAAGGAAAGGAAGCTTAACTATCATCGAAGATGTATGCCATCGGAGGCTTTATTTGACAGACAAGCAGTTCACTTTAAGGAGTGACAAACAGTCTGGGAGACACTCGTTGGATAAACACATTAAGGTTAAGATAAAATAGTATGTCGGATGATGAAGTTGTCTTCTTTCTACGGCATATCGTATATCAATCTAGATCAATACAAAAAACAAGTCTCCTGAAGCCTTCTCCCAGTCCTTCTGTGATGCCACATGTCAAGACCATCAGCCATCATTTACTCTCACCAAAATGTTATTTTCATTAGTAAAATAAATTTTTGAATATACTTACCCGATGATCATGTAGCTGTCAACTCCGTTGCCCGACAGAAATCTAAGGTCGGGATACGCCAGCGATCGCTATACAGGTGGGGGTGTACATCAACAGCGCCATCTGTGAGTAGGTACTCAAGTACTTCTTGTCAACAAGAACTCAATTTTCTCCTCGGTCCACTGGTTCTCTATGGGGAGGAAGGGAGGGTTCTTAAATTCATGATCATCGGGTAAGTATATTCAAAAATTTATTTTACTAATGAAAATAACATTTTTCAATATTAATCTTACCCGATGATCATGTAGCTGATTCACACCCAGGGTGGTGGGTGGAGACCAGCATACATGTTAACAAAGAAGCTAAGTATCCCGTATTTCATTTTAGCAGTTATTCAAAATAACAAACATAAAATAAATAAGTACCTGGTAAGGAAGTCTACTTGAACTATTACTCTGCCTTTTTTAAGTACGTCTTCCTTACTGAGCCTAGCGGTCCTCTTAGGATGCTGAACGACTCCTAGGTGCTGAAGTATAAAGGGCTGCAACCCATACTAAAGGACCTCATCACAAACTCTAACCTAGGCGCTTCTCAAGAAAGAATTTGACCACCCGCCAAATCAACCAGGATGCGGAAGGCTTCTTAGCCTTCCGTACAACCCAAAAAACAACAATAAAAAGTATTCAAGAGAAAGATTAAAAAGGTTATGGGATTATGGGAATGTAGTGGCTGAGCCCTCACCTACTACTGCACTCGCTGCTACAAATGGTCCCAGGGTGTAGCAGTTCTCGTAAAGAGACTGGACATCTTTGAGATAGAATGATGCGAACACTGACTTGCTTCTCCAATAGGTTGCATCCATAACAATCTGCAGAGAACGGTTCTGTTTGAAGGCCACTGAAGTAGCGACAGCTCTAACTTCATGTGTCCTTACCTTCAGCAAAGCAAGGTCTTCTTCCTTCAGATGAGAATGTGCCTCTCTAATCAGAAGCCTGATGTAGTAAGAAACTGCGTTCTTAGACATCGGTAGAGAAGGCTTCTTGATAGAACACCATAAAGCTTCTGATTGTCCTCGTAATGGCTTTGACCGTCTTAAATAGTACTTAAGAGCTCTTACTGGGCAAAGTACTCTCTCTAGTTCGTTCCCCACCAAGTTGGACAGGCTTGGGATCTCGAACGACTTAGGCCAAGGACGGGAAGGAAGCTCGTTTTTAGCCAGAAAACCGAGCTGCAAGGAACATGTAGCCGTTTCAGATGTAAAACCTATGTTCCTGCTGAAGGCGTGGATCTCACTGACTCTTTTAGCTATTGCTAGGCAAACGAGGAAAAGAGTTTTTAATGTGAGGTCCTTAAAAGAGGCTGATTGGAGCGGTTCTAATCTTGATGACATTAGGAACCTTAAAAACACGTCTAGGTTCCAGCCTGGTGTGGATAACCGACGTTCCTTTGAGGTCTCAAAAGACCTAAGGAGGTCCTGTAGATCTTTGTTGGTGGAAAGATCCAAGCCTCTGTGGCGGAAGACCGCTGCCAACATACTCCTGTAACCCTTGATCGTAGGAGCTGATAGGGATCTTACGTTCCTTAGATGTAACAGGAAGTCAGCAATCTGGGTTACAGTGGTACTGGTTGAGGAAACTGCATTCGCCTTGCACCAGCTTCGGAAGACTTCCCATTTAGACTGATAGACTCTGAGAGTGGATGTCCTCCTTGCTCTGGCAATCGCTCTGGCTGCCTCCTTCGAAAAGCCTCTAGCTCTTGAGAGTCTTTCGATAGTCTGAAGGCAGTCAGACGAAGAGCGTGGAGGTTTGGGTGTACCTTCTTTACGTGAGGTTGACGCAGAAGGTCCACTCTTAGAGGAAGAGTCCTGGGAACGTCCACTAGCCATTGCAGTACCTCGGTGAACCATTCTCTCGCGGGCCAGAGGGGAGCAACCAACGTCAACCGTGTCCCTTTGTGAGATGCGAACTTCTGAAGTACCCTGTTGACAATCTTGAACGGCGGGAACGCATACAGGTCGAGATGGGACCAATCCAGCAGAAAGGCATCCACGTGAACTGCTGCAGGGTCTGGAATCGGAGAACAATACATCGGGAGCCTCTTGGTCATCGAGGTAGCGAATAGATCTACGGTGGGCTGCCCCCACAGGGCCCATAGTCTGCTGCAAACATTCTTGTGAAGGGTCCACTCTGTGGGGATGACCTGACCCTTCCGGCTGAGGCGATCTGCCATGACATTCATATCGCCCTGAATGAACCTCGTTACCAGCGAAAGCTTTCGATCTTTTGACCAAATGAGGAGGTCCCTTGCGATCTAGAACAACTTCCTCGAATGAGTCCCTCCCTGCTTGGAGATGTAAGCCAAGGCTGTGGTGTTGTCGGAATTCACCTCCACCACCTTGTTTAGCTGGAGGGACTTGAAGTTTATCAAGGCCAGATGAACTGCCAACAACTCCTTGCAATTGATGTGAAGTGTCCTTTGCTCCTGATTCTATGTGCCCGAGCATTCCTGTCCGTCCAGTGTCGCACCCCAGCCCGTGTCCGATGCGTCCGAGAAGAGACGGTGGTCGGGGGTCTGAACAGCCAATGGTAGACCTTCCTTGAGAAGAATGCTGTTCTTCCACCACGTTAGAGTAGACCTCATCTCTTCGGAAACAGGCACTGAGACCGCCTCTAGCGTCATGTCCTTTCTCCAGTGAGCAGCTAGATGATACTGAAGGGGGCGGAGGTGGAGTCTCCCTAACTCGATGAACTGGGCCAGCGATGAAAGTGTCCCTGTTAGACTCATCCACTGCCTGACTGAACATCGGTTCCTTCTCAGCATGCTCTGGATGCATTCTAGGGCTTGATTGATCCTTGGGGCCGACGGAAAAGCCCGAAAAGCTCGACTCTGAATCTCCATACCTAGATAGACAATGGTCTGGGATGGGACGAGCTGGGACTTCTCTATATTGACCAGGAGGCCCAATTCCTTGGTCAGATCCATAGTCCATCTGAGATTCTCCAGACAGCGACGACTTGTTGGAGCTCTTAAAAGCCAGTCGTCTAAATAGAGGGAGGCTCTGATGTCTGCCAAGTGAAGAAATTTCGCAATATTCCTCATCAGTCTGGTAAACACAAGAGGTGCCGTGCTTAGGCCAAAGCACAGGGCTTGGAACTGGTACACAACCTTTCCAAAGACGAACCTTAGGAAAGGTTGGGAGTCTGGATGGATGGGGACGTGAAAGTACGCGTCTTTCAGGTCTAACGAGACCATCCAGTCCTCCTGCCTGACCGCTGCTAGGACCGACTTCGTCGTCTCCATCGTGAACGTCTGCTTGGTGACAAAAGCATTGAGAGCACTGACGTCCAGCACCGGTCTCCAACCTCCTGTCTTCTTCTCTACCAGGAAGAGACGGTTGTAGAAGCCCGGGGATTGAAGATCCCGGACTATGACTACCGCTTCCTTTTGTAGCAAGAGCGACACCTCTTGTTGCAACGCTAGCCTCTTGTCCTTCTCCTTGTAGTTGGGAGAGAGGTTGATGGGAGATGTAGCTAGAGGGGGACTGCGGCAGAACGGAATTCTGTATCCCTCCCTTAGCCACTTCACAGACTGAGCGTCTGCACCTCTGCTCTCCCAAGCTTGCCAGAAGGTCTTGAGTCTGGCTCCCACTGCTGTCTGGAGAGGAAGGCAGTCAGAACTTGCCTTTTGCGGACTTGGAACCCTTCTTGGACTTGCCACGGTGACTGTCGGCACGGGTACCTCCTCTGCTGGAGGTTCTACCACGAAAGGGCAGGATGAACCTAGTTGCAGGTGTGTCTACTGCTGCAGGGCGGAAGGGTCTAGGCACGGAAGGTAAGGTTTTAGCCTTACGTGCGGAAGATGCCATAAGATCATGGGTATCCTTCTGGATAAGCGAGGCAGCCATCCCCTTGATCAGCTCCTCCGGAAACAGACACTTGGAGAGAGGAGCAAACAACAACTCTGACTTCTGGCAAGGAGTGATACCAGCCGGTAAGAAGGAGCAAAGATGTTCTCTCTTCTTAAGCACTCCCGACACGTACGAAGCCGCAAGTTCACCAGACCCATCCCGAATGGCTTTGTCCATGCTAGACATGATCAGCATGGCAGAGTCCTTATCCGAAGGGGAAGTCTTCCTGCTTAAGGCTCCCAAACACCAATCGAGAAAGTTGAAGATCTCGAAGGCACGAAAGACTCCCTTCAACAGATGATCCATATCAGAAAAGGACCAGCAGATCTTCGATCGTCTCATAGCCAACCTGCGGGGAGAGTCAACCAGACTTGAGAAGTCGCCCTGGGCAGAGGCAGGAACTCCCAAGCCGGGTTCCTCTCCCGTGGCATACCAGACGCTCGACTTGGAAGCAAGCTTGGTAGGCGGAAAGATGAAAGCAGTCTTTCCCAGTTGCTTCTTGGAATGCAACCACTCTCCCATAACCCTCAAAGCTCTCTTAGATGATCGTGCGAGAACAAGCTTGGTGAAGGCAGGAGCAGCAGACTGCATGCCCAGAGCAAACTCGGAGGGAGGAGAGCGAGGGGTTGCAGACACAAACTGCTCTGGATACAAGTCCCTGAACAAGGCAAGGACTTTACGAAAGTCTAAGGAGGGAGGCGTAGACTTGGGCCCTTCAAAGTCAGAGTGCGGTTCATCCAAATGTGCAGCTTCGTCATCTGATACTCCATCATCCGAAAGCTGAGTAGGAAGTGGCAAAGGCAGAGCAGAAAGCTGAACGGCTGAATCCGGCATTACGGGTGCATGCGTAGCTGCTGCGGATCCAACATCATGCCGCTGCTGGTCAGTCTGCGAGCTGGCAACAACAAAAGCAGAGTGCTGGTGCGTGGGAGGGGTTGCGGTGGGTTGCGGAGCATGCTGTATGGTATGCGGAGCATGCCGCATGGGTTGCGGAGTATACCGCATAGTGTCAGAACCCGGCAGCACTACAGCACCTTCCCACTGCTGATGCGGTAGCTCACGCATGTCAACGGATGGTGCGACAAGAACATGCGTCTGGCAGAGTGGACTGCGCATCGGTGGTGGAGCTCTCACAGGTGGAGTGTGGGAGTAGGCAGCCGCAGTATCTGCTGAGCGCACAACCTCGGCGGGTTGTAGGTTAACAGGTGCAGTGTTAACCTTCTCAGCATGATACTCCTGCATGAATGCCGCAAGCTGAGACTGCATAGTCTGCAGCATGGACCACTTAGGGTCTACCGTGGTTGGAGCAGCAACAGATGGAGCAGTAGCCTGTTGTGGAACCACTCTACCTCTCTTGGGAGGTGTGCAGTCATCGGATGACTGCGGCGAGTCCGAACTGACCCAGTGGCTACACCTGGGCCGTTGGACTCGCTCGGAAGGGACCTTACGTTTGAACGGTCGTGAAACCTTGGTCCATCGTTTCCTCCTGGAAACTTCTTCCACAGACGAGGAATGTAAGGGCTCATTCGTCTGTTTGTGGATGGGACGATCTTTGACAGATACGTCCGCAACCACTGAGGATACATCCGTGCGCTGATCAAGGCCTGCCGAACCCTTTGGTCCTTCGACATTGCTTCTCCCCTGGGCTTGGGAGCTTGCAAGAGGTCCCGGACTGGGAGGACGACTGGCACGCACAGATGTACCCTCATGCGCAACACTGACACTGACACTTTTCACATCACTAGCACTGATAACACTTCCCACTGCACTTTTCGTTTTCAGCTCTTTGACATCTGCCAAGAGCTGATTACGGTCATTAGCCAATGACTCCACTTTGTCACCGAGAGCCTGAATGGCACGCATCATATCCGCCATGGATGGCTGAGCACTAGTAGCAGGTTCGGGAGTCACCACTACAGGGGAAGGAAAAGGTTGAGGGGCATGGGGAGAGGAAAAATCCACAGAGCGAGAAGAACTCCTCCTGATTCTCTCCTTCTCTAACCTACGTGCATTTTTAAGGAATTCGTTAAAATCGAATTCCGAAAGCCCAGCGCATTCCCCACATCGATCTTCCAATTGACAGGATTTACCCCTACAATTGGAACAAACGGTGTGAGGATCTATAGAGGCCTTCGGAAGACGCCTAGCACAAGCCCTAACGCTACACTGCCTGTACTTAGGGACTTGAGACTGGTCAGACATCTTGAATTTTAGAAGTAGTCAAGGGGGAATTCCAAAATCTAGCAAAGTTCGTTAACAATTAATCCAAATTAATTCCAAAAGCTTGCTAAGCTAATGATAAAGCTTCCTGAATAGCGAAGGCTAAACTCTAGAGTGAATACATCACCAAATCGTGAACAACAACTCCAGAATCAACAGCGTATCCAAAAAGGTCTTGCCGGCGGCACGACAGAGGAAAAATTGAGTTCTTGTTGACAAGAAGTACTTGAGTACCTACTCACAGATGGCGCTGTTGTGTACACCCCCACCTGTATAGCGATCGCTGGCGTATCCCGACCTTAGATTTCTGTCGGGCAACGGAGTTGACAGCTACATGATCATCGGGTAAGATTAATATTGAAAATTTGTCTTTTCCAGGGATTAATAGGTTGTACTATTTCATCACGCTGAAAAATATGCCCTACTCTGTACAGAATTTAAGACAGGTGACCAGATCATGTAGGGTATGTGCCAAGTGCAAAGTAAACTTTCATCAACCAGAGAAGGCTTATTTCATTAAAGCTACTCAACCATTTCAAAGACAATCGCTGCCAAGCACAAATAGCTCTCATCCTTTTCTCAAATATTGTCGATGAGTAATTCGGGGTCTCCTTTTCTTTTTTCTTGGAGCAAACATGACTGTTTCATTCTCATTACCTGTCTCTATATTTAGAATGCCTGCCTATATCCACTCAGACAGAGAAGAACATTTTTTGAGCAAAGAATTGCAACATTTTTTTTATTAAGAAAGGAATTGCTTACAGCCATACCACAAGCTATAATGCCCATAGTAATGGCTATGGAGAGCAGTTTAGGAAAACAATATGAAAGGCTATTATAGTACAGTAGAATGAACCTGAAGTCGCATGGTCTACCAATTCAATACTAGCAGGATGGGCTACTGTACTTGACGCTCTACGCTTTCCACTCGGTAAGCTCATTATTGAGTCCAGCAATTGATACTATACCACACGAAAGGCTCTTGAACTATCCATGTCAATCTTCCACAGGAACATCTGTGCCTTCTTGATTATGCTAGTCTCAGCACTATCTTCCTAGCGCATCACATTTGGATGAATGAGAGACCTATTGGTTGAAGTGAAGCTCCTTGAAGCAAATACACATTACTGTATGCCCATATTACCCACCGAAATGGAGAGAGGACTACGATATTCACTAGACATTTAGCCCAATGAAGACGCTCGTTTGTATCACATTCCCAGACATCCCCATGGATGGGACTAAGGTTTAAAGGCCGCTCATGATTGGCAGAGGCAAGGGACAGTGACATTGCCCTAGCAAGAGATGCTTCAACATTTGGAGAGCTCCTTGATACAACCATAACTGAAGAATGTGATCTAGACATATATGTCGACCACATAATCGGCTCCATCGGGATGAATGTGGTGAAAATGAAGTGTAGGAGAATACTTTGGACGTACTGTAGTACTGGTAATATAAAGTTTGATAACAGAATTGGTTGTTTACTTTCCAACTTTTCTGTTTTGTTTGGTTATTGTATACAGTAGTAATGTTTTCTTACTGTACTGTTGCGCAACCTAGTTCTTATATTGCATTTGTTTTATTTTTACATATTTCTTGTTTCAAGCATACAGAGTTAGTATGAATTCATGATAAATAAAGCCCCGAGATAAGGTTTGTGTTTATCACTACATACAATAAATTGCTGTGGATATGAGACCCTACACAAACTCACTCATATATGTACTGCACAGTAAAGGCCTTTTAATAAGCAGTATTGTAGTTTATTAAACTGATCAATAAGAAAACAATCATTTCAAAAACAAGTTTTACTTAGCTATATAAACCAGTCTTTGACATATGGATATGGGTCTTCAGTAGAGCTAAAACTGCCACTGAATCTTTAACAATGTAGTAGGGTGATGACAGGTGGAACAATGGGTAAGCCCCACCTACCTGCATGTCACAGAGTAGCCACTTTTGTCCATAAGCCCCAGACTTAGAAGGACAGTTGATGTGGCAAATCTAATCTAAAGGACTTAAGTTTACAGAGACAGGAAAATTTCAAATTACTTTTAAAATTTGTATGTGTTCCTACATATATGCAAATAGGGAGACTCAATCATTATTGGGAGTCTCCCTAAAACCAAACTGGAAAGTTCTTTTTATTCCTTAATGATCACAAACAGGAGCAGGGATTGAGACTCCAACATCATCCAAACGATACTCATAGGAACATGCGTAAAAGCTTTCTCTCACCCAGTGTTTATTTAAAAAGAAGGCGGGACTAGATCATATAAAACCTATCTCCTTAACCAGGAGACAACATTAGGAGTGTCAAAGTTTACACATCAAGAGAAATGTTTGGTAAGACACCATCCCAACATCTACCTTGCTAGGAGAAGGCAGGAGTTGCTTCTCAGCAGACGTAGTCGACCGAAATGGTGCAACATGCCTCAACTTACAAGCATTAAATATCCAATCAGCGTGAAATGGTTGCAGCTTATGCAGTCCCTCAAGGGGGAGCCACAAAAGACATAGAAGAGCCACTTATTCTAATCTCGCGACTTATGACGAACGTGTCAATTTAGGAGAGATGAATAGTGGTCCTGTGAGGGAGCCGGAACTATTACAAAACCACCGAGCAGCTATCTATCTCATGACCTAAGGAAAGGGGTCCATGGGACTGTGAGAAACATCTGTATGGTACAGAGAGGATAAAGTGGTGTGAAACCTTCACACCCAACCTTCAGCTAGTAAGTACACTGACAGGTGAACTGGAAGGCTACTGACAGAGCTAGGGACTAGGCATGTGATTTCATCCTTGAGATGGCAGAGGTATGCACTAACAAGTTGCATCAGCAAGCAAATGGTCTCACCAGCCAGAAAGAACCTTGTATGGCCACTCCCTTCTTGTTCCTGCTGGAGGTAATGATAAAGCTGTGTTACTTGCATCCTATGAATTAGCACTACAAGACCTTAAGATGACACCAGGGATTTTAATGTAAACTTTTATGGAGGAAAGGATTGATTAGGCCCCAAACTAGTGATCAAGACTGACCGATACTGTGTCTCTCAACTACAAAATTAATTCACCCCAAAGAAAATGATTAAAACAAGACAAAGCACATGATGAGCAATTAAAAAATATTTTTCTACGTACTTGAAGATCAATTTGTATGTTATATACCTTCCTGTTACCCTTCAAGTCATGATATTGCTTCATTCTAAAAGCTATTGCTAAATATGGTTACTACCCATCATGACCTATCTCATCCTAACCTAACAAGACCTAAGCATCTATACATGACCTAAGGTTATCTCTAACCTCTACCAACAGTGAAGTACCACCGATTCATTAAAACAAAAACTACCCAAAAATATAAAGGTCATATGCTAGCCTCTAAAAACCATGAGGATCAGAGACAACATTGATGATGGAGATGATAAGCTACACAGGCCTGTCAGAAATCACAAATTTTAAGTAATTTGTATTTTTCCTAACAGTACTTACCTCAAACTACTTTCTTAGGAGTATCTGGGATCTCCTCCCTATCCGACCAAGAATTTTGCCTAGTTCCCCCTATCTCCGTTTCTCTTGTTGGGTCGCCCTGTGGTGGATGGATACTCACCCTGAGGCGACCCTGGGTCAGCTCACGAGTGTGTGCTGCTAGGTCTGACTCGTCAATAAGCATCTGGTCACGGCGTAGATAACATCTCGCCGCTCTCTCACATCCCGTGCGACCCGCCTTTGTGTTACCACATGTTTCCTTTGTGCTTCCCCATCCCTTTGTGCCTTATCATTCACATTCTTTCACTGTGTTACAGGTGTTGTTTGGTGTTTCAGTGCTTTCCTTATGGAATCCCAGCGTCGCTGTGTAAACCTAACAACAACGATTAAATTTCTAGAATAATATGTTAACCCTTTTACCCCCAAAGGACGTACTGGTACGTTTCACAAAAGCCATCCCTTTACCCCCATGGACGTACCGGTACGTCCTTGCAAAAAAATGCTTTAAAAATTTTTTTTTTTCATATTTTTGATAATTTTTTGAGAAAATTCAGGCATTTTCCAAGAGAATGAGACCAACCTGACCTCTCTATGACAAAAATTAAGCCTGTTAGAGCAATTTAGAAAAAGTATACTGCAAAATGTGATGGGATAAAAATAACCCCTTGGGGGTTAAGGGTTGGAAATTTCCAAATAGCCCGGGGGTAAAAGGGTTAACAAGCACAATATTTTGATGGTCTAGAGTGCATATTGAAGACTTCCTTTTACTGTACAGTACATAGACAAAATATAAAACCATTTTTAAAAATTTAGTGTGCAAAAATTTTGATTATTTAAAGGGAGGTTAAGACTGTGCATAAAAGGGAGTTGGAATAATGAATAGTGTGCAATATAGCTACAGCTTAATAGTATGTAAAAAAAAAATAATTCTGTGCCTAGAATTACTCAAATTCACTTGGCAAAATCTTCCCATTAAAAATAGCCAAAGCCAGGCTATTATCAAAATAAGTTAATAAGTTAATAAACTAAGGTTGTGAATAAAATATTGAGTAAACTTGAAGAACTGTACTACTGTGCTTGATAAATCCTTACCCATCTGCCTTAGCTAATAAACATCAAACCCGACCATTTTACACAAACCCAACTTGGAACACTATGGCCCAACAACTGGTCTAAAAATCTACGATGAAAAGTACTGTATTCATAACCTCTCGACACTTCCGATTTTCTTAAATATTTTCTTACATGTAACCTTTGCAGCAAAGGTAGCTTGGCGTCCACCAGTCAGGGACGTTACCACATCGGCCACCACAACCCTGGGCAATATGTACCATAAGAAAGTGGTTGATTACGAGCTTTTTTTTTCTTTAAAAATGTGACGCTTTTTTTTTCTTTAAAAATGTGACACTTTAGTTTTTCTTAAAAAC
>NC_090738.1:40652563-40680063 GCF_036898095.1 Palaemon carinicauda
AATTTGCTGTTTCCTTAGGCTTATTTACGGTAAGGAAAAGGGCGTAAAGTAAATAGACAAACAAATAAATAGATGGTTACACAAATAAGTAAATAAACAAATAGATAAACATATAGATAGTTAAATAAACAAATAAATAGATGGAACCTAAGTAAAAGAATAAACAAATAGATACCTAATTAAATAAACAAGAAAATAAATACCTAATTAAATTAACTAACAAATAAATACCTAATTAACTAAACAAACAAATAAATACATAAATGTACAAATAAATAAATAAATAAATAAATAAATAAATAAATACCCAATTAACTAATCAAACAAATAAATAAATAAATACCTAATTAATTGAACAAATAGATAAATAAATAAATAAATAAATACCTAATTAACTAAACAAACAAATAAACACATAAATGTACAAATAAATAAATAACTAAACAAATAAATAAATACACAATTAACTAAACGAACGAGTAAATACATAAATGTACAAATGAATAGAGAAAGAAACAAAGAAATACATAAAAGCTTATTTAAGTAAACACACAAATAAATAGATAATTACATAAAAAGTAAATAAACAAATAAATACACAAATACAAGAATAAGAAAATAAATTAATTTTTCAGATATAACTAAGTAAATAAATGATAAAATAATCAAATAAATAAATTTTAAAACAATTTGATAGAATAACCAAATGAATTCAAAACAATTTGATACAACAATTAACTAAAAAAATTCTAAAACAATTTGATACAATAATTAACTAAATAAATTTTAAAACAATTTGATAAATTAATGATGAATTTTCTAAACAAATTAAAACTAAAATGATTAAATAAATTGTTCAATTTATATAATCATCCCAAGATTTAATTAATTGATTAATCCAAAATGAAAATGACAATAAAATCACATAAGAAAAAGATAAGAAATGAATTTAATTCATCATCATCATCTCCTACGCCTATTGACGCAAAGAGCCTCGGTTAGATTTTGCCAGTCGTCTCTATCTTAAGCTTTTAATTAATGACTAATGTCACAATTGATGATAAATGCTTCAGGTGTTATCACTGTTAAGGTTAATTAACCTTTAATTATCCTCAAAAGGTCAAGTTAAGGTCATTAGGCTGGGGTTTGCCGGTGGGGGCGGGGGCGTGGTTTGATGTGTTTAATGTCACCTCTTGTTTTTGCTCGTAATACAAACATTTTTTTTTTTTTATCTGTTGTCTTACACATTTTACTACATCTTTTTTTTTTTTTTCTTCTTCTTCTTCTTCTGTACTTCTTCTTCTTGTGTAAAATCGCCGCAGAGATTTCAGGCCAAATAAGCCCCGCCCCTTGATGACGTCACAACACACACTGCTAACGTGGGAGACAACGTGATTGGCTATGACGTCATCAAGGGGTGGAGCTTATTTTACCCGGAATTTTCGCATGCCATAGCCGCAAATGTCCCTACCCTTTTGGACCCTCTTAGGGAAAGGCTCTGTGCTTACATGATACTGGTCTAAGGTAATTCAATCAGGCTTCATTGCCTATAAATAAAGATGTATTGCAAACAGTTCTTCCCTGTAGAGAATACTTGGATGCTTACTCTCACAAGATCATGCGCTTGGTGAGGACTCTTCAGGTTTTTCTTTCACTTTTAAAGTTCCAAAGCTTGAGATGCTATAGTTAGTGCAAGTAATTGTTGGATTGCATCCAGTGAATACTTCATTCTGTCAACTTTGGAATGCTATCAATGCTTCTGTTTTCCATAGGAAAATTTCAATCTTAGTTGAAAAACACCCTTCTCCTTTTCCTCCGAGCACAGTATAGATAAGGGCAGCTATCATTATATATAAAAGTATTAATAAAGTAAAATATGATGATATATAAACAAATGAAGAAGAAGACACAAGAAGGATGCATCCAATTTTCGTCATAAAAAAAAACTAGATATAACGGTGGGTTGCTGTTCTTTTGCGAGCCATGAGACGCATACGATAATCACAGGTTTTCCTTTACGTTGATAAAAGGATAAAGTTGTATTATGATATTACAACGTACGCAAGATGTTTACGAGTCATGGCTATCTAACGTCTATGTTTTAGGCTTTTAATTCGTCATCACGAATATCAGTTTTGTCGTGAAGAGGAGGATCGTCTATATCCTTCTCCTAACTCAAAGCAATCCTGAATTGTTACTCATTTCCCTATCCTTTTGTTATCTCTACCTTTAAGCATTTTTCTTTCATCATCATCTCCTACGTCTATTGAAGCAAAGGGTCTCGGTTAGATTTCGCCAGTCGTCTCTGTCTTGAGCTTTTAATTCAATACTTTATCGTTCATCATCTCCTACTTCACTCTTCATAGTCCTCAGCCATGTAGGCCTATGTCTTCCAACTCTTCTATTGCCTGGTGGAGCCCAGTTAAACGTTTGGTGAACTAGTCTACCCTTCATCATGATCTCATCTACATATGGCACTCATTAGAATTTAACTTTCAAAGTTTACTTCCATAAAGGAGACTTGGTTAAAAAAACTTATATATATATATATATATATATATATATATATATATATATATATATATATATATATATATATATATATATATATATGGTTTGTTTTTGCTAAAATCATCATAAGATTTCTAATGTTTTAAAATTCAAAATTAGTCATACAATTGTTAGAGAGAGAGAGAGAGAGAGAGAGAGAGAGAGAGAGAGAGAGAGAGAGAGAGAGAGAGAGAGAGAGAGGGGGGAGATTACTCACTGGCCTGATAAAGCCTGAAAGGAAAAGTGGTAAAATAAAGAGACCAGAAAGTGCGTACATAATTATGCACGTGTGCACGTAAACCGTACACGATTTCCTACCCGTGCTCATACACGAAGACACAAACAGAGGAAATACACAAACCATAAGAGTGAAATTAGCATAACTGTTAACATAACGATTAGGTTGGCGAGACAAAGTGGCCTCTGCTACCCAATGGCCTTAGACCTATTTTTCCCTACCAACGCAGTGATTCGATTCTGCCAATTTTGAGAATCACAATTACAATGCAAATAAGCCGAATTAAGCCACTTTGTGCCCATCAACAGAGCTGAACGACTCAGGAGGCAGAGAGGGAGTAACAGAGTTCTCAACAATGGAGGGGTTCCCGCGTGACGTCACTGCAGCAATACAAAAGAGAACTATTTTCAGTTTCCTTATTGTTTGAGAGAGAGAGAGAGAGAGAGAGAGAGAGAGAGAGAGAGAGAGAGAGAGAGAGAGAGAGAGAGAGTCTGAAATGAATAAAAAGTATATAGTTGGAAACAAACCATTAAATAAGCCATAGCTGGTTTCGAGTCAAGCCATAACCCGAGGTGCGTTGGTGCCACCACAATTGCATTGCAGGTTCTCCATTATTAAGCAAAGACTCGGGCCATAATTAGCTCTGCTGTATTACACACACACACACACACACACACACGCATACACTAAATGACGAAAATACCAACTTCAATCAAGATAATTTTTCTACCTTTCCTTTCGTTGCTCTACTTATTTCATGCTTATTACCCATATATATATATATATATATATATATATATATATATATATATATATATATATATATATATATATATATATATAGATAGATAGATAGATAAATAGATATTTCCAAAAATGGCAACTAACCTTGACGAATAAACAGGTTGATGATAATTTTATAATTATTATTATTATTATTATTATTATTATTATTATTATTATTATTATTATTATTATTATTATTATTATTATTATCATTCATGGTAGTAGAACTATTGAATCTCATTTGATTGGTTCTAATATTAGCCTAGCGTCTCTTCGTCCTCCTTTAACTGTTCTGACCATCTGCAGCAGCGAGAATGACATCTATTGTTAACTCTGTCATTCCCGCTGTCTCTCCCGCTAATGGAATGAATAATATCCTGCACAATACCGAACAGTTGCAATTGCAGAAGTCGACGGACGTTCCTGCTGCAAGAGCTCACAATTCTTTTGGAAACGTCGAATTCTGCTGTAGCTCAGTAGTTCCTTGTTGTGTCCGCAACCTCACTATCCTATTGAGCTAAGGATGAGGGGTTTAGAGAGCCTATAGGTCTCTGTCCTGCAGTGGACTAGCTACGGCTGATGATGTTGATGATAGGTCTACATGGCGAGTCATCAGCAACCATTGCCTGGGCCTTCCTGGTCATAGCTTGGGTGGGAAAGGGTGCGGGGCCTTGAGCACTGATCATATGTATATATAGTTAGTTCCTGGGGCTTTGTCACTGTCCGTTGCCTCAGTTTTTAGGCACCTCCTTATTTTCCTTCTTTATTCTACTTCTTTTATTTTATTTTATTTTTTCCACATCTGGTATATACATTCCTTTCTTTTTTCTGTGCCTTCTTCCTTAAACAGGACGTTTCCTATTATCTTCTTCTTTTCCTCTTCGTATGGCTGCTGCACTTCTTTTTATCTTTCTGGATGCAATCATGCACCAGCCATTCAAAGCTAGCCTTCACATGCAACGAGTCTTCTAATGGTGATTACTTTATACGTCGCTCAGGATTGCGTACTCCCCCCCCCCTCTCTCTCTGTCTCTCTCTCTCTGTCTCTCTCTCTCTCTCTCTCTCTCTCTCTCTCTCTCTCTCTCTCTCTCTCTCTCTCTCTCTCCTATAAAGAGTCTTTTCTCCTTCTATTCCTTTTATTAACGTTTCTTTCCCATTTGTATGAGGGTAAGCATGGTTGCTTCTTTTTGAAGGACTTTGCTTTGGCATTAAGGTAGACCGTAGTCAAGATCAGCTGCCCTGCCTGACATCGCGTAGACCCTGGTAGCCATGTCCATGTGTTGTACCAGTCACCAGCCTCCTTCCTCCCAGCAGGGAGCAGTTAGATCGACAATTCGAGACGAGTGAGATGAACGCCAGACTGGGGTTCGAGTCCCACTCAAACTCGTTAGTTCCTTGGGTCGCTGCAATCGCACCATCCTTGTGAGCTAATGATGTCTGGTTTGGGGGAGACTATAGGTCTATCTGATGAGTCTTTAGTAGCCATTGCCCGGCCCTCCTTGGTCCTAGCTTGGGTGCAGAGGGGGCTTGGGCGCTAATCATATGTATACTGCATATGGTCAGTCTCTTGGGGCATTGTCCTGCTATCTGAAGTCATCAGCAGCCATTAATTGTCCCTCCTTGGTCCTTGCTTGGGTGGAGAGGGGGCTTGGGCGCTGATCATATTATCCTGCTTGATAGGGCAATGTCACCGTCCCTTGCCTCTGTCACTCATGAGAGGCTTTTAAACCTTTAAAGGTAGAAAAGAAGTCTGACGTGGCAGTGTATCAGGTGCCCGCTCAAACACAGCTGATTAAACCACATTCAAGTTACAGCGTGTAATCAATATCATGTATTTGTTTGTTTTCTTATACGTTAATCAATTACACTAACAACTTTTCACGGTCTATTTTCTTTGATAAATGAAATATATTTATCAAGTTTATTTCTCTTTCACTTGTTTTGTTGAAGTTTTTTTTTATAGTTTGTATAGGAAATGTTTATTCTAATGTTACTGTTCTTATAGTATGTAATTTTTCCTTGTTTCCTTTCCTTACTGGGATATTTTCCTTGTAGGAGCCTCTCCTGGCTTATAGCATCCTGCTGTTCCAAATAAAGTTGTAGCTTAGCAAATAATAATAATAATAATAATAATAATAATAATAATAATAATAATAATAATAATAATAATAATAATAGGAGGGTCGAGTGATGAACAAGCACAGGCTTTGAAATCTAATATAACAACTCTCGCTCTACCTGGGTGAGTTCGTGTGTTGATATCTGTGCTTATGTATAATCATGTGTACACACACACACTCATATATATATATATATATATATATATATATATATATATATATATATATATATATATATATATATATATATGTGTGTGTGTGTGTGTGTGTGTGTGTGTGTGTGTGTGTGTGTGTGTGTCCATCAGAAATTTGGAGGCATACTAAATCCTTAGAACCTAAGCTAGTTCCAACCCAAAGAGCTATGGAAAGAATAATGATGGGAACAACACTAAGAGACAGATAATAGAGCAACATGGATACGAGACTAAATTACAGGATATTTTAACAACTTGTAAGGAAGAGACATGGACATGGGTATAATGAGAATGGCAGACGCTAATAATAACAGAATGGGTCCCTAGAGATTGTAAAAGGAAGGAAGGAAGTAAAGACGATGGATTGACGAACTGGAAAAGTTTGCTGGCATGAACTGGCACAATAATACCATAAACAGACGCAAGTGGAAGGACATGTCTGAGGACTTTGTTCTGCAGTGGAGTAGTAACGGATGATGATAATGATGATATATTTACACTCTACTCCTCTAAAGAAGAAGATTTATTAATCATTGCCCCAATTCAGCAACTAGTGACTCATAGATGAACTCTCTGTTTAGTATAAAGACTTCCACAGGGTTAGAATTCATTACACAAAAAGGCTCATCAGCACTTTATCAAAACCGCCAACAGAGTAAGATATACTCTCGAACCAAATCAGACATTCTCCTGTGTAGGCCTATATATTCTAACAGATACTTCACAACCATCATGAAGACTTTTAATTTCTCTCAACAACCTGTCTATTGTACCAAATATTCTTAGCACCCACCCGATTCTCACATAAGTTTTATTTCAAGGACAATTTGTGCTACACAGTTTTTTCACCATTTTTGAATTTCTTTTAAGTAACTTTTTCATATAAGAACTTTATTTATTTAGCCCTTCCTAGTCTAAACCAACACACACAGTACACATACCGTTGAGAGAGAGAGAGAGAGAGAGAGAGAGAGAGAGGAGAGAGAGAGAGGAGAGAGAGAGAGAGAGAGAGAGAGAGAGAGAGGAAACGGCTTCTGCTGGTGTGGGGTCCAGCGGTGTGTAAGACGAAACGACTATTTCAGGTGGCAGGTGTGTGTGGTCGGTCCTCCAGTGCGCATTATATTTTTGCTAGTCTCTCCTACCGATAGTCTTTACGATTTAATGTTTAAATTGAAAATAACGTTATAATATTTTATATTTTAGTTTCTTTAGTGTCTGCAACCTCATCATCCATGTGAGCTAAGGATGGGTGGTTTAGGGGGAGCCTATAGGTCTATTAGTCATCAGGAGATATTGTCTGACCCTCCCTGGTCCTAGTTTGGGTGGAGAAAGACTAGGGCATTGATCATATGTTTATATGGTCAGTTTCTAGGGTATTGTCGCTGTCCCTTGCCCCTGCCATTCATGAGGGTTAAACCCCGGTTACGGCAATGTTGAAATTAATATGGCCTAAGTTTTCGTCTGATAGAATAACACATAATTGCAATACCTTTAAGGAAATGGTGGAGAGAGAGAGAGAGAGAGAGAGAGAGAGAGAGAGAGAGAGAGAGAGAGAGAGAGAGAGAGAGAGAGAGAGAGAGAGAGAGAGAGAGAGAGAATGTTTTATTTTGCCTGCTTCTCCACTGAAAAGGGTATTTTTTTTCCAATCCAATCAATTTATCTTTTGCTCGCAAGTAATTCGTCCACACATCGTCAAATCTTATCTTTAGTCTACCGGATAAAAAAATGATAATGGATCTACTTTTTAAGAGAGAGAGAGAGAGAGAGAGAGAGAGAGAGAGAGAGAGAGAGAGAGAGAGAGAGAGAGAGAGAGAGAGAGAGACTACTATTACTGGTTTAATGGGAAAACTGACAGAAATTCTATCAACGAGAGAGAGAGAGAGAGAGAGAGAGAGAGAGAGAGAGAGAGAGAGAGAAACTACTAATACTGGTTTAATAGGAAGATTGACAGAAATTCTATCAACGAGAGAGAGAGAGAGAGAGAGAGAGAGAGAGAGAGAGATTGTTTGGCGTAGGCGTACCCGCATCCAAGCCTCACCAGAAACTTTCCAAAGGTTACAATTTGCTCTTTTTTATAGTTTACGACTAGTCATTTCTCGTCTCATGGTCTGTTTATATAATATGTTTTGATTTTTCGTGCTCGAGTGCTTTATATTTTCCTCCGTACAGAGAATGTCTTGATTTTTCTCTCAGAGTTAATGTTTTTTCCTTTTTCAAATGATAGGCCTACATTTCCATCATTCGCATTTTCCGGAGCTTGTCGAGTATTAAATTTATCACGTCTGGCCACTTCATATTATCAAATATTTGTCTGAGCTCTTGAAATTTATCAATCATTTGTCTGACCACTTCAAATTGATCAAACATTCGTCTGACCACTTCAAATTTATTAAACATTCGTCTGACCACTTCAAATTCATCAAATATTCGTCTGACCACTTCATATTTATCAAATATTCGTCAGGTCACTACAAATTGATCAAACATTTGTCTGACCCCTTCAAATTAATCAAACATTAATTTGACCACTTCAAATTTATCAAACATTCATTTGACCACTTCAAATACATTAAATGTGTGTCTGAACACTTCAAATTCATTAAATATGTGTCTGAACACTTCAAATTCATTAAATATGTGTCTGAACACTTCAAATTGATCAAACATTCGTCTGACCACTTCAAACTGATCAAACATTCGTCTGACCACTTCAAACTGATCAAACATTCATTTGACCACTTCAAATTTATCAAACATTCATTTGACCACTTCAAATTCATTAAATATGTGTCTGAACACTTCAAATTCATTAAATATGTGTATGAACACTTCAAATTGATCAAACATTCGTCTGACCACTTCAAACTGATCAAACATTCATTTGACCACTTCATATTTATCAAATATTTCCTGAACACTTCAAATTAATCAAACATTCGTCTGACCATGTAAAATTTATCAAATATTCGTCTCATCAATTTAGATTTATCGAACATTCGTCTGACCACTTTAAATTGATCACAAATTCGTCTGACCACTTCAAAATTTATCAAACATTTCTCTGACCACTTTAATTTTATCAAATATTCGTCTGATAATATTAATTTTATTAAATATTCGTCTGATACAATCAGATAAAATTCTTTGAGTTTCTACAAAGGACTTATGGAAGTGATTAAACTGCCTTATTATAATAATAATAGTAATTTTATCATATGCCTTTTCATATTTGAATGAGGTGGCCTATAAGTGTAAAAACTAAAGGGTTTTATTCTACCCTATCAGATGTTGGTGGTCATCCACAGCTGGTTGAATTGGTGGTCATAGGGTGGGGAGAAAGGTGGCGCTCTACGGATCTGGTAAACGCAAGTCAAGCGCTACAACATTAACTTAGTGCCTCTACTTTTTGGTGAAGTGGTTGATATGAGCCTAGTCTTATTGTTTATTTTATATAGTATTCAATTTACTCTTTTGTGTATTTTTTTATTGTTTCTTTGATAATTAATTACTTCTCCAGTTCTCTTTTATAATTTATTTGTTTACAATAACTGACGTCACCTCTGTCGTCAGCGAGTTAATAACACCCATTAAGCCATCAACCGATGAATCTCTCTCTCTCTCTCTCTCTCTCTCTCTCTCTCTCTCTCTCTCTCTCTCTCATTGATAGTGAGAATTTCATTAAAAATTAGTTCTTCATAATTTTCTTCACTGATCATTGTTGACTACATCGTTGCATTCTTCGGTATAAGTATTATTATTATTATTATTATTATTATTATTATTATTATTATTATTATTATTATTATTATTATTGTTGTTGTTGTTGTTGTTGTTACTAGCTAAGCTAGAACCCTAGTTGGAAAAGCAGGATGGTATAAGCCCAAGTGCTGCATCAGGGAAAAAATGCCAAATGAGGAAAGAAAACAAGGAAATAGATAACCTACAAAAGAAGTAACGAACAATTAAAATAAAACATTCTAGGAATGGTAACAACATTAAAGCAGATCTTCCATATATAAACTATAAAAACTTCAAAAAATCAAGAGAAAGAGAAATATGATAGAAAAAGTGTGACTGAATGTACCCTCAACCAAGAGAACGCTAACCCAAGCCAGTGGAAGGCTATGGTACATAGGCTATAGCACTACCTAAGCCTAGAGAAACATTACTTTCCGTTTCATATTTAATAAATGGGAAATATAAAAATTAAAATATATTGAAGTAAGGTTATGTAATGTTAATCGATACTCGATTGCTTTTCGCTCACGAATGGCAGAGGCGACCAGGCAATTTAACCTTGTAAACACTTGTGCACACGAGAAGGTCAAATGTATAAGTGTTCATCAGTATTTAAAGGTTTAAAGGCCGCTTATGAATGGCACAGGCAAGGGACAGTGCCCTATGGACCATATATCATATGATCAGCACCCAAGCTAGGACCAGGGAGGGCCAGGCAATGGCTGCTGATGTCTCAACAAACACGCCCAACCTTAGCTCACAAGGATGGTAAGGCTGTAGACACTAATGGCACTAACGAGGCTGAGCGGGACTCGAACCCCCGTCTGGCAAACACCAGGCAGAGACTTTACCAAACTGGCCACAAAAGCAGTCCACAACGAATGAGCAAAGATATATATGACTTAAACCGAATATCAGAAAGGTAGGCCTACACATCTCCATTTTTAATGAGGCATGTAAGAAAACTTAAAGCCCAAGTTTTTATAATCCTCCAATTTTGAAAAATCCACAGGGATTAACTTTATCAGAAAAAAACCTATGTCAGTGTTGTTATTATTATTATTATTATTGTTGTTATTATTATTATAATTATCACTAGCTTAGCTACGACCCTAGTTGGAAAAGCAAGATGCTATAAGCCCAAGGGCTCCAACAGGGAAAAATAGCACAGTGAGGAAAATGTATAAAGAAATAAATAAAACAATGCAAGAAATAATGAACAATTAAAATAGAATATTTTGAAAACAATAACAACATTAAATAATAAATTTCATATATAAACTAAAAATGGACTTATGTCAGCCTGTTCAACATAAAAACATTTGCGGCAACTTTGAACTTTTTGAAGTTCCACTGATTCAACTACCCGATTAGGAAGATCATTCCACAACTTGGTCACAGCTGGAATAAAACTTCTAGAATACTGTGTAGTATCGAGCATCATGATAAAAACTTACAGATAACTGGAATATAGAAAGTTGAAGACGCTTGGAACATAGAGAGTTAAATTAGATATTCGTAGCATAGAAAGTTAAATTGGCTATTTATAGCAGAGAAATTTAAAGATAACTTGAGCATAGAAATTTAAATACAACTGAAGCATTTCAAGTTAAAGATAACTGGAGCATAGAAAGTTAAAGATAACTGGAGCATAGAAAGATGAAGATAACTGGAGCATAGAAATTTAAGGATAACTGGAGCATATTAAGTTATAAGATACCTGGAGCATAGAAAGTTAAGATAACTGGAGCATAGAAAGTTGAAGATAACTGGAGCATAGAAATTTAAGGATAACTGGAGCATATTAAGTTATAAGATAACTGGAGCATAAAAAGTTGAAGATAACTGGAGCATAGAAATTTAAAGATAACTGGAGCATATTAAGTTAAAGATACCTGGAGCATAGAAAGTTAAAGATAACTGGAGCATATCAAGTTAAAGATCATTGGAGCATAGGAAGTTAAACATAACGGGAGCATATTAAGTTAAAGATAACTTGAGCATAGAAATTTAAAGGTAACTGGAGCCTATTAAGTTAAAGATAACTGGAGCATAGAAAGTTAAAGATAACTGGAGCATAGAAAGTTAAAGATAACTGGAGCATAGAAAGTTGAAGAAGATACCAGGAGCATAGGGAGTTAAAATTGATAACTGGAACATGGAAAGCATAAAAAAAGATGATTGGGACATGGAAAGTTAAAAAAAAAAAAGATAATTGGGACATAGAAAGTTGAAGAAGATAACCAGGACATAGAAAGTTGAAAAAAAGATAACTGAAACATAGAAAGTTTAAAGAATCGGAGCATAGAAAGTTGAAGATAGCTGGAGAATAGAAAGTTAAATAATTCAGTATGTGATTAAGAAGAGACCAAAATGAAAGAATGAAACGCAAAAGACAAAAGAAAAAACAAACGGGACCATATATTGAACATAAGAAAATGAAACGAGAAAGTAAAATTCTTGAAGCGTAAGGTAAGGAGGTATGGAAATAGGCAAAGGAAGAAGATACAACACCGGAAATAAAAATTAAACTAAAATGGAAACCTGAGGGTAGAAGAGAGTCTTTACCTATGGTAAGCATCTCTTCTAGGAGAAGGACACTCCGAAATCAAACCATTGTTCTCTAGTCTTGGGTAGTGCCATAGTCTCTGTACCATGGTCATTCACTGTTCTCTTGCTTGAGGGTACACTCGGGTACACTATTCTATCTTATTTCTCTTCCTCTTGTTTTGCTAAAGTTTTATAGTTTTCATAAGATATTTATTCTAATGTTACTGTTCTTGAAATATCTAATTTTTCAGTGTGTCCTTTCCTTACTGGGCTGTCTTCGCTCTTGGAGCCCCCGGACTCATAGCATCCTGCTTTTCCAATTAGGGTTGTAGCTTAGCAAATAATAATGACAATAATATAAGAGAGAGAAAAAAGGAAATGGAAAATAAACAATATATAGTGTTTAAAGGAATATTAGAACCCACAGCCATATTTTGGGGTCGATTACTGAAGCTAGTATATGGCAAGTGGAAACAGAATTGATTAGATAAAAGAATTCGTATTTTACAGAAACACAACATTTGAAAGAAACGGGTTAGCAAAAGCGGTAGTATAAAATCTAAAACAAAGGATATAAAGATTGGTTTGATGAATGTGTGACTAAAATATGCAAAAAAAAATACGAAATAGTGGTGGAATAAGTAAAAGTGTAAGACCCAGCCCTACATGGTTGAGGACTATGAAGCGCGAAGTAGGAGATGAGGAATGGAGAAGTATTGAATTAAAAGCTCAAGTTAAAGATGACTGGCGAAATATAATTGAGGCCCTTTGCGTCAATAGGCGTAGGAGGAGATGATAATGATGAAGTAAAAATGATAAAAAACAAAAACAAAAAAATATTAGGAAATAATTGGTAAGATAGCCTAGGAAATAAAAAAAAATTTAGTTATTAAACAGAAGGAAATGACGATAGAGAAACAACTTATAATTATGAAGGTTAATTTAAACGCGCAGAACCTAAAATGTAACTACAAAATGATAAAGGAAGGTGATATAAGGTTTGTATTGTGTAAGGTAAAAGAAAAAAAAAAAAAAAGGATAGATCACCTGTTAATGTCACCTGTTCGTATGTACCAATTCTTTGCACCTGTTCAGTGCCAACTGTTTTCCTGTGCTGTGGAGTGAACATCAAAGAACCACGAACCAGAGGTGTGAAAAGGACAATAAGAACTTGCATAGAAATGATGCTTCAGTACATATAAAAAAGGTGGTTCCAGGTTTGATTATTTGGTGGAAATCAAACGAACACACACACACACACACACACACACACACACACACACACACACACACACATATATATATATATATATATATATATATATATATATATATATATATATATATATATATATACACACATGCACACACACACATATATATATATATATATATATATATATATATATATATATATATATATATATATAACATTTGTGTGTATATATATATATATATATATATATATATATATATATATATATATATATATATATATATATATATACATATAGTATATATATCTATATATGCATGTGTATATATAAATATATACATATATATATGATATATATATATATATATATATATATATATATATATATATATATATATATATATATATAGTATATATTAACTTGTATATTGACAAATGCACTTACTCACATAGCCTACTAGACAAATACATGATCTGCAAATATGTCCTGCATACATATATATATATATATATATATATATATATATATATATATATATATATATATATATATATATATATATATATATATATATATATATATATATACCAAGGCACTTCCCCCAATTTTGGGGGGTAGCCGACATCAACAAATGAAACAAAACAAAAAAGAGGACCTCTCCTCTCTACGTTCCTCCAGCCTAACAAGGGACTCACCGAGTTCAGCTGGTACTGCTAGGGTGCCACAGCCCACCCTCCCACATTATCCACCACAGATGAAGCTTCATAATGCTGAATCCCCTACCGCTGCTACCTCCGCGGTCATCTAAGGCATCGGAGGCAGCAGCAGGGCCTACCGGAACTGCGTCACAATCGCTCACCATTCATTCCTATTTCTAGCACGCTCTCTTGCCTCTCTCACATCTATCCTCCTATCACCCAGAGCTTTCTTTACTCCATCCATCCACCCAAACCTTGGCCTTCCTCTTGTACTTCTCCCATCAACTCTTGCATTCATCACCTTCTTTAGCAGACAGCTATTTTCCATTCTCTCAACATGGCCAAACCACCTCAACACATTCATATCCACTCTAGCTGCTAACTCATTTCTTACACCCGTTCTCACCCTCACCACTTCGTTCCTAACCCTATCTACTCGAAATACACCAGCCATACTCCTTAGACACTTCATCTCAAACACATTCAATTTCTGTCTCTCCGTCACTTTCATTCCCCACAACTCCGATCCATAAATCACAGTTGGTAAAATCACTTTCTCATATAGAACTCTTTTTACATTCATGCCCAACCCTCTATTTTTTACTACTCCCTTAACTGCCCCCAACACTTTGCAACCTTCATTGACTCTCTGACGTACATCTGCTTCCACTCCACCATTTGCTGCAACAACAGACCCCAAGTACTTAAACTGATCCATTTCCTCAAGTAACTCTTCATTCAACATGACATTCAACCTTGCACCACCTTCCCTTCTCGTACATCTCATAACCTTACTCTTACCCACATTAACTCTCAACTTCCTTCTCTCACACACTTTTCCAAATTCTGTCACTAATCGGCCAAGCTTCTCTTCTGTCTGCAACCAGTACAGTATCATCCGCAAACAACAACTGATTTACCTCCCATTCAGGGTCATTCTCGTCTACCAGTTTTAATCCTCGTCCAAGCACTCGAGCATTCACCTCTCTCACCACTCCATCAACATATAAGTTAAACAACCACGGTGACATCACACATCCCTGTCTCAGCCCTACTCTCATCGGAAACCAATCACTCACTTCATTTCCTATCCTAACACATGCTTTACTACCTTTGTAGAAACTTTTCACTGCTTGCAACAACTTCCCACCAACTCCATATAACCTCATCACATTCCACATTGCTTCCCTATCAACTCTATCATATGCTTTCTCCAGATCCATAAACGCAACATACACATCCTTACCTTTTACTAAATATTTCTCGCATATCTGCCTTACTGTAAAAATCTGATTCATACAACCCCTACCTCTTCTAAAACTGCCCTGTATTTCTAAGATTGCATTCTCTGTTTTATCCTTGATCCTATTAATCATTACTCTATCATACACTTTTCCAACTACGCTTAACAAACTAATACCTCTTGAATTACAACACTCATGCACATCTCCCTTACCCTTATATAGTGGTACAATACATGCACAAACCCAATCTACTGGTACCATTGACAACACAAAACACATATTAAACAATCTCACCAACCATTCAAGTACAGTCACACCCCCTTCCTTCAACATCTCAGCTCTCACACTATCCATACCAGACGCTTTTCCTACTCTCGTTTCATCTAGTGCTCTCCTCACTTCATCTATTGTAATCTCTCTCTCATTCTCATCTCCCATCACTGGCACCTCAACACCTGCAACAGCAATTATATCTGCCTCCCTATTATCCTCAACATTCAGTAAACTTTCAAAATATTCCGCCCATCTTTTCCTTGCCTCCTCTCCTTTTAACAACCTCCCATTTCCATCTTTCACTGTCTCTTCAATTCTTGAGCCAGCCTTCCTTACTCTCTTCACTTCTTTCCAAAACTTCTTCTTATCCTCTTCATATGAATGACCCAATCCCTGACCCCACCTCAGGTCAGCTGCCCTCTTTGCCTCACGTACCTTGCGCTTTACTTCCACATTTTTCTCTTTATATTTTTCATACTTCTCTACACTATTACTCTGCAGCCATTCTTCAAAAACCCTCTTTTTCTCTTCCACTTTTACCTTCACTCTTTCATTCCACCATTCACTGCCCTTCCTCATGCTGCCTCCAACAACCTTCTTGCCACACACATCACTTGCAATCCCAACAAAATTTTCTTTAACTAACTTCCACTCCTACTCTAAATTGCCAGTTTCTCTTACTCTCACCTCGTCATATGCCATTTTCAACCTTTCCTGATATTTACTTTTTACCCCCGGTTTTATTAGCTCTTCAACCCTCACTACCTCCCTTTTACATTCACCTACTCTATTCCCCCACTCTTTTGCTACAACTAATTTTCCTTCAATAAATGATCAGACATACCGTTAGCCATACCCCTAAACATGTGCACGTCTTTCAATCTTCCAAACATTCTTTTAGTTATCAACACATAATCCATTAATGCCCTTTCTACTACTCTTCCATTTGCCACTCTTACCCATGTATACTTATTTTTATCTTTCTTTTTGAAAAAGCTATTACTTATCACCATCTCTTGCTCAACACACACATCTACCAGTCTCTCACCACTCTCATTTTCACCTGGTATGCCATTCTTCCCAATGACACCTTCTACCTCTCCAGCGCCAACTCTAGCATTTAAATCACCCATTACAACTACATAATTCCTTCTACACACCTAGTTAATTCATTCCAGAACTCATTCCGCTCTTCTTCACTTTTCTCACTACCTGGCCCATACGCACTGACAAACGCCCAATACTCCCTACCCAACCTAACCCTTACCCACATTAACCTAGATGATATCTCCTTCCATTCCACTACTTACCTGTCGTCCAATCACTCAGCAATAAAGCCACACCCTCTCTCGCTCTTCCCCTTTCAATCCCAGACACTCTACCAGACATTTCACCAAACATCACTTCACCCTTTCCTTTTATCTTCATCTCACACAAGGCCAATACATCCATCCTTCTATTCCTAAACATACTTCCAATTTCACATCTTTTACTCTCTATCGTACTACATCCACGCACATTCAAACACCCCAAAACTAGAGTGCGGGGAGCAGTCACTCTCCCCCCAGCTCCATCTCTTTGTTGCTGTCTCACAGGATGTAGATACAGGAGAGGGGGTTCCCAGCCCCCTCATCCTATATCTATTTATGCATACTATTACTGTACTTGCATAACAACACCAAGGAGAAAATTAAAAACTTTTTTTAATTACCAAAAAGTTCAGTTAAACATCACAGTGCCTGATATAAGAAATTATAATAATAATAATAATAATAATAATAATAATAATAATAATAATAATAATAATAATAATAATAATAATAATACATATACCATGGCACTTCCCCCAATTTTGGGGGGTAGCCGACATCAACAAAGAAACAAAAACAAAAAGGGGACCTATAATCTCTACGTTCCTCCCAGCCTAACAAGGGACTCAACCGAGTTCAGCTGGTACTGCTAGGGTGTCACAGCCCCCCCCTCCCACATTATCCTCCACAGATGAAGCTTCATAATGCTGAATCCCCCTGTGGCCGCGGGGGCATAAAAACAAGAATAGTGCCAACGTTATCCCTGCGTGTCGTAAGAGGCGACTAAAAGGGACGGGACGAGGGGGCTAGGAACCTCCTCTCCTGTATCTACATCCTGTGAAACATCGACATAATAATAATAATAATAATAATAATAATAATAATAATAATAATAATAATAAAAATAATAAGAAACACATATCACTTACTACTGGTCATAACCCTTTTGCCTACTGCATTCACTTCATGGAGACTTTATATTTCAAGTATAACTGTAAAAAATATCCTTGCTCTCAAATCCAGATTCGAGTGACAACATTCAGATGCTGAAATAAAAAACAAGCAAATGTTACTCTGGGATTGGGAAGGTACGAGTTGCTTACGACAACACATTAATGATAGTCTCATACTTTAAACAAATATTAAAAAAAATGCAAAAAAATCAAAATTGCAGTTTTAAGATCTGCTATGATTGGTGGATGTATGGAGTTTGGGCTAGTAGCCTAGTATGGTATGGCCCAGCACTGGGTTTGGCCGGACCATTCAGCTGCGCTATTTAGTAAATTTAGAAGGGGTTGACCAGCATGATGGAAGAAAAGGAGTGGCAATGATGGTAGGGTAGATGGTTAAAAGGTGGGTAGTTCCAGAAATAAGAAGCAAAGGAGAAATAGGTTTTGGTTGCTAAAAATAAGCATGATATATGGATAAGGGAACATGGTGTGCACAGAGTTCTAAAATCTGAAATTCAGGATGATGTCTAAAAGACCATAGATAAGAGAAGCTGTGGTATCAAAGGCACGTGAATAGCAACGTTTAACAGGAAAGACTGCAAAATATCCTCTGATTTGATGTCATAAGACTTATAAGGTCGTTGATGGGGCAGGAGTCAAGGTAAAGATTCTGTGTACTGATGGACACAAGTCCAACTAGAGGCAATCAGGGTAAGATACTATATGGTATTAGGACAGAAAGATCGTGTTATCAAAAGATGCAAGAAGGAGGAGTTACACTTAAGGCAAAGGACAGGGTCCCAATATAAAAGCTGGTTTAATATCAAAAGAAACAAGAATGGGTTATTTAAAGGGAAAAAGATGCCACGATGAAAAGACTCAAGAATGACAGTTGGGTAAATGGAATTATATATGCTGTGATATCAGACATTAGAATAACAGTACAGTACTGTGGGGTAATTGAAATAAGATGCTGACACAAAAATGACTGTTAGGTAAAGGGAAAACAATGTTGTAATGTCAGCTATAAAGGAAAAACAAGAATGCTGGTGGGTAAAGGAAAAAGGGAGCTGTGATGTCAAGAGACAAGTAAAACAGTTGGGTAAAATGAAGAAGGTGCTGTGATGTAAAGAATAAAAGAATGATAGATGGGTAAAGGTAAAAAGGTGTTGTGATATAAAGAAGAAAAAAATGTTATTTTGATAATAAAATAAATTTTTGAATATACTTACCCGGTGATTATAATAGCTGCAACTCTGTTGCTCGACAGAAAAACTCTAAGGAAAAAATTCGCCAGCGATCGCTACACAGGTAGGGGGTGTACTTCAACAGCGCCATCTGTCGTCCAGATACCCAGTACTCATTATAAACAAAGAACTCAATTTTCTCCTCGGTCCACTGCGTCTCTATTGGGGAGGAAGGGAGGGTCCTTTAATTTATAATCACCGTGTAAGTATATTCAAAAATTTATTTTATTATCAAAATAACATTTTTCAATATTTAACTTAGCCGGTGATTATAATAGCTGATTCACACCCAGGGGGGTGGGTAGAGACCAGCAAAATATGTTTACATCATTATGAGCTAAGAATTTTTATTTCATTTTAGAAGTTATCAAAATAACAAAAACAAAATAAATAGGTACCTGGTAAGGAAGTCGACTTGAACAATTACTCTGCCTTTTTAAGTACGTCTTCCTTACGGAGCCTCGCGATCCTCTTAGGATGCTGAGCGACCCCTAGGATCTGAAGTATGAAGGGTTGCAACCCATACAACAGGACCTCATCAAAACCTCTAATCTAGGCGCTTCTCAAGAAAAGAATTTGACCACCCGCCAAATCAACCAGGATGCGAAAGGCTTCTTAGCCTTCCGGACAACCCAAGAACAACAATAAAAACATTTCAAGAGAAAGATTAAAAAGGTTATGGAATTAGGGAATTGTGGTGGTTGAGCCCTCACCCACTACTGCACTCGCTGCTACGAATGGTCCCAGAGTGTAGCAGTCCTCGTAAAGAGACTGGACATCCTTAAGATAAAAAGACGCGAACACTGACTTCCTTCTCCAATAGGTTGCGTCCATTATACTTCGCAGAGATCTATTTTGTTTAAAGGCCACGGAAGTTGCGACAGCTCTAACTTCATGTGTCCTTACCTTCAGCAAAGCTTGGTCTTCCTCACTCAGATGTGAATGAGCTTCTCGTATTAACAGTCTGATAAAATAGGATAAAGCATTCTTTGACATAGGCAAAGATGGTTTCTTAACTGAACACCATAAAGCTTCTGACTGGCCTCGTAAAGGTTTAGTTCGTCTTAAATAGAACTTAAGAGCTCTCACAGGGCATAAGACTCTTTCTAGTTCATTTCCAACCATATTCGATAGGCTTGGAATATCGAACGATTTCGGCCAAGGACGAGAAGGTAGCTCGTTTTTGGCTAGAAAACCAAGTTGTAGAGAACATGTAGCCATTTCAGATGAAAATCCGATGTTCCTACTGAAGGCGTGAATCTCACTGACTCTTTTAGCTGTGGCTAAGCAAACCAGGAAAAGAGTCTTTAAGGTGAGATCTTTAAGGGAGGCTGATTGTAGCGGCTCGAACCTTTCTGACATGAGGAATCTTAGTACCACGTCTAAATTCCAACCAGGTGTAGCCAAACGACGCTCCTTCGTGGTCTCAAAAGACTTAAGGAGGTCCTGTAGATCTTTATTGTTGGAAAGATCTAAGCCTCTGTGACGGAAGACTGATGCCAACATGCTTCTGTAACCCTTGATAATGGGAGCTGAAAGAGATCGTTCTTTCCTCAGGTATAAAAGGAAGTCAGCTATTTGAGTTACAGAGGTACTGGTCGAGGATACAGATACTGACTTGCACCAGTTTCGGAAGACTTCCCACTTCAATTGGTAGACTCTAAGGGTGGATGTCCTCCTTGCTCTAGCAATCGCCCTGGCTGCCTCCTTCGAAAAGCCTCTAGCTCTCGAGAGTCTTTCGATAGTCTGAAGGCAGTCAGACGAAAAGCGTGGAGGCCTTGGTGTACCTTCTTTACGTGTGGCTGACGTAGAAGGTCCACCCTTAGAGGAAGAGTTCTGGGAACGTCCACTAGCCATCGAAGTACCTCGGTGAACCATTCTCTCGCGGGCCAGAGGGGAGCAACTAACGTCAACCTTGTCCCTTCGTGAGAGGCGAACTTCTGCAGTACCTTGTTGACAATTTTGAACGGAGAGAATGCATATAGGTCTAGATGTGACCAATCTAGGAGAAAGGCATCTATATGAACTGCTGCTGGGTCCGGGATTGGTGAGCAATATATTGGGAGCCTCTTGGTCATCGAGGTTGCGAAGAGATCTATGGTTGGCTGGCCCCATGTGGCCCAAAGTCTCTTGCACACATCCTTGTGGAGGGTCCATTCTGTTGGAATGATTTGTCCCTTCCGACTGAGACAATCTGCCATGACATTCAAGTTGCCTTGGATGAACCTCGTTACTAGCGAAATGTTTTGACCTTTTGACCAGGTGAGGAGGTCCCTTGCGATCTCGTACAACGTCATAGAGTGGGTCCCTCCTTGCTTGGAGATGTACGCCAAAGCCGTGGTGTTGTCCGAGTTCACCTCCACCACTTTGCCTTGAAGGAGAGACTTGAAGCTTTTCAAGGCCAGATGAACTGCCAGTAGCTCCTTGCAGTTGATATGCATTGTCCTTTGACTCGAGTTCCAAATTCCCGAGCATTCCCGACCGTCTAATGTCGCGCCCCAGCCTATGTCCGATGCGTCCGAGAAGAGAACGTGGTTGGGAGTCTGAACAGCCAGGGGCAGACCCTCTCTGAGGCTGATACTGTCCTTCCACCATGTCAGGCAAGACTTCATCTTCTCGGAAATGGGGATCGAGACCGCTTCTAGCGTCTTGTCCTTTTTCCAGTAAAAAGCTAGGTGATATTGAAGAGGACGGAGGTGTAGTCTTCCTAACGACACGAACTGTTCCAGGGATGATAGGGTCCCTATCAGACTCATCCACTGCCTGACTGAACATCGTTCCTTCTTCAGCATGTTCTGGATGCATAACTGTGCTTGGCTTGTTCTGGGGGCCGACGGAAAAGCCCGAAAAGCTAGACTGTGAATCTCCATCCCTAAATACACAATAGTTTGGGATGGGACCACTTGAGACTTTTCCAAATTGACAAGGAGACCCAATTCCTTGGTCAGATCTAGAGTCCACTTTAGATCCTTCAGACAGCGACGACTGGAAGAAGCTCTTAGAAGCCAGTCGTCCAAATAGAGGGAGGCTCGGAAGGCTCGGATGTCCGCTAAATGAAGGAATTTGGCTACATTCCTCATCAGCCTCGTAAACACAAGAGGAGCTGTGCTTAGGCCAAAGCACAGGGCTTGAAACTGGTAGACAACCTTTTCGTAAACAAATCTCAGAAAAGGTTGGGAGTCTGGGTGGATGGGGACGTGGAAGTATGCGTCCCTTAGGTCTAAAGAGACCATCCAGTCTTCCCTTCTGACCGCTGCTAGAACGGACTTTGTGGTCTCCAAGGAGAATGTCTGCTTTGTGACAAAGACATTCAGCGCACTGCCGTCTAGCACCGGCCTCCACCCACCTGTCTTCTTTGACACTAAGAAGAGACGGTTGTAGAAGCCCGGGGTTTGATGGTCCAGGACTTTGACTACCGCTCCCTTTTCTAGTAAGAGAGACACTTCCTGTTTCAATGCTCGTCTCTTGTCTTCCTCTCTGTACCTGGGAGAGAGATCGATGGGAGACGTTGCTAGAGGGGGTTTTCGTACAAACGGGATCTTGTACCCCTCTCTGAGCAACTTCACAGATTGTGCATCTGCGCCTCTCTTCTCCCAGGTCTGCCAGAAGTTCTTGAGTCTGGCTCCCACTGCTGTCTGAAGAAGCTGGCAGTCAGACTCTGCCCTTAAAGGACTTGGTTCCTTTCTTCTTTCCACGTCTCCCTTCGGCACGAGCACCTCCTCTGCTGGAGGCTCTGCCACGAAAGGGCGGAATAAATCGGGACGCTGGAGTGTCCATCCTTGGTCTAGCTGACAAGGTAGGCAAAGGGGTGGCTTTGCGAGCAGAGGACGCAACCAGATCGTGAGTATCCTTCTGTATCAAAGAAGCAGCAATCTCCTTAATCAGGTCCTCTGGAAAGAGGCACTTGGAAAGAGGAGCAAACAGATGTTCGGATCTTTGGCAAGGTGTAACTCCAGCTGACAGGAAAGAGCAAAGGTTCTCACGCTTCTTGAGGACTCCGGATACGAAAGATGCAGCAAGCTCATTAGATCCGTCACGTACGGCCTTGTCCATGCAGGACATGATGAGCAAGGAAGTCTCCTTCTCTGTCGGAGAGATCTTTCTGCTTAGAGCTCCCAGACACCAGTCTAAAAAGTTGAAGACCTCGAAGGCTCTAAATATACCTTTCAAAAGGTGGTCCAGGTCCGAAGATGACCAACATATCTTTGAGCGTCTCATGGCTAGCCGGCGGGGAGAGTCTACAAGACTTGAGAAGTCGCCCTGGGCAGAGGCAGGAACTCCCAAGCCGAGAACTTCTCCCGTGGCATACCAGACGCTCGATCTAGAAGAGAGTCTAGCAGGGGGAAACGTAAAGGCTGTCTTCCCTAGACTCTTTTTGGACTGCATCCATTCTCCTATCACTCGTAAAGCTCTCTTGGACGAGCGTGCGAGGACGAGTCTAGTAAAGGCAGGCGTGGATGACGGCATACCTAAAACAAACTCTGACGGAGGAGAGCGCGGAGCCACAGACACAAACTGGTCCGGAAACATCTCTTTGAACAGTGCTAAAACCTTCCTAAAGTCCAAAGAGGGTTGCGTAGACTTAGGCTCGTCAAGATCTGAATGTGGTTCATCTACGTGTGCAGCACCATCATCATCAGAAAGTCCCTCACCCGAGTATTGAGGAGGAAGCGGCAATGGAGTAGGTAACGGCTGGTTAGCTGAGTCCGGTCGCACGGGTGCATGCGTGACTGAGCCGGACGCAACGTCATGGAACTGTTGCCCAGTCTGTGAGCTGGCAACAACCATAGCAGCGCGGGGACGCACAGCGTCTACTCCAGACTGTCTAGCCTGATGTGGGTGAGCAGTGGCAACCACACTGGGTTGCGGAGGTTGATGCACCGCGTCAAAACAAAACAACTCTGACGGTTGTTGTACCTCACGAACGTCAACGGAAGGCTCCGTGCGTCGCTGAACGTCAACATGCGGCTGGCAGGGCACACTGGAACGCATGGGTGGCGGAACTCTCTCAACTGGAGTGCGCAAGAAGGTCGCCTCAGCGTCCACAGGACGCACAACCGAGCGTGTGGGTGGTTGTAGGCAAGAGGCTGTATTAGCTGGTGCAGCAGCAACCTTCTCCGCACGCAAGTCCTGCATCAGAGACGTTAATTGGGACTGCATGGCTTGCAGCAAAGACCACTTAGGGTCTGCAGGAGCAGGTGCGGCGACAGACGGTGTAACTGTCTGAGGCGGTACCGCTTTGCCTCTCTTAGGAGGTGAGCAGTCATCGGAAGACTGCAGCGAGTCCGAACAGACCCAGTGGCTACAGCTGGGCCGTTGGACTTGCGCGCAAGGGACCGACTTGCGCTTTAATGGTCGTGAGACCTTGGTCCATTGTTTCTTGCGAGAAACACCTTCCGAAGACGAGGAATAAATGGGCTCTCTCGTCTTTGTGCGGCAGGGGCGATCTTGGGAAGATGCGCCCGATACCACGGAGGGAACGTCTGTTCGCTGATTAAAGCCTCTCGAACCCATTGGTCGTACGACATTGCTTCTCCCCTGGACTTGGGAGCTTGCAAGAGGTCCCGGACTAGGAGGACGACAGGCACGAACAGACGAACCCTCAAGCGCAACACTATCCATAACACTATCACTCACTTTAACACTTCCCACTGCACTTTTACACTTCAGCTCCTTGACATCCGCCATGAGCTGGTTACGGTCACTAGCCAGGGACTCAACTCTCTCACCCAGAGCTTGGATGGCACGCATCATATCAGCCATCGAAGGTTCCTGAGTGCCAGAAGGGGGATTAGGAGCAACCACTACAGGGGAAAGGAATAGGTTGTGGGGCATGAGGAGAGGAAATGTCAATAGAACGAGAGGAACTTCTCCTAACTCTATCTCTCTCTAGCCTACGTGTATACTTTTGGAATTCGATAAAATCGAATTCCGAAAGCTCAACGCACTCCTCACATCGATCTTCCAATTGACAGGTTTTATCCCGACAATTGGAACAAACAGTGTGAGGGTCGATAGAGGCCTTCGGAAGACGCCTTGAACAGTCCCTAGCATTACACTTCCTAAATTTTGGGACTTGTGAAGGGTCAGCCATTTTGAATTGGTCAAAGGGGAATTCAAAAACTATCCAAAGTCATCAACAAATAATCCGTAATCAAAAAAAGAATGCAAGGATTTTTGAAGAGAAAGCCTGCACAGCGAAAGCTCAAAACTAGAATAGTGTACTTCACCAAATAGTTGTGAAAACAAATCCAGTTAGCAATAGCGAATTAGTAGGTCTTGCCGGTAGCACGACAGAGAGAAAATTGAGTTCTTTGTTTACAATGAGTACTGGGTATCTGGACGACAGATGGCGCTGTTGAAGTACACCCCCTACCTGTGTAGCGATCGCTGGCGAATTTTTTCCTTAGAGTTTTTCTGTCGAGCAACAGAGTTGCAGCTATTATAATCACCGGCTAAGTTAAATATTGAAAAATGACAGATGGGTAAAGGTAAAAAGGTTCTGTGATGTAAAGAATAAAAGAATGATAGAAAGGTAAAGGTAAAAAGGTGCTGTGATGTCAAGAAGAAAAGAATGACAGATGAGTAACTGAAAAATGAGCTGAAATGTCAAAGACACGAAAATAAAAGTGAGGTAATGGAATAGGTGCTGTAATGTCAACGACAACAATGACAGTTAGGTATAGGAAAAAAGATGCTGTTATGTTATGAATACTAGAATGGCAATTGTGTAGAGGGAAAAGGTACAGTACTGTGATGCCAAAGACACATGAATGACTGTTGGGTAAAAGGGAAAAATGTCTTTGTGATGTGATAAGCCAAGAATATAAGTTAGTTAAAGTGAAAAAGAGGGTGTAATATCAGAAAGGAAAAAATGTGCTGTGATATCAAAGACAAGATTAAAGTTGGGTAAAGGGAAAAAGTGTGCTGATGTGTCAAAGCACACCAATAACGATTGGGTATAAGGAAACCGACATGACACCAAAGAGACAAGAATGGCAGTTGGCTGAAAGGAAAAATATAATGTGCCGTCAGAAACTGAAGGGTAGTCTTGGTGGGGTGATTATAGCACAAATGAGGAAGTTACAGATTTCTGCAGAAATAGACTAATATGTCAATAACTAAGATGGCCTGGATATGTGATGGAAAACCAAAGGGAACAGTTCACAAGAAAACCAGTACTGTAAATATGGAAGTAACAGGAAGATGATCAGTTGGGGGACTGAAAAAAATGTAAAAGGAGCACTGATGAAGACTTACACCAGGTGTGAATAAAAAAAAACAAGTTCTTTATACTTTATACACTTTTACCATAGTGAAGGACATACAATAATATCAGTACAGTACTGTATATTATTTCCAGTATTTTAATTAAAACCAGTTGCATCTAAAGGTTCAGACCAGCCAGGACATCATACATACATACACATACCAAGGCACTTCCCCCAATTTTGGGGGGTAGCCGACATCAACAAATGAAACAAAAACAAAAAAGGGGACCTCTACTCTCTACGTTCCTCCCAGCCTATCAAGGGACTCGACCGACATCATAGAACAAATTAAAAAGTGATGACGGTATTATTATTATATTATTGTTTGTAATGTACATATACAGTATATATTTTAAAGAATAATGCAATTGGGCCTTAACATAAGAAAATGCCAATACAGTACTATACTTGAAATAGGAAAAAAGAGCAAAGAAAGAATATGTACTAATGCATACACATAAAATAACAAAACACAGAATGGATTATACATAAACAATACCAAAATAATGAATAATAATGTATGCTGTATATGTACACAGCAACCAACTTTAAACAAGTACTGTACAGTAAATCAATAAATCAATATGTTGAAGAAAAGTTTATAAGTGTAACCTTAAGCAAGGAAACTCAACGAGAAGTCAGTGAGGTCGTGGTAGACTTGGACTAATTATTTTGTTTGAAAATGGACAAAGTTTATGGCATGGTGAGGAACTAAATCCTCATTGATCCATAATCAGAGCCTTCCTGAAACTTTTAAGGAAGCAAAGAGAGTTGATAGATTTGCCATGAAAACTTACAATAGCAATTTAGAAGAAATCCTGATACCTCTGCCATCCATTTGTGCAAATGTTAACTTCTCTAATAAATGCTATGCAAAAACACTTTTCTCCATATAAGCTTTTCCTTCAAGGACACAAAAATTATTCTAGATAACCTAAACAACTGACTAGGCAAAGATACAGATGGGATTTGCATGGAAATGTGCTGGTTGCAACAATTATAGATCAAACCTTTTTATGGTTACTGAAAAGTTGATTTCATAACCCTTTCCCCAGAACCTTGGACCTATTCTAAGAAATTGCTCCCAACCGTCGGTATGCTTGCAGAAAATAGT
>NC_090738.1:40682563-40697563 GCF_036898095.1 Palaemon carinicauda
ATTCGAGAACTGCGTGGAAATGAGCAAAGGCCATCCCACCATTCATGAAGAATTTTTCAGTATCAGGCACAGTCATATATTAACACTATGACAAAATTTGCAAGATTTCCTGGAATTTTCTCTCTTTAACAAATGAGACACACTATATTTATGTGTAAAAAAATAATTATAAGTTATTGTAATGCATCGTTAAGTACTGAACACAAAAAGTGACAAATTCCAACAGACACTCTAGTGATCCATGTTATATGCAAGGCCAATGATTCTTTGCCACGTAGAGTATTACTGACATCAGAGCATTGTTAAAAATATTTTCTCAAGAGAACATCAGCTCCAGGAGATGGTAACTTCACGAAAACATTTAACGTACAGTATTCTTAATCAGATGTTTTATGATAACTTCTACGGGAGAGATTTCTTTTAAGTTATCACCAAGTCAATACTTTACTCCAAACTGATACACAAACACCATAAATATGCCTGTGACTTGTCATGTACAAACTTCAAATAGCAAAAATTAACAATAACCTAAAAGAACACGAAGCCGATTAAGTCTGAAATTGCTTTCAGAGTTTTGTACAAAGGGCAGAGTCAGGCACTGGTTTGAATACATTATCACTGACCTCTAATTCATTCTTCTTTAGATGCTCTATGAATAACTCATAATACAGAATAGATATTCCTTTGCTTTTCCGTACCAGATAATACAAGCTCAGCTCACTTGTGCCAAAGGAAGATTAATGCATTTCATTTTCCAAAATATCTGCTGACGCAGCTTTTTTTACATTTGGATTTATGTTTATCTAAGGGTATAATATAAGAGAGCTGTCACTGCATAATGGTGAAAACTGGTACAGTACTGTAATATGCCACTCAGGGACATAAACCCAGAAAATATTGTAATATAACAAATGTACTCCTGAATATTCATGCTCGGTACTGTTTATTCATTTGCACATTCTAAAAATAGAAGGTAAATACTTGTACATTACCAGACTCCTAACTGATGGCATTACCTAATCTGGAGCGATTTAAATATTTGATAAGGTAAAAAGTTAGACAGGACAAAAAATTAAGAGCCATCTTTAACCTACCCAAATTAAAGCTAGGGCGATATATCCCACGAGCACTCATTCTCGATAAGGGACGGCAGCTCCTTTGAAAAGGTATAATACAATACGCTTGAAAAAGGCACAAATAAATTCTACATTATATATCAACTCATTACCAAGTAAATAGTGAAGATCTAAAAACTGCCAAACATATGCTTGCAAAGACTCGAAAGTACTGCACAGTGCTAATGAATCTTTGCAAAGATTCAAACTGATGAATGAATGTCGGTTACGATTCAAAATTACTAACACATGTCTGTAAAGATTCAGAATGCCTAAACACGGTCACCTCGCTCGTTTTCCTCCGAGGAGAGGAAAGAGAGAAAGAGTTGACTCTTTCACACTTAGGAACATCTGTGGCAGCAGAGCCAGAAGACTGACACACATCTATGACTACAAATGATAAAAATATCTGCAGTTATTGAAAGTTGAGTCAGGCACTTTCATTCACATAGACATTTTATGTACAGTGAACACAAGAATCAAAGGAGACGAAGCGAGTTCTAAAAAAGGTACTTGACGGAGACTTTTGCAGCATGAAAAAGTGGGATACAGCAAATCCTTATTTCTATTGGAAAATTCTTCTTACGAGGAAAAATATTTAACTTTTATAGACCTAGTATATCTTGGCAGCCAGGATGTACCGTGGGTGCCATAATTATGCAGAATCTCATTCTCAAGATACGCTTCCTGAACTGAAATACTATAATGTACAGATGTTAACAAGATTTAAAAGAGAATTAGTAAAAGTATCATGAGAATGATTAACCAATTTGGCACCACTCTGACTTGCCCAGTATACAGCCTTGGTGCAAGGAAGTTCAGGATAGGGCATACCCTGTATTAGAATTTTTTGGACAAAATTAACAAAATAAAAGGAAATATGAATGTATACCTGATGAAAAATGAAATGAAAACCAGTTCAGTACGAAGTCCACTTGTGTGCCACTATCAAGGCTCTAATCAAATTAGTTCCGGGACTGCGCTACATAAAATCTAGCATGTTATAGAATGCTATATAATAGTTGTGAAATATATTACTACGGTGTTACTGTACGGTGTAATAAACTGCAAAGCATCTGCATTCTAGAATAACCATTGTTCATCAATGTTTGTCATCAATAACGTACAGTATTGCAATCCGCGTTTCTATTTCATTATCAGCACAAGGCATTACAGTACTATTATATATAGTAAATGAATAAGTTCAACAGAATTAAAAGTTACCCGACTGAAAAATAAACGCCACCAATACTCTTGTCTAATGTCATAATCAAAAAGGAATCTATGTTTAGAAACAAAATACATATGACATAACATGAAATCCATGACCTGCGCATAATGAACTGTACATTAAAATAATGTAAAAAATAAAATATATAAAAACATATAAAATATTTCTCCAATAAAATACTGTACCGATATATGTATGCTCTATATATGAACAAAAAATAAATAGTTGTAAAAGAAAAAAATGAGTAACAACAGCTGCAAATGAATGTCAATGGTCTAAAGTTTATGAATGAGTGTCTGTTTAAATATATTGGACAAATAGCTACATGAAATAATAAAATATTATATATACTGTACTGTATTTCTTTACTTTAAATATTCAGTAAAGATTTACTTCTATTGTTGTGGTCAAGAAAATTAAATTGTTTATTTCAACATACATTTTATGCCTTTGTCAACATGACAACAAGAATTAAATAAACTATTAAAACTTATGAAACAATGAAAAAACTTTTTTTTTTTAAAAGGCATAAAATAGTTGTCCTCAAGATACATTGTGTCCACATTAACAGATAGAAATAATAATCTGACCACATGAAGTATATAACGTGATGAAAATGTAATACTGTAATTTGAGAATTACGAATAACATTAATTTGATGACTTTACTAAGAATGATAATATTAATTTAATGACAAAGTGAATCATAGCTAAGTATGATTATAAACCATGTGAATCAGTAAGCTGATTATCAACTATGATTTTCAAAAGATGAAAATTCTGGAATAATGAAAAATTATGAGAACCTAAGTCTGAACTGTTATAAGTGCGTACGAGTTAGTTTGATAGTGATGAAAATAGGAAATGAATGAATGAAGATCTGTCTCAGACCTCATTGAATGAGGAATAGAATGATTAGGTCTTGGACCACGTAGGAATTAGGCAGAAAGTTCAAAAGCTTGACGTCAAAATAATATGATGAAGATGATTTAACGATTAAAACTCTATTAGAAAAGAACCTGCGATAGTCATGGGTATGTTCAATATTATCTTGTGATGTGTCAAAATACTAGTATAAAAATAATACAAAAGTATTTTCATTGTCAAAACTAACTCACATAAACAAAAAAAAAATCAAAATCAATACTGTATATATTTTCATGATCCTTGTTATCAGATGCAAAGATATTTCCTAATGAGAAATAGAAATATCTTAATGCTAAAAAAGTATGGTATAGTGAATCGAAGATTATCATTTCATAAAAAATGAAAATAAATGGTGGAAATATAACAAGAAAACAATAAGCATCAAAGCTAAAGATAGATAGTTCCCAACAAGAAGTAGAATTTAGCATTTTACATAAACTCTCATGGAATTAGTTGGTATTCAAGAGGAGAGTTCGAAACGGTTAATACCTTTTTGATAGAGACGAGTAATAATTCAAAAATAAGAATTATGAAAACTACTGTATTAATTTTAAAGGGTTATAGCCCATTTTAACCTGGTAACAGAGGCAATGAAATAGATTCTATTTTCTGAGGAGCCAAAACCTTTGATTTGCACTGTAAATGACATCACTTACAACAATCTGTCTGACTTGTTTTCGTGTATCTTTTATATGAGAAAACTTATCACTTAAAACTGGACAAACAATACAAGTCACTTAATTTATACTTACAAAATTCCCCATATTTTTGACACAATGAACACAGTTTCATTAATAATTTTCAAGTTATTCACAGCTGTTATAAAATTTATTTCTCTGCAAGCAATCTATTCTCATAAAGCTACACTGAAAGTAATATACAGTATATAATGTATGTACAGTATAGCAGTTATTGACTCATATACGCCTTCATTATATTATCACAAAAAGCTGCTTCAGAGTAGAGTCAATACTGAAGTACAAAAGTACTGTAATCCTTCTAGTTTATCTGGTTTCATCTCAGGTTCCTTGTTCAAACTTTGAAATCAGAGAACTGATACGTGAATTAGATCTTGCTATGCCTTGAAAACCTCCACGAGTTGGACTATAAGTCAAACTTGGTGCACCTGACCAGTCAGAAGCCTCTTGACTGTCATTTGTTGCTCCATCATCTAGCACAACGATGCCAGACTCGCCTGTAACAGTGCTGGCATCATCGGTGCTCAGACTACTCTTGTTTCTAAATTCAGAACACTCAAATGGCTCTAGGGAGCCAGCATAAATAATGCTTTTTCTTTTCATCTCCTTGTCATCATTTTCCTGCTCCAGGATGTTTACATTTTCCAGGATCTCTGACAAGAGATCATCAACAACAGGCATTTTCTTTGGCGAATCAATGGGTTCCTCTGCCTGAATACTGCAAGCTTTTCCTTTAGCACTGATATCCTCTTCATTTAGGTCTTTGTTGTCATCTTCATAATTTTGGCAAATGGGACTTGTGTCCAGCAATATATCTGGTCCTTTTACACCTCCATTCTTCTTTGCATTATCTTTTTTCTTCTTTCTCATTGGCAGTACCATACAATGGCTGTAAAATCTTCTATAAAATGGGTGACTAGAAGCAGAGTCTGCACCCAATTTTGGAGCATTGGAAGTAGGTGTAGCAGGAAGTGTTTTGCTTGTTCTAGAGACCATCCCATTCCCACACTCAGCATCAAGTGGTGGACTAGATTTCTTAGGAAAGTTATTTGGACGCTGTGGCTTGTCAAACGAACGTCTACCTCCAATGCTCCTGATCAAATTCACACCAATTTTTGAGTCGGCTTCTGAATTTGAATTTTTCTTTTTAGCAATTACTGGTTCCCTGTCAAAGTCCAAAGATCGATAGCTAGCTGCCTCGGCCTCTGGGAAGCTGGAAGACGTCTGACTACCATTGAGACCTATTTCTAAGCTTGTTTCAAAGTCACAGTGATTATTATCTATCAAAGGTTCACTTTTCACACTGTCTCTTTCATCTTTCTTCTGACTACATTCTTTGTAATATTCATCATCAAAACTTGGACTCTGAATTTGCATACACATACCCCAAACTCGGCTTGAATTCCTCCTCACAGCAACCCCCCCCTCTCTGTCATCCATCGTATTCTCTTCTTTCTTGTTAAACAATCTGACAAACTTAGAGACTTTGCTCTCCTTTTTATCTCTGACTAGATTTTCCAGGAGGACTTCGTTCTCTTTGGCACTCTCTTGCTTGAAATGGTTCTCCAAGCTTCTCTCATCATCTAATTCACCTGACTTTGAATTCTGTTTAAGATCTACCAAAATATAAGGATCCTTTCCTTCTTTGCACTCTACTTTATAATCTTTGATTTTGGGCCATCCATTGCTAAGGATGTCCTCAGTCACCATTTTCTCATCACTTTCACACACTTTACTGTCTTTAACAACTATATTGGAAATACTATTTTCTGGTTGTCGTTGTGTGTCAATACCAGCTGCCAGTCTGTTTCCATTGACCCGGTCTTTCACAGACTCCTGATTTTCAGTACAGTCACCTGAATAATTTTGATTATTTTCATCATTACCAATTAAGAATCCTGTCGTATTTATCACGGATGGTTTTGTTACACAAGTGGTTTCACTCGCATTACTATAGGACTTATTTTGTTGGTCCCTACTGAATTTGCTGCCATTCACAACTATATCAGAAGTTCTTGTTATAGATTTTCTTCTACTAGAACTGTTATCATTTTCATTTAAATTATCAAACTTACTGTTATTACATTTATTACTTTCTGACACGTATGACCTTGAATTTTCATTCTTATTACATACACTTTGGTCCATTAAAAATTGTTCTCTGACAGAGTACGTCTTCTTCTGACCAGTGTTTGACTTGGCATCCTGATAGGTATTCGCACTGTTATTGGCCAGCCACTCATTCCTTGCTTTCAGTCTCTTGTCTACATGTACTTCTGCTTCTTCTTCCTCCTCCTCCTCTTCCTCTTCCTCTTCCTCCTCATCCTCATCATCATCATCTATCATCTGAATAACTGGAAGCTGTGGGGCAACTGGGGCATCTGTGATAACCACGTCTCCTAAGGCTGTGCTGGTCCCAAGGGGAAGGGCAGCCCCACATCCCCCAATGGAACCAGACGAGTTTTCTCATGACTGTGGAGTAGTGGCCTCACAAGTGTCCATATTAGAGACACGGAAGCACATACGTGCGCCCAGAGCACACGAATTGGATGGGGAGGCGAGGTGAACCAAAGGTTCGCCTGGTTTTATGGTGGCTGTCACTGACCGCACTGGTTCCTAAAAATGGAAGAAAAGAAATGAAAACCAACTAACATATGTTAAAATATGCTTTTTTGAGGAGATTTCTGATACCACGAGGGTAAGGAACTTTTATTAACTTCGAGATTTTGAAATGCTGTAAGAATTGAATCATCAAAATTTCCAAATCACAAGAGAAAATCAAAGTTTATTTTTTCTCTCAAATTAAATCTTTGAAGTCTCTCCTCTATAAAGATGAAAAAATATAGTTATATGATAAGCATCGACCAAAATTATTTTGGCACACTAAGCTTGGGTAATAGCAATAGCTTGGTAAATTGCCTTTAGAGGGAAATTGAATAATGTAGGTTAAAGAGAACCATGGAATCCTTTAAACCAGATGTGTCTCCATAAACTTTAAGCCTAAAATTTCTAAATGGACTAGGTTTTGTTAACAAGGTTTCAGGAAACCCTTAATATATTTAATCACAAATAGTTAGTATGGCCTTTCCAGTTGAGATCTTACAACTTCAAATGTTGATGTGCTGATAATGCTTAAAAAACAAAAATGCTTCACTATCAAAAAGCCTTTGAAATGCTCTATGGTTCAGACTTGAACCACTGTAGCTACAGATAGTGTGATACTGCTATTCTTTTTCATAATCAGATGATTTCTTGAAAGCACTTGCACCTGAAATTGGCTTTGGTGGCTAACCCAATTCTATTTCCCATGCAAAACAATGTTTTCGATTGGTTTAGTTATGGAAATCACAACACTAATTGAGGATGTTATGATGATATTAGGACTACCACAAATACAGGTCTAGAATGAATCAATTGCATAGATAGAAAGCTATGATTAACGAAATAGCTGGGTATCCTATTAATGCAAATAAGAGAGCATTTGGAACTTATGGTCAAACAGTTTTGAAGTTATAGCACATTACTTAGAACCTGAATGTCCAATTAAAAGAAACTTTTAGATCTTGCTAGAAAAATACAAGGAATTGTACATCACTTGAATTGATGCATGATCCAATTGACCTTTCAAGTATAGAACGATCATCAAACAAAGTTTAATTTATAAGGGAAAGATAAAGATAGAACCTTAAACTGGCACAGAAACATTAAAGCATCACAAAAATTATCCAGCTCACTGGTTGTCTCTATTTGTTTATTTGCTTCCTATTGCCAGACTCTAAGCTATTCAGTTCTCTCTTTGCTTCTAAATATTTCAATTAATAAAACCTTCCAATAGACTGTCAATCATTACCAATGGAGTAAAGTCCCACCCTTCTCCATCCAATTCTGCTTTCTTATTTCCTTAGGACTTAGGAGAGACAAGGGTCTTGGGTTGTCTATACTATCATATAATACTCTACATTTAAAAGTAATTTAATTACCATTGATTCGATGTTAGGCACGGCATTCTCGTCGGTGGGTCTCGCTGGCCTAAAGTTGAGAGATGAAGAATTCACGCAAAATCTCTTTCCGGTCGGTTTCGGTCCATCGTCAAACACGTGACCTATGTGTGCATTACACGTGGCACAACTAACTTCTGTCCTTGCCATGGATGGGTTGCACACCAACAGGAGAAGATTGGCTCCAACTGCAAAATTTAAGGTTGTAATTAGAAATGCTGTTTCTTCACAGGCAATGATTTAATGTATTCCCTTGCAACCTGAGTGCCTCATGAGAAGTTCTTGCAGATTAATTCTCTTATTAGTGTAACTTGTCAATTTACACAGTAAAAAAGGGAATAATGATTCTATAAATAAATAATAAGAATAAAAGAATAAGTTTCTATCAATGCACTCCTCTCAACCAAGCTTGGACTAGATGGCGAAGAAAAAGTTGCACTTTGTGCTGTTATCAAAGTGAATTTAAGATAAAAGTATTCTAGTCCAAACTGGTAAAATTCTATTCAGTATTTCATAAAATAAATAAAATGAAGACAATAAAACTGAATTACTGTACTGTATATGAATAATTAAGAGAAGCAAAAACACTACTGTATTCCTTTTTATAGTAAAATTTACTTATCTAGAAGCCTACCACTTTTCAGGTACTGTACCTATCTTATGCAATCTTCAGTTTATAAAACATTCTCCAGGAGAGTATTCTTGCCTAAAACAGAAACATCTCATCTATCTAACAGAGAAGTGACTATAAGAGACAGATCTTTTATTCTGTAACCAAATCCAAGAGAAATCTTTTATTTAGTGATTTTTCTTTTTTTTTTACTTGTGATTTACACTTTATAATGACATACAGTATTAGCTTTTTTAATACAGCACAACTGTAATATATAAAACTGAAATAAACAGTTTGGAATATTTGATTTAGTTTAACTAGAACAATAATTGGGTTCTTTTGACAGCTTCAAGCAGATCTAAAATCATATACATACACGGTCATAAATAAATAAGAGGAAAATAAGCAATACCTCAGGATATGAAAGTTTCTTTATATGAAAAACTCATCATACCAAAGGACATACAAAGATATTTTTTCCTCATATTACAAAAAGGCCAAGGTTTGGGTGGATGGATGGAGTGAAGGAAGCTCTGGGTGATAGGAGGATAGATGTGGGAGAGGCAAGAGAGCATGCTAGAAATAGGAATGAATGGTGAGCGATTGTGACGCACTTCCTGTAGGCCCTGCTGCTTCCTCCAGTGCCTTGGATGACCGCGGAGGTAGCAGCAGTAGGGGATTCAGCGTTATGAAACTTCATCTGTGGTGGATAATGGAGGAGGGTAGGCTGTGGCACCCCTAGCAGTACCAGCCAAACTCGGTTGAGTCCCTTAACAGGCTGGGAGGAACGTAGAGAGGAGAGGTCCCCTTTTTTGTTTCTTTTGTTTGATGTCAGCTATCCCCAAAAATTGGGGGAAGTGCCTTGGTATATGTATTTATGTATTACAAAAATATACTCAGGTTACGATATGAAATTCGCATGGTAAAGTTAGGTACGATTGAATGATTCAAATTTATTTGGCTCTATTTCATTCTAGTTAATTACACACAAAAAAAAATTATGTTTTGAAAGCCCCTCTGGAACGAATTAATTTCATATCCTGAGATATTACTTATATAGAAAAAAAATTGTATACTCCTATGCCAACAAAATTCAACCATACTAAATGCGGTATAAAATTATTTCTAATGAACCTCAAATATATAAAATCACTGCTTATAACTATAGATGGTTTTAAAAAACAAAATGAAGGCTGAAAAATGCTCGAGGCAAGCACATCTAACTAGAATGATTTTATATAACCAATGACTAATGTTAGCATATGCAAATGACGAGTTATAAACTACAACGGGAAAACCAATATTAAAGTATATAAGTTTATATTATAAATATGTATTTGTAAAAATGAACTTGTAAACTGTACAGTTTCTTAATAAAAGTAAAAAAAAAATGTCTAACGCTTGAGCATTATACCAGACAGAATCCTATCCATCCAGCGTACCGTGTGAGAGGTCCTGTTTGAGGGTGACCTTATCCTTGTCGATGATATCGTAGAAGGCTGGCCATCCTGACCCAGAGTCATACTTGGTGTTGGAGAAGAAGAGTTCCTCTCCGCAGACCACGCAGGAATAGGTGCCACGGTCCCAGTGTTTGTAATATTTGTTGGAGTATGGCCTGAAATGCAAATTGGGTATCAAAATGTTGCTGATAATACAGTAATAACAATGTTGCAATTTTTAGAATCAAGGTACTTTTTACGATCAACTCTCAACAGAAAGGGAGGATAATCTGCACACACGAAATTACAAAATTTAAAAAATATACAGTACCGCAGGCAAACATTAATATAATAATATTCTTATGGAATATGTAGTTCACATTAATCATTCCTAAAATATGATACAGTAATTGTTTGCATTCTTGAATAACAGACTTTGAAAGTCCTAAATTTCTTTATTGTATTGTTCATAATTCTAAAAAATGGATTAGGATTCACACACACACACACACACACACACACAAAAAAAACATACATTCTGTATCAGGATTTCTGAAAATTGTGACATTGATATCCTTACTCTATTCTATCAGGATAAGATACTGTATCCATACATTACAACACATCAAAATTAATCAAATAAACCGAAAATTCTCTTAATAAAGATATCTGGTCCAAGCCAGGAAGGAGAGATGGGTTGAGTACTGATTTTATGTTAATAAATTCAACCTTTGAGGTACTGTATTGTACTACAGTACAATGACTTGTTCCTTGCTCTGCTACCCAAGAGTGACCTTCAAGTCTTTCATCATGGAGTGTGAGCCAATATTGAGAAAGGGTAATCAATATAGTTCAAGTTTCTCTGGCAGTCAGATTATAATTGACAGACTTCACCATTTACTGACCCAACCGTAACCTCTTAAAGCTGAATCACCAGAAGCCATTTCCAGGTCTTCCCTTGGGTAGAGAGAAGGCTTAAGACACTGATCATATGTTTGATTTATTCTCAATGACACTGAAACAGCACCGGGATTCATCTTGTTGTGGTGGCCGATGTGGTAACGTTCCTGACTGGTGAACGCCAAGCTGGGGTTCGAGTCCCAATTAAACTCCTCAGTTTCTTTGGTCGCTGCAACCTCACCATCTTTGTGAGCTAGGGATGGGGAGTTTGGGGGAGCCTATAGGTCTATCTGCTGAGTCATCAGGAGCTATTGCCTGGCCCTCCTTGGTCCTAGCTTGGGTGGAGAGGGGGCTTGGGTGTTGATCATATGTATATATAAGGTCAGTCTCTAGGGCATTGTCCTGCTCGACATGCCAATGTCACTGTCCCTTGCCTCTGCCATTCATGAACGGCCTTGAAATATTTAAATCTCTGTTGCTTATGAAGAACCATTAACCTTTAAAGGGGGTAGAAACTTCATGTTTCACTTCTTGGAGAGATGAACTGCATAACCTTACTTTGTCTGCATTCTGTCTCATATTATTTTCTAGGAAAATAATAATATAATTGATAAAGACTAAAAAACACAGGTTCAAGAACAATATTCTGAACACTAAGCCAAGAAGGTATAAGCTCACTAACAACCCGAAGACAGTGGAAGACTATGGTAGGCCTACAGAGGTTATGAGACTATAAGAGACTAGAGAACGATGGTTTAATTTTGGGGTGTCCTACTGCTAGAAGAGCTGCTTACCATAGCTAAAAAGTCTCTTCTACCCTTACCAAGTGGGAAGTGGCCTCTATTGATTGTGGTGGCCGATGTGGTAACGTCTCTGACTGGTGAACGCCAGACTGGGGTTCGAGTCCCGATTAAACTCCTCAGTTTCTTTGGTCACTGCAACCTCACCATCCTTGTGAGCTAAGGATGGGGGGTTTGGGGGAGCCATCAGCAGCCTTTGCCTGACCCTCCCTGGTCCTAACTTGGGTCGAGAGGGGCTTGGGCGTTGATCATATATATCTGGTCAGTCTCTAGGGCATTGTCCTGCTTGATAGGGCAATGTCACTGTCTCTTGCCTCTGCCATTCATGGGCGAGCTTTAAACCTTTAGAGCTGCAGACAGCCTCTTGAATGTGAACTAGAAATAAATTGGCCTGGTGTAAACCCCTGATTCAGAGTAACTAGGGGTTTTAAGGCTTCATAACATAAACATTTAGTGGCAGCTTCCCTTAATATAAAAGTATAACGAGCTACTTCCTGTGGTTGGCGAGGAAAGGGGTGTGTCACCTCGCTAGATTAAGAATTCCTTCGGAGGGTGAAGCGGTACAAGAAGCCCTTGGAAAGCGCTGAAACTGCCTCTTATTTCCAGATTAAGAAAGACGACACAAAGGCTCACAAGGATCTTCAAGAGACTTACACAATCTCCTCCGTACATCCATTTACGTACAGTACGACTGACGAAGCGCTGCTGATTTCGCGAACGTTTTCAAAACCAAAATAACAAACGTTTGAGATGCCTCGCTAAGCCTGGCAGACTTGCCCCTATCTGATACCTCCAGAATATTAGACAAGTAAATGGTCGAACCTCGGTCTATTGTCGTTCCTTGGAGTCTGAACTACTACTACTACTACTACTACTACTACTACTATTATTATTATTATTATTATTATTATTATTATTATTATTATTATTATTATTATTATTATTATTATTATATGTGGATGAGATCATGTGGAGAGATAGATGGAGAAGGTTTGGGCCTGTTCCCTAAAGAGATTAGTTCACCAAACGTTTAACTGGACTCCACAACGCACTAGAGTTGGAAAAAACCCAGGCCTACAAGGCTGAGAGCTATGAAGCGTTTAGTAGATGATGAATGGAGAAGTATTGATTTAAAAGCTCATGATAGAGACGACTAGCAAAATCTAACCGAGGCCCTTTGCGTCAATAGGCGTAGATGATGATGATGATTATTATTATTTGGTAGGCTACAATCTCAGTTGGAAAATCAAAATGCTATAAGCCCAAGGGCTCCAGTAGGAAAAATAGCCCATTGAGCAAATGAAATAAAGAAACAAACAGAATAGTGTGCCCGAGTGTACCCACTAGCAAGAGAACTCTAACCCAAGACGGTGAAAGACCATCTTACAGTATTATTATTATTATTATTATTATTAGTAGTAGTAGTAGTAGTAGTAGTAGTAGTAGTAGTAGTAGTAGTAGTAGTAGTAGCCAAGCTACAACCCTACTCCGCAAAAACTACTGCTAATAATAAAGGTATGAAACACTAAAAAACTGTACTCTTGTCATAACCAAACAAACTGGTTGATAGTGTACAGACCTTATCTTTTGACTAGACCTGACACTCCCCATGAGACTATTATTCTACAATTGTTTTACTTTTCATTTATAGCAGCTGAGGTCCATAGTAGGTGACATATTTTGACTGACATTACATATCATTATGGTCTCACCTACTATGACCTTAAACGAGAATATGAATATACTACAGTTGTATAAAATTTACGGAATATTTATTCTTTGTACAAATGCTAAATATTATTATCACAGATGCTATACAATATTTTTGCAATTACTAAATGCTTTATTTTTAACAAATGCCAATTATATTCATTTCTTATAGATGCTAAATATTACAATTTTCTATAAGTACTAAATATTAAATGTATAAATATATATATATATATATATATATATATATATATTATATATATATATATATATATATATATATATATATATATATATATATATATATATATATATATAATATATAACTATCTCTCTCCCTCACCTTTCTGTAATTTTCTCTTGCGTCACTCTATATTGCAAGACCGTGAGCTTCCTGATCAATTCGTCCTTCTCCTCCTTCTTCAGGATCCTGCTGGGCTTTCCTTGGATCTCAGGCGCGCCCTTGGGCTTCCACACCCTCCGAGGGGCGCAGCTGCTACTGCCGCTGGCGCCGCTGGTTGAGGACGGCGTTGAGCCAGTTGGGGTGGATCCCCTCGGGGTGACAGGCCTTAAGCCGAACCTTCTGGGTTCCATGGCGATCTGTTGCCTATCTGCGGACGAATAGGACGAGTTCAGAAATAGTGAAATAAATTAGGCTATTTGTTTATAGAAATAAAATGTCATTGCTCTTAAACATATAAACATGTTTCAAAAGTTTGCTAATATATATATATATATATATATATATATATATATATATATATATATATATATATATATATATATATATATACATGACAAATGTCACAAAATCAAAAACCTCAACATAGTTATTAATATATATATATATATATATATATATATATATATATATATATATATATATATATATATATATATATATATATATATGTGTGTGTGTGTGTGTGTGTGTGTGTGTGTGTGTGTGTGTGTGTGTTACAGAAGAATATTTCACAGTTTATTCTCAATGTTGTCATAAAATAAACCAATTTAATAATAATAATAATAATAATAATAATAATAATAATAATAAAAACCACACAAATTACTGATGCCTTCATTTAATAAGGCTAATAATCTTGGTTTAAAGACATATTTGATTTTCAATGCAACCTTCAGATATCTTGGCAAAAAAAATAATGCTGCACTGCGCTCTCAGAGAGAGAGAGAGAGAGAGAGAGAGAGAGAGAGAGAGAGAGAGAGAGAGAGAGAGAGAATGCGTCATCGTGGTTGGAATCTTGGAGGAGAGACAGAAAAAGGCGGGCTTTGTTGATAGCTAAGAATTTAGGAACTATAGAAGAAAATTTACTCCTGAAGTGTCCAATGGCAAAAGGAAAATTATTTTCAAAATGCAAAAATTAAGGAAAATTAAAATAACAAACGTGCACTAGTTTCAAAACAATGTTAAAAAAAAATTAAAAAAAACTCTTTAGGTCTAGTGAAACATGCAACAAAATGCGAGCCGTTCAAACACCCTTCTGGCCTCTGGGCCCCGTTAACATCTCTCTCTCTCTCTCTCTCTCTCTCTCTCTCTCTCTCTCTCTCTCCC
>NC_090738.1:40702563-40705063 GCF_036898095.1 Palaemon carinicauda
CCTGCCTCTGCCATTCATGAGCGATCTTTAAACCCTTATATGAATATAAGTTGCCGATAATTTCAAGGATGAAAATAACAACAAAATCTATATAACTGTGAGGAACAAATTCAGACTGCATTGAATTTGCGCCAGTCTCTATAATTTGTATAAAATTAGCATTGCTCCCCAAAGCAAAGCAAAAAAAAAAAAAAAAAAAATTGAATTTGTCACAATAGAACAAGTAGGAACACCGTCATGATATCAGGATTAGCACAAGGTCAGTCCACAGGCCAATTTTCTATTGTCGTTCGTCCATCGCAAATAGACAAAACTGTCATTCTACGCTAGATATAAATCTCAAGCTCTTTATCATTAATACTAGTTGGAAAAGCAGGATGATATAAGCCCATGGGCCCCAACAGGGAAAAGTCCAGTGAGGAAAGGATACAAGGAAAAATAAAATATTTCAATGACAGTAACATTAAAATAAACAACAACAACAACAATAATAATAATAATAATTAAGAACAAAGAGTTACCTATTTGCAGTGGTACAGTTGGCTCCATCAATTCAGGTACACTAAGGTCTCCTAAGCTTCACATGAAGTGTACCGGAATGAATGAAGCCAACTGTACATCAAATAAAAAATAACGACAGGTGATATAAAAGAGACTGCACACTTTGTTACTTCAAACACGGCCCCTTAACACTGCAATCATGAATAAGACTCGAAGGAAGACGGAAAAGGAAGAAGAAGAAGAAGAAGAAGAAGGAAGAGGAAGAAGAGGAAGAACAAGGAAGAGAAAAAAGAAGAACAAGAAGAAGAACAAATAAGACTCGGTGGAAGACGGAAAACAAAGAAGAGGAAAATAGAAGAAGAAGAAGAAGAAGAAGAAGAAGAAGAAGAAGAAGAAGAAGTAAGACTCGATGGAAGACGGAAAAGAAAGAAGAGGAATAAGAGGAAAAAAAAAGAAGGAAGAAGAAGAAGAAGAAGAACAACAACAACAACAACAAATAAGACTCGATGGAAGACGGAAAAGAAATAAAGAAGAAGAAGAAGAAGAAGAATAAATAAGATTCGATAAAAGACTTAAAAGAAAGAAAGAAGAAGAAGAAGAAGAAGAAGAAGACGAACAACAACAACAAGAGGAAGAAGTAGGCATTCCAAGAAACCGACCCAAACCTCAGTTCAAGTTACTTGCAACCTTAACCAAAAACTGTAACCAACACCCCTCCACCCCCTCCTATTCCTCGTCCCTTATCCCCTCCTACTCCTACTCTTTCCCCTCCTCCACTCCCTCCAACACCAGACATCCTCCCTCCACCATTCCTCCCTCCTCCCTCATGAAAGAATTGCCCTCAGTAATTCCACACCAACCACTGGTCTGCAAACCAATATCATCAGGACAGGGAGAAAATGTTATGTTGCTTAGGCAATACTTGAAGATTACCTAACAAGGAAATACTTGAGGATTACTTAATTAGGCAATACTTGAGGTAATTAGGCGATACTTGAGAATTACTTAACTAGGCAATACTTGAGGTAATTAGGCGATACTTGAGAATTACTTAACTAGGCAATACTTGAGGTAATTAGGCGATACTTGAGAATTACTTAACTAGGCAATACTTGAGGTAATTAGGCGATACTTGAGAATTACTTAACTAGGCAATACTTGAGGTAATTAGGCAATACTTGAGAATTTCTTAACTAGGCAATACTTGAGGTAATTAGGCAATACTTGAGAATTACTAACTAGGCAATACTTATAGAGGTAATTAGGCAATATTTGAGAATTACACAAAAAAGACATAGAATTTGAACTAAAAAATCAAATCATATAAAAATAAAAAATAAACATTTAAAAAACGAAGTTTTATAAAATAAAAACTTACATAACATTAAAAAAACAATGAAGATAAAGAAATTGTTGAAAATTAAACATGTAGGCATTAAATAAATAACGAAATTATAAAAAATAAAAATAAAAACATTTAAAAACGAGGTTCTATAAAATAAAACTTATATAACACTAAAAAAAGAATGAAGCTACAGAAATTGCTGAAATTTAAATATTGAGAGAGAGAGAGAGAGAGAGAGAGAGAGAGAGAGAGAGAGAGAGGGGGGTTACAATTTTTGTTTAAAGTTTTCAAATCCTTCTTTCAACAAATTGATGTTGACAAAAGTTGAAGCTTTGGCACTGAAAGTAGGGCACCTCTCTCTCTCTCTCTCTCTCTCTCTCTCTCTCTCTCTCTCTCACCTGCTACAAGTTATCAGAAGTGAGATTAATTTTTAGATACAAACAAGTACGGTTAAGGTTCTAATATGAGAAGACACGCGCGCACACACACTTCTCCCCTATATATATATATATATATATATATATATATTATCAAATATTACTTGCTAAGCTACAACTCTAGTTGGGAAAGGTAGAATGCAATAAGCCCAGGGGGCCCCAACAGGGAAAATAGCCCAGTGCGGAAAGGAAAAAAGGAGAAATAAAATAGCTTAAG
>NC_090738.1:40711006-40713506 GCF_036898095.1 Palaemon carinicauda
GCTTGTGCTTGTGTGTCTGTGTGTGTGTGTGTTTTATTTGTGAACAGCTTCCTGGCCACAATTTTAATCGTAATGAAACTTGCAGGGATTCATTTTGATATAAAAAGCATGCAATGATTGAATTTTGGAAGGTCAAGGTCAAAGGTCAAGCAAAATATCCCATTCACGTAATCAGCCATAAGTTTGGACATCGTTATCATAGAGACTTCAAACTTGGTTCATATTTGAGTGAATGAAAATCCACGCCAATCAATACATATTAAGGGCCAAAGGTCATGGTCAAGCAAAATGTCGAGACATAAGCTGCCGCGGCGGAGGTCTGCGCTCTAATGAGCGCCCCTCTAGTTTGTGTGCGCGTCCTTTCGACTTTGATGTAAGCTGATTACTTCGTGGCCCTCGTCTGTCGATGGCGGGAGAAGGATTAAACTTCGGGCGTTCGGGTAGAGAGAGAGAGAGAGAGAGAGAGAGAGAGAGAGAGAGAGAGAGAGAGAGAGAGAGAGAGAGAGAGAGAGAGCGTTACAAGGATTTTGGATGTCTCAAACACTTATAAGTCCATCCCCGGAGACTCCTTTTGCTCTTGGGTAGAGCGACTTAGTTATAAACGTTTAGAGAGAGAGAGAGAGAGAGAGAGAGAGAGAGAGAGAGAGAGAGAGAGAGGGTGTTCATTAAAGGTAAAGAAGATATACTGATCAAGCATCTCATTACTGGGTTAAAATAAGTCTCTGTAATGAGTTAACTGACGCACGTAGGTGTCTCTAACTCTTATAGCTGAACTAATACGACAATGAAATAAAATCATATGTTTTAATAACTTTTCATTCTCTTTAATGTACGACAGCATACGTGGGAATCTCTTTCATGTTGTTGTTATTGTTGTGGATTGTCTGAAGTTAACAGAACTTGCATTCAAATTTGTTAATTATCTACCTTTTTTAACATTCAGTTTTTTTTACTCTATTTAAATAATCAAAGACATTCCTGATCCATGAAAACTTGCGTTACAATATGATGACCTATTAAAGCTTGATCACCATAAATAATAATAATAATAATAATAATCATCATCATCATCTTAATCTCCTACGCCTATCGACGCAAAGGGCCTCGGTTAGATTTCGCCAGTCGTCTCTATCTTGAGCTTTTAAATCAACATTTCACCATTCATCGTCTCCTACTTCACGCTTCATAGCCCTCAGCCATGTAGGCCTGGATCCTCCAACTCTTTTAGTGCCTTGTGGAGCCTAGTTAAAAGTTTGGTGAGCTAATCTCTTTGGGGAGTGCAAAGAACATGCCCATAATAATAATAATAATAATAATAATAATAATAATAATAATAATAATAATATCAGCAACAACAACACAATAATAATAATAACAATAATAATAATAATAATAATAATAATAATGATAATAACAGCAAGAACAGCAATAATAATAATAATAATAACTTGGAATATATATATATATATATATATATATATATATATATATATAGATTATATATATATATACCTGTATATATATATACAGGTATATATATATATATATATATATATATATATATATACAGGTATATATATATATATATATATATATATATATATCTCAAGAAAAAAGTAGAGACAAACTTGGAGAAAAAAGCAATGGAAGAATGGAATCGAAATAGGCGGGGGGGGGGGGGGGGAGTGCCAAAAGACTTCAGGAACACATTGACAGTTACTTTTCCGAAGAGCAAAAAACCAGTTTGTTTACCTAAGGTTAGATTTCAGTTGTACCTCTCTCTCTCTCTCTCTCTCTCTCTCTCTCTCTCTCTCTCTCTCTCTCTCTCTCGAAAAATATAAATGATAAGCACACATACACACACACATACATATATATATATATATATATATATATATATATATATATGCACATACATATATATACACAATATAATAAGCATACATATATACATATACACATATATACCTAACTAGAAAATGCATAAATAATATGATACACGCTCATACATACATACATAACATACATACATATACATACACATATATATATATATATATACATATAATATATATACATAATATATATATACATATAATATATATATATATATATATATATATATATATATTATATATAATATATATATATATTATTGATCTTTCTCACGTTCTATCCAGTAAATGCATTTGAAAATAAATACAGACTTTAATGGGGAACTTTTATTGAAGAGATCAAAATAATAAAACCTTATGTAATGACTCATTCACATTCCCGGGCTGGGATCGATCTGCTGCCATGCGAATGCTAGGCAAACACGTTACCAATGTACAGGCCAGGAGGATAATATATACAGATAATATCCAAACAAACGTATACAACATATATATAAAGAAACGTGATTACGTACAGAGCATACGCTAAGAACACCACATACTGTACATATATCAGAGCATACGCAAAGAACACTACATACTATACATATATAAGAACATACGCA
>NC_090738.1:40721006-40733506 GCF_036898095.1 Palaemon carinicauda
AGAGAGAGAGAGAGAGAGAGAGAGAGAGAGAGAGAGAGAGAGATTTAAATGATATTTTACACAGCACTCGTTTTTATCATAACTACGATTAAATCTACAAACACTTGCATACACACATGCATATACTGTGTATGTATGTATGTATGTATGTATATATGTATGCATATATATATTTATATATATATGCATATATATATATTTATAAATATATATACATATATATGTATATATATAAATATATATATATATACATATATATATATTTATAAATATATAAATTTATATATATATATATATATATGTATATGTATATGCATATATATATTTATATATATATATATTTACTGTACATATATATATATATATATATATATATATATATATATATATATATATATATATATATATATGTATATATATATATATATATATACACACACATCGTCACATAGCTTTTGTTGACTAGTATGAATTTATTAGCAAAGAGAAAAAGGGTAAGTCAAGTCTTTCCTTGTGATGTCATATACACTAGAATTCTTCCATTAACATAATTAATTTAAATTAAAGTAAAGCTGTCCCTTTAACCTTAAAGAAAAGATTTAGTTTCCTGACGAAAAGTTATTTTGAAACTCAAAAAAAAAAAAAAAAAAAAAAACTAATTTGGGGTTCGCGTGCCAAGAGCGAGTTTCATTGTCAGTTAGGACCTGAGTAACTCTTTACTGTGATTCCAAAATGACTTATTATCATGTTTATCTTTGGTTTATTATTATTATCATCATTTTGTCTTTGGTTCATCATCATCATCATCATCATAATTATTATTATTATTATTTTTATTATCATCATCATAATTATTATTATTATTATTATTATTATCATTATTATTATTAGCTAAGTTACAACCCTAGTTGGAAAAGCAGGAAGCTATAAGCCCGAGTGCCGCAACAGGGAAAAATAGCCCAGCGAGGAAATGAATTAAGGAAACAAATAAACTATAAGAGAAGCAATGAAAACTTAAAATAAAATACTTTAAGTACACTAACAACATTAATATAAATCCATCATACATAAACTATAAAAACTTCATAATCAACAAGAAAAATAAGTTCATATGTAATGTTCCTCAGTAACACTTGGATCGATATTGACCTAAATTCTTCACTAAATACTACGCATACCTCATCCTGCTTATAAAGTGGCAATCCTCACTGAACTTTACTTTACCTCATCCTACTTATAAAATGGCAATCCTTACTTTACTTCACTTTACTTTAAGGGCTGTTTTTCTGGTCCTATACAGCAGGGGAACCCTACTGTTGATGTCTTACTCTCCTCCTCACTCGAAATACGTCAAGTTTGTACACCCTCTTAGCTAACCTGTCGTTCTCCATTCTTTCTACATGGCCAAACCCTCTCCACAGGGACCTCCACATTTATTTTATCATATTCGTTCGAAGGCATTCACCATTTCACATTATTGTTCGTTTAATGTTAAATCGTCACTATCGAAGCACTTACAGATCAACTAAGTCTTCAGCTTCCTCTTGAAAGCCTTAATATCTAGTTTTCAGTTTCCTCTTGAAAGCCTTAATATTTAGTCTTCAGTTTCCTCTTAGAAGCCTTAATATCTAAAGTCTTCAGTTTCCTCTTGAAAGCCTTAATATCTAGTCTTCAGTTTCCTCTTGGAAGCCTTAATATCTAAAGTCTTCAGTTTCCTCTTGAAAGCCCTAATATCTAGTCTTCAGTTTCCTCTTGGAAGCCTTAAAATATAATCTTCAGATTCCTCTTGAAAGCCTTAACATCTAAAGTCTTCAGTTTCCTCTTGAAAGCCTTAATATCTAGTCTTCAGTTTCCTCTTGGAAGCGTTAATATCTAGTCTTCAGTTTCCTCTTGGAAGCCTTAATATCTAAAATCTTCAGTTTCCTCTTGAAAGCCTTAATATCTAGTCTTCAGTTTCCTCTTGAAAGCCTTAATATCTAGTCTTCGGTTTCCTCTTGGAAGCCTTAAAATATAATCTTCAGATTCCTCTTGAAAGCCTTAACATCTAAAGTCTTCAGTTTCCTCTTGAAAGCCTTAATATCTAGTCTTCAGTTTCCTCTTGGAAGCGTTAATATCTAGTCTTCAGTTTCCTCTTGGAAGCCTTAATATCTAAAATCTTCAGTTTCCTCTTGAAAGCCTTAATATCTAGTCTTCAGTTTCCTCTTGAAAGCCTTAATATCTAGTCTTCAGTTTCCTCTTGAAAGCCTTAATATCTAGTCTTCAGTTTCCTCTTGGAAGCCTTAAAATATAATCTTCAGATTCCTCTTGAAAGCCTTAACATCAAAAGTCTTCAGTTTCCTCTTAAAAGCCTTAATATCTAAAGTCTTCAGTTTCCTCTTGAAAGCCCTAATATCTAGTCTTCGGTTTCCTCTTGGAAGCCTTAAAATATAATCTTCAGATTCCTCTTGAAAGCCTTAACATCTAAAGTCTTCAGTTTCCTCTTGAAAGCCTTAATATCTAGTCTTCAGTTTCCTCTTGGAAGCGTTAATATCTAGTCTTCAGTTTCCTCTTGGAAGCCTTAATATCTAAAATCTTCAGTTTCCTCTTGAAAGCCTTAATATCTAGTCTTCAGTTTCCTCTTGAAAGCCTTAATATCTAGTCTTCAGTTTCCTCTTGAAAGCCTTAATATCTAGTCTTCAGTTTCCTCTTGGAAGCCTTAAAATATAATCTTCAGATTCCTCTTGAAAGCCTTAACATCAAAAGTCTTCAGTTTCCTCTTAAAAGCCTTAATATCTAAAGTCTTCAGTTTCCTCTTGAAAGCCCTAATATCTAGTCTTCAGTTTCCTCTTGGAAGCCTTAAAATATAATCTTCAGATTCCTCTTGAAAGCCTTAACATCTAAAGTCTTCAGTTTCCTCTTGAAAGCCTTAATATCTAGTCTTCAGTTTCCTCTTGGAAGCCTTAATATCTAGTCTTCAGTTTCCTCTTGAAAGCCTTAATATCTAGTTTTTGGTTTCCTCTTGGAAGCCTTAATATATAAAGTCTTCAGATTCCTGTTGAAAGCCTTAACATCAAAAGTCTTCAATTTCCTCTTAAAAGCCTTAATATCTAAAGTCTTCAGTTTCCTCTTGGAAGCCTTAATATCTAAAATCTTCAGTTTCCTCTTGAAAGCCTTAATATCTAGTCTTCAGTTTCCTCTTGAAAGCCTTAATATCTAGTCTTCAGTTTCCTCTTGAAAGCCTTAATATCTAGTTTTTGGTTTCCTCTTGGAAGCCTTAATATATAAAGTCTTCAGATTCCTGTTGAAAGCCTTAACATCAAAAGTCTTCAGTTTCCTCTTAAAAGCCTTGATATCTAAAGTCTTCAGTTTCCTCTTGGAAGCCTTAATATCTAAAATCTTCAGTTTCCTCTTGAAAGCCTTAATATCTAGTCTTCAGTTTCCTCTTGAAAGCCTTAATATCTAGTCTTCAGTTTCCTCTTGAAAGCCTTAATATCTAGTTTTTGGTTTCCTCTTGGAAGCCTTAATATATAAAGTCTTCAGATTCCTGTTGAAAGTCTTAACATCAAAAGTCTTCAGTTTCCTCTTAAAAGCCTTAATATCTAAAGTCTTCAGTTTCCTCTTGAAAGCCTTAATATCTAGTTTTTGGTTTCCTCTTGGAAGCCTTAATATATAAAGTCTTCAGATTCCTCTTAAAAGCCTTAACATCAAAAGTCTTCAGTTTCCTCTTAAAAGCCTTAATATCTAAAGTCTTCAGTTTCCTCTTGAAAGCCTTTATATCTCAAGTCTTCAGTTTCCTCTTGAAAGCCTTAATATCAAATGTCTTGTTTCCTCATGAAAGCCTAAATAATATCTTCAATCTTTCGAGCATGGAGGCAGACCATGACGGTACTCTGAGGTCCTTTGCTAGAAAAAACAAATCGCATGAAACAATCTTGTATATCCAACCTTTTCTCATAATAAGCACTAACTGACAACTTTTCGACCAAAGCGTTGCCAAATCGTGAGGATCCTAAAGTATTGATCATGTGTGTTTGTGTCTCCTTCTCTCCCTTTCTCTTTCTTCATTCTGGTCTCGCCGGAGGTGGAAAAAACGCGCCTCTTAAATACCCGAGAAAAAGGAAAGGAAAGAAGACAGTTGAGTGATAAAGTGATATTGCTAAGATAATCGGAGATAACAAATCAAGGTCTTGCTGATTAAAGTTTGCTGCTATCGTGGTTTCAATAGATTATAGTACAAGAAATTTCAAGGACATTCTCGTAAAGCATGCGAGAGAGAGAGAGAGAGAGAGAGAGAGAGAGAGAGAGAGAGAGAGAGACAGAGAGAGAGAGAGAGAGATTTTCTACAGAGAAATCTTAATTTTTTTTTTCTCTCTCTCTCTCTCTCTCTCTCTCTCTCTCTCTCTCTCTCTCTCTCTCTCTCTCTCTCTCTCTCTCTCTCTCTCTCTCTATATATATATATATATATATATATATATGCTATATATACAGTATATATATATATATATATATATATATATATATATATATATATATACATATATATATATATATATATATAGATAGAGAGAGAGAGAGAGAGAGAGAGAGAGAGAGAGAGAGAGAGAGGAGTGTTTCCTTCATTATCTACAAAGAGATAGTTTCATTTACTACAGAGAGAGAGAGAGAGAGAGAGAGAGAGAGAGAGAGAGAGAGAGAGAGAGAGAGAGCTTCTCATATTCTACCAGACGACCCTCTCCCCTTTTCCTTCGATCGAAATTACTCTGCCAAACGTCGTAATGCTGCAAACTTCTGACCGATTCCCATTTAATGAGGAACGTCGACGCATAAAAAAAATTAAAGGTTTGAACGGATTATTGGTCTGGCGAAGTTAAAGACGAGGAAGAATTTCTACTGAGACAAGATGCCACTGATTAAAAATGATGTTACGAGAAAGTTAAACACGTACTCAAGCAAAAGAACTTTTTTAGTTATTAATTACTAACTTATTTATTTAGTTAGTTATTTATCTAGTTTAGTTATTTATTTTGTTATTCACTAATTTATTTAGGTATTTATTTAGTTATCTTATATTTAGTTTTTCATTTATTTGTTCATTTAGTTATTCATTTATTTAGTTATTAACTTAGTTAATAATAATAATAATAATAATAAGATAAGACCGGTAAGTCATAAAATGAGATAAGACCTCTAGGTTATAAAATGAGATATGACCACTAGGTCATAAGATGAGAGATAAAACAAGGTCAAAAAGGCAGATAAAACCTCTAGCTCATAAAATGAGAAATAAAATAAGGTCTTAAAATAAGATAAATTCACTAAGTCATAAAATGAGACAAGCCCACTAGATTATAAATCTATATGACCACTGGGTCATAAAATGAGAGATAAAACAAGATCATAAAATCAAATAAATTCACGAAGTCATAAAATGAGATAAGACCACTAGGTCATAAAATGAGATAAAACAAGGTTTTAAATGAGATAAATTCACTAGGTCATAAAATGAGTCAAGCCCACTAGATCATAAAACTATATGACCACTATGTCATAAAATGAGAGATAAAACAAGGTCATAAAATCAGATAAAACCACTAGGTCATAAAATGAGATATAAAACAAGGTCTTAAAATGAGATCAATTCACTAGGTCATAAATTGAGACAAGCCTACTAGATCATAAAACTATATGACCACTAGGTCATAAAATGAGATAGGACCACTTCGTCATAAAACTATATGACCACTAGGTCATAAAATGAGATAGGACCACTTCGTCATAAAACTATATGACCACTAGGTCATAAAATGAGATAGGACCACTTCGTTATAAAACTATATGACCAATAGGTCATAAAATGAGAGATAAAACAAGGTCATAAAATTAGATAAAACCACTAGGTCATAAAATGAGATAAAACAAGGTCTTAAAATGAGATAAATTCACTAGGTCATAAAATGAGATAAGACCACTAAGTCATAAAATCCTAATAAGAAATGATGACGAAGTTTCAGAACTAAACAGGAACCCGGCCTTCTTAACTGATCTCTATCTCTCTCTCTCTCTCTCTCTCTCTCTCTCTCTCTCTCTCCTCTCTCTCTCTCTCTCTCTCTCTCTCCAGAGGATTGACCGTCATCAAAGGGATATAAACGTGCTATAAATAAAAAAGGAATTATCGGAGATTGGGAGACAAGCAGAGAAAGCGATTTCCAAACGAAATGATATTGACGATAAAAAAAGGCGACGATAGATGAATGATGTATTGGCCTCTATAAAAATACCACTCTTGGGTAATATAGTATTGTGTATATTCATAAACATATATAAGCATATTCAATAGATACAAAACATACAGTATTATACAGCATATGTATGTACGTTTGTAATTACCTTATAGGGTAACGAGAATCTTGTGTGTCCCTCTCCTATGCATAGCAAGGATTTTAATGGCACGCTTCTGACGTATGTGTGTGTGTATGTGTGTGTGCGTGTGTGTGTGTACGTGCGCGTGCGTCTAATAGTCAGGCCTTCTCCATCATGAGGCTCAATACCACACAGTATTCTAGAAGTTTTATTCCAGCTGTGACCAAGTTGTGGAATGATCTTCCTAATCGGATAGTTGAATCGGTAGAACTTCAAAAGTTCAAACTTGCAGCAAATGTTTTCATCTTGAACAGGGTGACACAAGTCTCTTTTCATAGTTTATGTATGAAAGATTTATTTCAATGTTGTTAATGTTCTTAAACTATTCTAATTGTTCATTACTTCTTTTGTAGTTTATTTATTTCCTTATTTTCTTTCTTCATTGGGCTAGTGTTCCCTGTTGGAGCCCTTGGTCTTATAGCATCCTGGCTTTCCAAATAGGGTTGTAGCTTAGTTAGTTATAATAATAATAATAATAATAATAATAATAATAATAATAATAATAATAATAATAATAATAATAAAGAATTCAGGATCTTCTGTATGGCTATCCATCTCCAATGGGCATTAATTCTTCTAATGACCAGCTTCTGATGTGATTGCGTGTGCGTGTATGTGTTTGTTACCGTGCTATGCGGTCTATCTTAGCAATCCATGTTTGCAACTTGGTGGAGTAAAGAGAGCTTTGGGTGTGGAGGAAACGCCCCCTAAAACTCGATGAAGTTACTGGCAGCAGGGTGACGGAGTGGGTTTAAGCCGATGGCTTCTACTCCTGATGCCTGACGGTTGATCTTACTAGAATTAGTATGGACCGGCAGGGGTCACTTGTCTTAGTTAGATAAGCACTGCGTATCACAAGGAACTGGCTATCCTTCGATGTATCTAGCCAATGAATCCGCTGGGGCCCTTTACGTCAATAGGCGTAGGAGGAGATGATGGTAGAGGGATGCCTGGCGGTTGATCTTACTAGAATTAGTATGGACCGGCAGGGGTCACTTGTCTTAGTTAGATAAGCACTGCGTATCACAAGGAACTGGCTATCCTTCGATGTATCTAGCCAATGAATCCGCTGGGGCCCTTTACGTCAATAGGCGTAGGAGGAGATGATGGTAGAGGGATGCCTGGCGGTTGATCTTACTAGAATTAGTATGGACCGGCAGGGGTCACTTGTCTTAGTTAGATAAGCACTGCGTATCACAAGGAACTGGCTATCCTTCGATGTATCTAGCCAATGAATCCGCTGGGGCCCTTTGCATCAATAGGCGTAGGAGGAGATGATGGTGATGATGGTAGCGGGAGGGGGAAAGGTAAGGCAAGGGAGAGGGAGAGACGGAGAAAGAGGGAGAGGGGAGAGAGTTGAGTGTACAATAGGCCAGATGGGGTCACGTAAATAATAAATAACGCTGATGTGTTGTGGAGGGTTAACCTACATACGAGGGATTATTTAGACCAGGAATTCTATATCATGAGCTAGCTGAGAGAAGAAGAAAATGTCACGCGTTATAACATGGGATATAAAGAGGTCAGGTATTACGGCTTATTAAGGTTCTTTGTCTATTTTCTCAACTAACAACAACAACAACAACAACAACAACAATAATAATAATAATAATAACAATAATAATAATAATAACAACAACAACAACAACAGCAATAATAATAATAATAATAATAATAATAATAATAATAATTATAGTAACAGCCAATACAAAAAAAAAATGCGATTTAAAAAATTCATAAAATCACCTGATTGACTAAGTTAACTACTAGGCTTTGCTTAAATTCTCTTAGATTTAAGCCCACATAAAAAGTATACATTTAACAGCTCAAATGTACATGACGCTCCTTTTAACGATCTATGTAAATATGTTGTTTGGAGGCTAGCAATAAATGAATTAATAAATTCGCATATATAATTAAGAACTCGAGTAAATTCTTTATGAATGAAGGTACGTGAGAGCTTTGTGGCATGCAGGTGAAATTTATTCAACAGATAACGACCTTATATACAAACGGTTGAGGGCAACAATGGCACAAAAAAAATCCAACAATGCGAAACATGAGACGCTAACTTAAACCGGTTTTTCATTTATCAGAGAGAGAGAGAGAGAGAGAGAGAGAGAGAGAGAGAGAGAGAGAGAGAGAGAGAGAGAGAGACAGTAGCATTACAGTGTGTGAGCCTGTATGAAACACGTACATAGATGCTGTCTGAGCATAGATCTGGCAGTAATTTTAGTCTTCACTGTATAGCGTCTATCGAAAATACTACAAAGGCATGGCGCGAAGTTTAAACTATTTGCACACGACACAATTCTACTTCTCCATAAATGATATACATGACACTATTGAAACTCTAAACCGAATCCTTGATAGTGTTAGAGAATGGATGACATTTAAACAACTAAAATTAAATGAGAACAAAACTGAATTCATGGTGGTGGGCAAGAGAAACAGCGTGAGAAACTTAGGTGATATTCAAATGAACAGAAATAATGACTCGGTGCCGATATCTAGGAAAGTTAGAGATCTAGGTGTATTTCTTGGCTGTAACCTGTCTCTAAATGCCCGAATAAATAATGTAATAAAAAGTGCTGGTTATCATATAAGAAATATTGCGTTTATAAAAAAGTACCTGGACGAAAATTCCGTAAAGAAACTTGTGATAAACTGTGTTATTGCCAGGATTGACTACTGCAACTCTATCTAATACAATTTACCTAAAGTCCAACTTAAGAAATTACAAAACACAATAAACAGAGGAGCAAGACTAATAAAAGGTGTCCCACCTAGAGAAAGGATCACCCCTATACTAATCGATTTACACTGGCTGCCGATTAAAGCGAGAATTGAATCTAAAATATGTACAATAACCAACCAAGTTATCAGAACCGGTCGTCCAAAATACTTAAGAGAATTGCTATATTGCGCAGCCAACAAATCGTGTCGACACGAGAATAGTTACAGATGGCTTCAAACTGTTGGAACCAAGATATATGTCTACTGTAGGCTCCGGAGCTTTTAAATATGCGGTCCCAAGTCTATATAATAAGCTCCCACGAAACATTCGAATGATTGAAGACATTAAGGCTTTCAATAGGAAACTGAAGACTTTCTTATTTCATGAGTCTTTTGACAGTGACAATTTAACAGTAAATGAACAATACGTGATATGAAACGTTAAATAGTCCAAACGAATAAGGTAAAACGACAGCGGAGGTCCTGTAGAGAGTGGGGTTCCCCTGCTGTATGGGACCGGAAAAGTAGCCATCAAAGTCAGAGTAAGTAAAAAGCGTCCTGCTATCTTTCAGTCATGAGCTTAGAAGACAGGCGTAAGGCAGCAGTACATTAATGACATGATAATCTCATTCATCGCTCTTCCACACAGACGAGAGGCTGATAAGATAAGAGATAGAACTTGAGTACCTTATGTGATAAGGGAAATCAACGAAATGACATGGGGTTGTGGTGGCCTGTTGGTAACGTTCTTGCCTAGTAATCACCAGACTGGGGATCGAGTACAGCTCAAACTCGTTAGTTCTTTTGGTCGTTGCAACCTCACCATCCTTGTGAGCTTAGGATGGGCTGGGGTTTATGGGAAGCCTATAGGTCTATCTGCTGAGTCATCAGTAGCCCTTGCCTGGCCCTCCTTGGTCATAGTCTAGCTTGGGCACTGATCTTGTTTTTTTTTTTTTTTTTATTTCTTTTAGTTTACAAATGAAAGATGTATTTTAATGCTGTTATAGTTCTTAAAATATTTTATTCCAATTGTTAATTACTTTTCTAGTAGTTTCCTTATTTCCTTTCTTCACTGGGCTATTTTCCCTGTTGGAACCCTGCTTTTCCAACTAGGGCAGTAGCTTAGCAAGTAGTAATAATAATAATAATATTAATAATAATATTAATAATAACAATAATAATAATATTAATAATAATAATAATAATAATAATAATAACAATAATAATCCAAAACACATGTAACAAGAGGACATCTCATCCCGCAGAGAGATCTGGTTACTCGATCTAATAATAGCAACAAGGAAATAGCAAAACGTCGAGACAAGCTTCGATCAATGAAGCCGACAAGTAACTTAATGTTATAATGAAATATAAAAGTACAACTTTTCAACATATCATTTTAACCAATAGACCCGAAATCCTCGCTTATAAATATCCTGAAAACTACATGACAGATATATATATACCACTGAAATAGATAAGAAATATCTCGGCAGTTTATTGCTATGGCCTGATTGGTAACGTCTCTGACTCTTGTTTCCCAGTCGGGGGGTTCGAGTCCCGTTAGTGCCATTAGTGTCTGCAATCTTACCATCCTTGTGAGCTAAGGTTGGGGGGTTTGGGGGTGCCTATAGGTCTATCTTCTGAGTCATCAGCAGCCACTACCTGGCCCTCCCAGGTCCTAGCTTGGGTGGAGAGGAGGCTTGGGCGCTGATCATATAATATATAGTCAGTCTCTAGGGCATTGTCCTGATTGCTAGGGCAATGTCACTTTCCCTTGCCTCTGCCATTCATGAGCGACCTTTAAACCTTTAAAGGAAAAGAATAAACCATAAAGCTCAAGATAGAGACGACTGGCGAAATCTAACCGAGGCCCTTGGCGTCAATAGGCGCAGGAGGAGAGGATGATGATGATGATGATGATAATGATTGAGCCTCATGATGAAGGCCTGACTATTAGAATTTATTACATTATAGACATTGAGGAAAATTGAAAAAAAGGAGAATGAAACTTAACCTCCAACAAGTAAACAAGATTGAATAAAAGGTAGTTTCTCCAATCCTATTAAGGACTCCCAGACGCACGCCACGTAGGAGTCGCAGGAAGTGTCTGAGGATCTCAAGAGCGTCTTTGGGTCGGAAGTTTTCAATCAGCGTGCATCATTACAATGCTTTCATTCTTTGCGAGTCACGACATCAATCGTTCGAGAGAGAGAGAGAGTGAGAGAGAGAGAGAGAGAGAGAGAGAGAGAGTGTGTCACAAGGATTTTGGATGTCTCAAAAACTTTTTACTCCATCTGGGGAGACTCCATTTGCTCTTGTGTGTGTGTGTGTGCAGAGAGAGAGAGAGAGAGAGAGAGAGAGAGAGAGGCGCATCTGCAACAATTCAAGAGACTCTTTTGAGTGTTTCTAAAGATCCTGATTATTGATGTTGAAGAAAGACGCAGCCATATGTCTGTCTTGACAGGGTGCTGATGGAGGAAGTTGTCGATTACTTTGTTATGAGAAATACTCTAATGACATATGAGAGAGAGAGAGAGAGAGAGAGAGAGAGAGAGAGAGATAAAGTTAGGCATATTTATATATAAATAGACAGAGTAATCAATAAGCAGATATATGAGGGTTTAAAGGTTTAAAGGCCGCTCATGAATGGCCGAGGCAAAGGGCAGTGACGTTACCCTAGCAAGCAGGACAATGCTCCAAAGACTGACCATATATACATAAGATCAATGCCAAAGCTAGGACCAATGAGGGCCCAGGCAATGGCTGCTGATGGCTCAGAAGGTAGACCTATAGGCTCCCGCAAACCCCCATCCTTAACTCACAAGGATGGTGATGTTGCAGCGACCAAAGGAACTAACGAGTTTGAGCTGGACTCGAACCCCAGTCTGGCGGTCACAAGGCAAGGACGTTACCAACAGGCCACCACAGAACTGTTGCTTAACTATAAAGATAAAACCAATAATTAAGATTCACATACACAGAAGGCTAACTAGATTGATAGATAGATAGATAGATAGAAAGAAAGATAATATATCAGCAATCATATAAATGGAAAGATACGCAAAGATAAAAATTCAGATAAGAAAACGAAAACGTAAACATAGATAAAGATTACACAGAGGGAAACATATTTAACCAAACAGATGTTCTTTGACAGAGACAGCGTTTCCATTATAACTTCAGAACGTAGACACAGCAATTTATTAAGACACCAATAAGGATATGCAATTGACGTCACCCTATCCATTGTGGGTAGCGTGTGAACGTGCCTATGCATCTAATTCGTGGGTCCTACTCTCCTCCTAATGTTGTTACCATAACTATACTCAATCTTTTTAACGAGGCGCATTTGCACTGACTCG
>NC_090738.1:40741006-40742053 GCF_036898095.1 Palaemon carinicauda
GGTACATATATACATATATGTGTGTATATAGTGTATTTATACAGTATATATATTGTATATTGTATTTATAAATAAATATATATAGATTATATATATATATATATATATATATACATATACAGTATATATACTGCATATATATGAATATCATATAAATAAAAAAATAAAAAAATACATATATGAGATATATAGATAAATTATACATATAAGATATATATATATATATATATATATATATTTATATATATAATATATATATATATATTATGTAATTATACATACATTAAGTGTATTTAAGTGTACATTTTTTACAAAAGAAAAAAAACTCAGAAAATAAATAAATCCCCATAAAATAAACTATGTACCCAGACTCAAGCACATTACGTCATAATTCAAGCACCAGGCTAAATAAAGACATTGCAATCTAGGTCATCATCAAAACGGGCAAGCACAAACAGTCCTTTTAAGTCTAAAAAAGCAACTGATAACTCTAAAAGTGCCTAGTGTTCACCTACCCTTTGATTGCCATTGCTTATTTAACAATACTGTGGGGTATTTATTAACTTCAAGCGAGGTCTGCTCATCTCTCTCTCTCTCTCTCTCTCTCTCTCTCTCTCTCTCTGTTACGTAACTCCAAGTTATTACTTTCATGTTGTAGGTCTTTCTTTCTTTTAATTAATTTATATGTTGTAATAATGTGCAATCATGTCAGTAGGACATTGCACCTTTAATTAACTTTATTTACGACTTGATATATATAAATTTAACTTCTCTCTCTCTCTCTCTCTCTCTCTCTCTCTCAATGTAGCTCTCTTTCTCTTTCTATCAATGTTGCTCTTTTTCTCTTCTCTCTATCAATGCAGCTCTCTCTCTCTCTCTCTCTCTCTCTCTCTCTCTCTCTCTGTACACATACATTTTATATATATATATATACATATACACATATATATATATTATGTAATATATATATATATACAGTATATAAATATATACTGTATATATATAATGTATGTGTACAGAGAGAGAGCTACATTGATAGAGAAAGAG
>NC_090738.1:40742553-40827553 GCF_036898095.1 Palaemon carinicauda
TATACAATCAATTGAGAGCAACCTCACAAAACAAATCAAGGTGACACATGCGATGGTAAGCTTAAACAAGTTTTGCTATTATCTTGTCATTAGATTTATCATGTAAATGAGAATTCCAAAATGAAGAATAGAACGACGTGAAAAGATTTCAAACAAAATGACAGAGGATGTTTTGTCTCTCGTGTTTTTTACTTTCACCACTGAGAATCGTGTCTAAAGAATACAGTATGCCATTACAAAATAATTGTAGGTTCTCTCTCTCTCTCTCTCTCTCTCTCTCTCTCTCTCTCTCTCTTCTCTCTTCTCTCTCTCTCTCTCTCTCTCTCTCTCTGTGTGTTTACAAACACATACATCTGAGTAGGCCTATCGCACTTTACCACATGTGTATATATACATGTACACATATTTTTATACGTATACATACATTGTGTATAAATATTAAAAGCTCAATATAGAGACGACTGGAGATATGTAACCGAGGCCCTTTACGTCAATGGGCGTAGGATGAGATGATGATGATGATGAGTATATATATATATATATATATATATATATATATATATATATATATATATATATATATATATATATATATATAAAGTATATATATATATATATATATATATATATATATATATATATATATATATATATATATATAAAGTATATATATATATATATATATATATATATATATATATTATATATATATAATATATATATATATATATTATATACTGTATAAACCCTTCCCAAAACTGGTGTGACTTTCTATATCATCATTTTCACGTGTGTGTGTGTGTGGTGTGAGAGAGAGAGAGAGAGAGAGAGAGAGAGGAGAGAGGAGAGAGAGAGAGAGAGAGAGAGAGAGAGAGAGTTTTATTAATGTAGTAACGTAATTACCGCTAGCTTTGAACCTCCAATTAACAAAAAGTATTGCAATATAAAACACCAATAATAATAATAATAATAATAATCATCATCATCATCACCATTTAATCATACACTATACCAAAAAAAAAAAAAACCATGTCAACTACACATTATCCTTGACCTAATACGAAATTACTAAATTATTCCTTTGCCGAGTAATAACACACCGTCAAAACGATGTCCTGGGAACATTGTTAAATTTAGGGATGGCAGAACACGCCAGGAATTTGACCCAAAAAACCAACCTTTCCCTAATTCAATTATCGCCATGTATTGAGCAATAAAAATAAACTAATTGACGCTTCAATTACCTAAATTCAAACTATAAGAAATTTAAAAGCAAATCGGTAACAGTTTTGGTTAAAACATGATTGCGTTACTATCCCAAAATTGCCTCCCCGACTGTTTATTTTTATTTTTTTTTTTTGGGGGGGGGGGGCAGTTTTGGCGAGAAATAGAGCAGAACAAATGACAGTCGGAGATTCGAATGACGAAATCTGTGCGTGTCAGCATGACGCATCGCATCATTCATTCTGTTTACATCAATTCATTTGATTTTCCCTATCGGTCTATGAGATTTTCAGCTTTTAACCTCATCTAATTGTTAATTCTTGAAGTTCATTTCTCTTAAATTGCAATTATAAGCTAGAAAATGTGTCAAAGCTTCACCTATTTTAATTATGCATCACTTCTCAAAGCTTATTTCCTTTCCTCACTGTGCTATTTTTCCTTGTTGGAGCCATTAGGCTTAGGACATCGGGCTTTTCCAACTAGGGTTGTAGCTTAGCTAACAACAACAACAGCAACAATAATAATAATAATAATAATAATTTCCATAGCCTATTCTCTGCAATCTGAATGACCATGGCAAAGACCACAGTTATACAGTACCAAAGGTTATCGAAAGTGGCTGTGGAATTTTAAAATGAACATTTTAAGAACTTTCTTCTATAGGTGACATTATAAAATATTTGTTCCTACGCAATATCAACCTTATAATTATCAAAATAGTTAAGTACTGTAGGCATATGAGGTACAAACCATCTCTGCGTCTACTTCTAGAATCTTTGTTTTGGTCCAATTCAATTGCATAGGACCATAGCCTACAACGTCTAAGATACCACTGTCTGTTACGCCTACACACGTTTCCATGGGACCGTTATATGAAAAGCCAAAATACTATAGCTTTAAGTCAAATGCATGTTTTCTACACCTTCAGTGCGCCATGCAAGGCTTACTGTGAACACACCAAGTACTAAGATCCCACTAGACATCCGAAAGACTCAAGATATTAAGGCTTTCAAGAGGAAACAAGACTTTCCTATTTTCTAAATGCTTCGATAATGTGGTTTTGACAGTAAACGAGCAATATGCGGTGTGGAAATGCCTATAATAATATTACTGTGAAAGTCCCATAGAGAAGCCCTTAAAAAGTATAAAGTAAAAAAATAACAGCTTTGCTTTATCTACGGTAGGAAATACACGAATAAATAATCTAACGAACTGCAGTAGTACTACTGTAGCAGTCACTGCAAATGTCAACTGTGATTAATGGGGCAATGACTCAGATGTTATGGGCATAGGGACGGAATGGTCACTAAATCCATATCCATTAAGCAATGGCTCCCCTTTGTTAGAAGCCATAGGGGAACTCTGGAAAGAGGGGTTGAAATGGATGAATCTAACGGACAGCTGTTATCAAGTAGAATAATAACAAATAATTATGATAGAGAATGCTTTCAAGTCTCCCAGATAGAAAATATTTAGACCTAGTCCATGTTTTGTTTACATGACAGAAACGATAAGACTGATGAGTTTGCTTTAAAAAAATACCATGACCACATAATATAATATCCTTTATGAAATAACAATAATATAACGTCCTTTATGAAATAACAAGGTCACTGGAGAGAGAGAGAGAGAGAGAGAGAGAGAGAGAGAGAGAGAGAGAGAGAGAGAGAGAGAGAGAGAGAGGTCACGTGACTTCCTGAGACTGTTTTAACGAGATCGATTTGGCACGGGTGAGAGAGAGAGAGAGAGAGAGAGAGAGAGAGAGAGAGAGAGAGAGAGAGAGAGAGAGAGAGAGAGAGAGAGCGTAGGAGGTGAGTCTGTCATCGTGTGGTGATGACAGACGATAATATCATTCAGACTGAGTCAAGGTCAGAATGTTAAGAAAAATAATTTGCAAATAATAAAATTCTTGACATTTATAAATTGTAAAACACGATTTCGAAATTTCCTTTCCGTATTTGTGTAATAAGAAGGAGTGAATTATAACTATGTATCACAAGGTTAAAGGCAATTTACTGTATGTACTTATTTATTGCCTTCCAAGTTAAATTAAAGGCTAGAATCACACTTTAGAATTCTCTCTCTCTCTCTCTCTCTCTCTCTCTCTCTCTCTCTCTCTCTCTCTCTCTCACTCTCACACACACACACACACACACAATATATATATATATATATATATATATATATATATATATATATATATATATATATATATATATATATATATATATATATATATATATAACCACAATTTTCAAACCCTTAAAAATGTAGTAAAATCTCCTCAACTATCTGGGAGATTCAGCTTTAAGGCCTATAAAGGCCTAAAGAATGTCGCCAGGCCGGGGACTACAGACAAGCTAACCAGAGGCCTAACGCCGAAGGCTGTACATCTGGAGGCTTCAAGAAGGGATTTGCCTAGCAAGATTTAAATATGTTTCAGCAATTTATAAAATAATTATAAATATCGAGATATATATTAGGTTAAGTCGGCTGTCACTTTAGTACCTATGACTAATGGCATGGACTGAACACATAAAATATGTTAAATTAAGCCTAAATTAAGTAAATTTTGACGAAGATATCACGTGAAGTGTTTAAATACGAGCTCTGTATATAGAAATGAGATGGCTATGACCTACCTTCTCAAATATAAGTCAAAAGTCGATTCAGCTGCCACAATGCGTAGTGTCGGCGACAGTAGGAAAATATAAAAGGTAATCGAATAAATTAAATGTCTACGACACTCAGATTCCCGGGTAGAATATGGTGCAGCCTTTCGGGGCAGTAGTGTCACACCTGGTATTTCTCGGTTAGATATTAAAAAACACACAAAATCCCTTGCGAATGCTTCTAGATGTTTGGCAAGGGGCGTTGCTTTGGTGTCGTCCCAGTGACGGTTTCACTTACTTCACGATCTTCCAGTGACTGATCTGCCCGTAGTGTTGCCATCGCTTTATTTTGTCTGGTGTCGAATATAGCCAATAATAACGCCAACACGTCTAGCAGAAATAGCCAACATTTTGCTTGAAAGTCTTTCAAATGACTTTGATTGAAAATATATGTACAGTTGTATTTCCTTAATGTTTGCATATTTCTTGGGAATGGAAATACCAATTCTTGCATTCATCAGAAAATTATTTGTGAATTTTTTAATGGAATCGTAATTTCTCTTCCTAAATAAAGTATAACGAACGATTCCTATTAACTCTAACATTTACTATCTCAACCTATTTCTGCTACCATGATCTAGAGCCGTTGAATGTATCTAGCTAGATTATACAAAAAAATACCACTTCATTTTAGTGGCTGCATATTCAATTTATGATGAAGCAAATTACATTGAATTTTGTATTTCAGAGGCAAAATACGCCAGTTAAACTCATGGTAGCTAAAATAGCAACACTGTTAAACATACGGCTGGCAAAGCAGACGACTACGATGAGGTATAGATACCAATGGTCAAGATAATAACGCATAATATAACAGGTATTTTTTCTTTACCACTGTTTATATTCTAACACATATGTTGATTCTACAGGTAATATTCTGTTTTCTTACATTTTACAGGTCTCTTTTGTCAATTTATCATAGTCTATTTGAAACAGTTGACTTGACATTAAGTAATAACTGGCAACTATACGATGCTTAGGTCCCAAAGACAACTTTCACCAAAATGATAAATTCGCGGTTTATTCCGCCTTCATAGCCAAAATATAGCCAAGATAGCCTAACAAAGTTTATCATTTTTAAATCATAAGCAAGTTCTGAAACAAGTTTCATTTTTAGGGTTCTATTAAGTTAGTGTGCTGGGAAAAGCTATTTGTGAGGTATATATATATATATATATATATATATATATATATATATATATATATATATATATATATATATATATATATATATATATATATATATATATATATATATATATATATATATATATATATATATATATATAATCAAAATAAATTATTTCAAGAGTAGTAACACTATTGAATTAGATCCTTAACATATAAACTATAAAAAAGTAAGAGGAAGAGAAATGAGATAAAACAGCATGCCTGAGTGTACCCCCAAGCAAGAGAACTCTAACCCAAGACAGTGGAGGACCATGGTACAGAGGTCATGTCACTACTCAAGACCGAAGAAAAGTCGTTTGATTTTGGAGTGCCCTTTTCCTAGAAAAGCTGCTTACCATAGCTAAAGAGTCTCTTCTACCCTTACCAAGAGGAAAGTGGCCACTGAACAACTACAGCGCAGCAGTTAACCCCTTGAGGGAAGAAGAATTGTTTGGTAATCTCAGTGTTGTCAGGTGTATGAAGATAAAGCATGCGGAAGAATAGGGCAGACTATTCGGTGTATGTGTAGGAAAATTGAGCCATAACCAGAGAGGGGGATCCAATGTAGTACTATCTAGCCAGTCAAGACCCCCATAAATCTCTAGCAGTGGTATCTCAACGGGTGACTGGTGCCCCGGCCACCAGATAATACTGGCAATGTTTTTTTTTACTATGATGATTAATGAATGGGCTATTCTGAAGCAATGGATGTTAAATGTAACTTCGAAATCATTTCAATAGTGTAATGATTCAAGTTCATCAAATTTGCTAGATTTCTATTCTAGCTGCACTGAATACATAATTTTGATTGGATCCAAGAATTTCATTCCAAACTGTTCTTTGTACATTTGTTAGCCCAAACCATTTAGTAGTATCACCAAAATGATTTCTAGCATATTTTACAATAATTTGACGTAGATCTAATAACTTTGTTAGATTTGTATTTTAGCTACACTGAATACACATTTTGATTGAATCTACTCATAAGCCTAAATTTTCTCACAGGTACTGACAGTAGGCCTATTCTGATTGAGAAAGGAAATGCTTGGAGATTATTTGAAGAGGGACTCTCTTCAAATAAGCTTTTCAGTGACTATGAACAGCTCACTGTGAAGGTCTAGAGCGTCAATGAAGTCCGGTATTTTCTCTTTCCTGTAAAGAGTCACATGTTTGCCTAGCATTCGGATAGCAGTAGATCGATCCCAGCCCGAAACTTAGAGTTTAAGTGGTTTACTGGGAAGGCCACTGCTGTGTTTACACCTTGTATCCGGGCTTGTAATCTTAGTCACACCAACTTCCACCATTTGAAAATGGTTCAAATTTTCTACGCATCAGTATGAAACCTTTGCTAATGAGTAGTGTTTCAACCATATCACGTTCACTCCACATAACCTTCAATCTAATAGTTTTGTAGAAATAAATGTGCGAAATGTAAAAAATTTATTCCCGAAAGCCAAGCAAGATGAAAAGTATGTAGATTTAGTTTAACGGTGTTAGCACACTACTCCGATGGATAATGCTACTTATTCACTGATAAATTCTTATAAACGGAAACTGCAATAGTAACACATCAATGATAACCCGTAGGTACATTTATCCAGGTGTTGATAATGATAAGATATGAGTTGCAAAATAAACAAAATCTTCTGTGAAATTATCACTACATACATTCCCGTATGTTACCAATACTTTTGCCTGTACAAGATGTTTGTACCCATAATGCTCATTCATGTAAATTGGAAGTTGTGAAAGTAATTAGCAAGGCACCAAACTACTATTTGTTAAGAATATATGAAAAAATGGAATTAATTTTCGAGGTAGTGCGGAACTTCGCTCCAGGCATGTTGACAAGACGGATGTCCAGTGTTGCCGGATGGGTTAGTCTAAAAATCCCAAAGCTCGCGATGAAAAATCCCCAAAACAACCCCCAAAAAATCCCCATTTTCCACAAATATATTTTCTTCTGATCATGTAGGCTTTGCTAATATAGAAATTACTCACTATAGTTCCCAAAAGTGTAAGCAAACAAATTGCAACAATATAAAGGCTCACTCATCTTCGTTTCTTCTTCATAGAAATTTGTACAGATTATCCCCTTCAGACACCTAAAATCTCCAAATCTAGGGATAAATCTCCATATATGGCAACACTGCGAATGTCCCTCAAAGTATCAATGAATTATGTGATTCAGATATACTGTATTCGACGCTCAGGTAGAGTTTTAAAGAAACCTGCCGTTTTGTGTGTGTGTGTGTTCTAAATGTTTACTATTTGTATGATTCGTTTCTTTAAAGTAAGGGAAATGTAAAATGTGTCTCATATTGCCTGGCCCTCCTTGGTCCTAGCTTCGGTGAAAAGAGGGCTTGGGCGCTGATCATACAATATATATGGTCAGTCTCTAGGGCACTGCCCTGCCTCTGCCATTCATGAGTGGCCTTTAAAACTTTAATAGTTACATGCTGAGAATACAGACAAGGAAAGTAATAATTAAACTGGTAAATCCCCTCCTATTTATTAACGATTTAATTTAAATTCTTCTTCTTTTTCTTCCTTCGATTCCAGTCAATGTTTTTCATAATATGAAATAGGAAGAGGAACTATTTCTTCTCTTTCTTTAATTAAAGAAAAAAAAACAAGGAAGAAACGGAAGCTCTAGCGTTGCCTTCGTTCAATATTCGAGGTTAAATGTACAATAAATTCATAAAAAAAAAAAACCAGTTGATCATTAATATATCTCAGATGGTCCTGACAGGTGGCTTTAGCGATTCACTCCTTCTTTACCAAACCACTTCCTTTTTTGGCCAAACAAATGCGCGTTTAAGTGCAAGGCTTGTGATAGTACATAGATATTCTATGGAGATAGTAATGTTAGATAGTACATATTATAAAATTGTATTAAATTTCCTTTTCTTAATCTCTCACAGAACTTTCGAGGTAGAATATAGATTAGCCTAAGGATTTAACAATTACTCGAGTGACTATCTCCATAGCACAACGAATTATTATTATTATTATTATTATTGTTATTATTATTATTATTATTATTATTATTATTATTATTATTATTATTAGCTAAGCTACAACCCTAGTTTAAAAAGCTTGATGCTATAAACTCAAGGGCTCCATCAGGGAAAAATAGCCCAGTGAGGCACAGAAACAAGGAAATAAATAAATGGTATAACAAGTAATGAAAAATCAAAATAAAATATTTTAAAAAAACATTATCTACATTAAAACTGATGATTCATATATAATTATGAAAAGACTTATGTCAGCCTGTTCAACATAAAAACATTTACTGCAACTTTGAACTTTTGGAGTTCTACTGATTCAACTACCCGATTAGGAAGATCATTCCACAACTTGGTCACAGCTGGAATAATAAGGGTTTTTCAATGGTTGAGTTGGTAAGACCAGTTAAAATGAATATACAAAAATATCTACACAAACACTTTTTCGATGATGATTTCAAAGGAGAACAGAATAAGAATTATTTGTAAAAGAATAACTTGATAAGAAACAGCACTCTTTCGTGGTTCCCGCCTTAAACGAGAAACCCTACTCCGATGAGGAGATCAGGTTACAGGTAAGCGGTAGCATTGCATTGTCCATAATTCAGATTTCGTTGTTGGTTGGTTGGCCCTTGGCTTGTTGCCCAGTAGGTCCGGATTCTCCGGAACTTACGGAACTTACGGAAGTACTGTAAGATGCCTTCGTTTGACTCAATCCTTGCACCAAATATGTGGCAGGAACTCCTAAATTGTAACCCCTTAGATAATTGGCATTCTTATTTCATCAAGGAATTCTCTCTCTCTCTCTCTCTCTCTCTCTCTCTCTCTCTCTCTCTCTCTCTCTCTCTCTCTCTCTCTCTCTCTCTCTCTCTCTCTCTTTTCAGTCAGTACAAAAAGTATTGTATAAGTTCACATTATTATTATTATTATTATTAGCCAAGCTACAACTCTAGTTTGAAAAGCAAGATGCTACAAGCCCAAGGGTTCCAATAGGGAAAAATAGCCCAGTGAGGAAAGGAAATAAGGAAATAAATAAATGATGAGAACAAGTTAACAATGAATTTTTCTAAAACAGTAACATCAAAACAGATATGTCCTCTATAAACTATTAACAACGTCAAAACAGATATGTCACATATAAACTGTAAAAAGACTCATGTCAGCCTGGTCAACAAAAAACATTTGCTGCAAGTTTAAACTTTTGAAGTTCTACTGATTCAACTACCCGATTACGAAGATCATTCCACAACTTGGTAACAGCTGGAATGAAACTTCTAGAACACTGTGTAGAATTGAGCCTCATGATGGAGAAGGACTGGCTATTAGAATTAACTGCCTGCCTAGTATTACGAACAGGAGAGAATTGTCCAGGGAGATCTGAATGTAAAGGTAACAGATCTCAACGAGGTGACCCCCATTGGGGTGGACCCTATGTTTAGATAGCCTAATCTCCCACTAAAATCTCTAGGCCTAACCCCGTGTCTGAGTTTGCCTCTGTATTTTCTCAACCCTTTTATTATATAGATGCAGTAATTTCAGTAAGAGAATTTCCTGACCTTCCAATGACTTCCGTTCACTTTGAGATCCATCTACGGAAGAAGTAAAACTAAAGAATGAAATAAGAATTATAACTCCGTAGCCTTCAATACTCCAATAATTGACTTCCTTGTTAACTAGGCAGTGACTGAAGGTCATTACTAGACCACCATCCCCCTCTCACAGTTGAACATTACCTAAGGTAAGGGGTTAACTTTACCTTGTCATAGCATAAGGTCACGTACTGACTTAAAGCCGACTTGATATTAACCAACTTGATAGTCCACCTGTAAAACCTTATTAGCTTACAATTTATATTCATTGAGAATGATTTGAAGAAAGATTGAAGGCATTGTCGGTTCCCATCCTGGTAAAGGCCCATTCACACTGAACCGTCACGTCACATCACGTCACGTCATGTCACCGTTCCGTCAACCGTGCTATGTATTCCCGCTATTCATCACGTCACGTCACCGTTCCGCCAACCATGCTATGTAGTCACGCTATTCATCACGTCACGTCACGTCACCGTTTTGCTATGTATTCATGCTATTCATCACGTCACATCACATCACGTCACGTCACGTCACGTCACCGTTTTGCTATGTATTCATGCTATTCATCACGTCACATCACATCACGTCACGTCACATCACCGTTTTGCTATGTATTCATGCTATTCATCACGTCACGTTACTGTTCCATCAACCGTGCTATGTATTCATGCTATCCATCTCGTCACGTTACTGTTCCGTCAATCATGCTATGTATTCAAGCTATTCATCACGTCACGTCGCTGTTCCATCAAAATTTTCTTCCGTGTAGATAAATGGACATGTTCACATTAAACGGTTTGTCACCGTCACAGCGCCATTACATCACGACACCGTCACGGCACAGATTCTTTCCAAGAATACTTTGACGTGACGTGACGTGACGAGACGGTGCAGTGTGAATCAGCCTTAAAATGAAGTGAAAACAAACTGAGAGGCCTGAGGAGAGTCTACCTAGCAAAACCATGTAGGAAAAAGGACAAGGATAATGTTATATATAAAAAATTAAATGCTCTGGCTATTCATGTAATTGTTCTCTGCATCATCCATTATCAATAGCAAATTTACATCTTTAGAATTGCCGTAGTTCAGGACTTCTGCAAAAATAAGTTTCCCTTTCTGAGCACGATTCACAAACATTAATTATGTATTTTCCCTTGATATTTGATTTTTGTTGAGCATGTTTCACTTATTTTTCATGTCTTAGATTACCTTACCCATATCCATCTGCTATTTTTCCCGACTGGAGCCCTTGGGCTTATAGCATCCTGCTTTCCCCACTAGGGTTTTAGCTTAGCAAGTAATAATAATAACTAGAACGTTCCATTTATTTTTCTAACATGTTGTTAGAATATCCAACTTAAGTCTGCTCTTGTGTCCATGTTACTCTTTTTTTCTGTCTCATACTGTTATGTGCATCATTATTCTTTCAATTGCTCTTTGAGTTGTAACTAGGTTATAATTCAAGGCTCCAAGCTTCTGATGCATATGTTAATACTGGTAGGACCATCTGATTAAATGCTTTTCTTTTTAGAAAAGCTCCCCGTCTCATGCTTATCCTTCTTATTCCGGTCTCATTAAGTGGAGAAATACTCTCAGACTGTCCTAAGTACCAAGAGCCCGTGTCTTACACAAGGTAAGGCAATCTATACAGACAGACTGTCCTAAGTACCAAGAGCCCGTGTCTTACACAAGGTAAGGCAATCTATACAGACAGACAGACTGTCCAAAGTACTTTTAGTTATTAGCAATCTCTAGATTATTTGTTGTCTCTACATTTCATTGAACACTATCCTAGTTTTATTCATATTCCTTTTCAGTTAGTGTTTCCTCAATTTTGGTCTAATTGCGTTTACGAATGTCTTGGGTTTTTAATTCGTTTATTGTTTTGGATAGTTCTGCTAATTCTATTTTATATCTTTTAGATTTTATCCTCGTTTTCAATCTTTTTATTATGTTTTTTTTTTATGCTTTCTAATATTTTTCCTTGATTTTGTTTAGGAACTTCACCATCGATTTCTTGTGATGATTCATATAAAAAAAAATAAATTTCTATTAATTTTTCTATACATGCTTCCATTTTCTCATGGGAGTACTTATTTTGTATTGGTAAACTCAACTCATCAAAATTTCTCTTACTTTACTTTGATGGCTGTTTTTCCATTCCTATACAGCAGGGGAACCCCACTCTCTACAGGACCTCCACTGTCGTTTTACCTTGTTTGTTCATATTATTTATCTTTTCAAGTCACATATTGTTCATTTACGGTTAAATCGTCACTGTCAAAAGACTCATGAAATAAGAAAGTCTTCAGTTTCCTCTTGAAAGCCTTAATGGCTTCAATCCTTAGAATGTTTCGTGGGAGCTTACTATATAGTCTCGGGGTCGCATATTTAAAGGATCTGGAGCCCAAAGTGGACACAAATCCAGGTTTCAACAATTTGAAGACATCTGTAACTATTCTCGTGTCGGCACGACCGGTTCTGATAACTTGGTGGGTTATTGTACATATTTTAAATTCAATTCTCGCTTTAATCGCCAGACAGTGTAAATCAATTAGTATAGGGGTGATCCATTCTCTAGGTGGGACACCTTTTATCAGTCTTGCTTAAAAATTAGTTTTTCTCTTTCTTTCCCTATAGAAAATTTTTACTTTCATTATTCTATATAGTAGCCTTATTTTAACTTGTTTAACACTGTCATATCTTTAACTAGATCAACTTTTTGCATGATAATAAAACTGTTTCGTTTTTCGTTTCTCCATTTGGGCTTCTCTAATTTTATTTTCTATGTTCCTTTCTATATAAAACAGAAACGTATTCATGGGGTTTAGACCATTGCAGGCTCCTAAAGTCTCTCCCCTAATCCCATTTACACACCAATCTTGCTAACATTATTAATCTTTACAGGTCGTGTGAGGCATTTTGTGGAACAGTTTACCGAACAAAAGTTTTTCTGACAGTCAAACTCCATTTAATATCGCTCTTACATCTCGATTACAATTTTGAAAATGTGCGAAATTTTAAGTTTTACTTTTTCTTATGGAGGGAATCCTTTTGAGGCATCTGACATCCCTTTGCAACAGTGCAACCTCGGCAGGTAGATTCCCTTTTTTTTTACCATGTTAAAGGAGCACAAATGTTTCTACTTTCAGATATCCGTGTTAAACTACTCTCGGCTGCTGACAGACGAACACCTCATTGATTATTTGAGAATCGTGATATTCTATAATTGTGAAAGTATATGAACATTATGCAAGTGGTCTTAGTAAAAAATGAAATAGATAATTTGTGTTCGAGAGAGAGCAGGTTACATAATAACAAACGGCTAAAATAAGCTTTTACATAACTGGCGTTCCTTTTCTTTCCGTTCATCCACTGACACGGACTTAGGCTTCTTATTCAATTTGGAATAGGTGATATTCTGCCATTTTTAAAAGTTTATAGACATTATACGTGGTTCAAGTAGGACAAAGAATATAAGTACCTAAAACCAATAAGATAGATTTCACACCGACTTGAAGATTTATTGTATTGCAAGTTTTTACCACTATAAATAGAAGCGCACTGGCTTCGTTCTCTATAAGATTTTATCTATCCCTATTTGAAGGGATTTGCAACTGATGATTGCTCGAGAAATGCCTTGATTGGCGTATGTGGCATTACATATAAACAATCATGATATATTTCTATTCGAAATATCTTGAATACAATTCAGCTGTGATGCTTAGATAAAACAAATTTCTGTAGTTAATTTCATTTCTTTCTTGTATCGTATTGAGGAATATAATCAAGTGAAAGTTTTAATTTGTTAAAAGTAATTTACATCAATAAATATGTCAAAGAATCAGGCTGGCAAGAAATAAGCTAATAGACAAATGACGTATAAATTAAAATTTCGATTTCAGATTCAATAATAGAATAACCTGCTAATGAGAACGACTCCATGGTAAATAGTAGCAGCTGATCATGGCCGCAATATCTTTACGAATCTCCCGGTCCAACATCAGAAGGCTTTGCCTCCGTCATGTCAGGACAACACATTCAATTGTAACTATATTATTGCTCCTAAAGACATTTACATTTTAGATTTAATGTTAAATATACGGTATATTAGTTCATAGTGTTAATTGAGTCGTATGTTGGCGGACTCTACCAGGCCACCTCTGTAGGCATATTCTTATGCTAAATTATGAAGACATATTCTGACTATTTTCTGCCATTAGCTGTACATTTTATGCTATTTCATGGTTCCTAGTTAGTTTTCAGGAAAGTTCTAACTTGTATAATGAATGTTTAGACATTGAACCTAAATTTTCACATCACCAACCGGTAAATTAGTATACCACAATATTCCTAATGAAGAAAATAAGAAGTTGCCCTGCTGCCATTTATAGGTACTTTTGGAGTCATTGCGTTTGGATAGAATGGATGGATGTAAAATTTCATAAGTTATTAATCAAAAACCACATTTTATAAGGAAAACAAGACCATCTATTTTCTTATTTCCTTTCTTCACTGGGCTATTTTTCCCTGTTGGAGCCCTTGAGCTTATAGCATCTTGCTTTTCCAACAAGGACTGTAGCTTAGCTAGTAATAATAATAGTAGTAATTAAGATCCCCACATAACCTGCCATAGCCGTATCCGGTAAAAATTAGTTACGGATGGAACAGCATTTTGAACAAAAATTTTTTTTTTTCCTCTAGTTGATAATGTGCTTTCACTGAATTTGACCATTTCAACTGGAAATGACCGGAAAACAAACTGAAAACACGGTAGACCGTCAAAGAACTAGGATACTTTTTTTAGAAATCTAATGGTTTTTGGTTTCCCGTGCGTGAGCAAAACGGAAAAAGAAAATCATCAAACTCCTATGCACTGGCAAGCACTACATACTGAGCTGCGCACGCTAACCCCATTGGTTATTATTTCTTAGATAATAAAATTTTTATTTGCAGTGGAAATAAGCGTCATTTTTGAAGAAAACGGACATTTTTATATAGGAAACACCTGACTTTTAGTATTAAAGCTTATTTTGTCCGTAATTATAATACAAACAGAACACCATCTGACTTAAGGATCCACAAACAACCTAATGTAGGAGCCATATCCTTACCTATTTACCTAATAGGCTGCAACCCTCTTAGACTGCTGTACCCTCATCTTACCCTAAGACTAAGTAGTAACCCTGTGTTTGCATCACTAATGGCAAGGTAACACTAGAGCATAATACAGTATAGGAAACGCGGAGCGCAACACCAAGGAAACACTGGTCAGATACGGGGTGAAAAATGCATGACCTCTTGAGAGGTCGGCCAGATTCGTACTGGCGATTATGCCTGGACTTGACCCGGGCCGGGTGAGTGTCTGGATTGTGGGTACTGCCAGATGACAGTTTGAGGGGGAGGGGGAAACCTAACGGAAAATTCTGGTCGGTACGGGAGCTAACACCCCATATCTCCTAAAGAAGTTCCTTGTAAGTATAGCTAGGAAAAATACAAATTACCTAAAAATTTTTTATGTTTCATAATCGTAAAACTAGCTTCATATCATCGTATTTAAGACCAAGATGAACATTTTCCCTATAAAGAAAATTGTTTTGACAAATAACAAGGAAGTTTACGCCTGACTCAACCAACTACATTGACCCAATATTTTGAGGTATTCTGATGGAAATAATTATGGAAACCCACATTTTTCAAAAAATTTTAGACCATTTAAGATTCCAAGTTATGACTGAAGAATCACATTTTAAAAGGGAAACAAACCCAAGAAAACCACCTAACCAAATGTATGAGCCTTATCTTTATCTACTCGCCTACCGGAGAGGGGGGGTTTATGCCCCCCGGCGACCCTGGTCTACCCTTGAACTGCTGTTTCCTTAGCTTACCCTAGGAGTAAATCTCAACCCTGAGTTAGCTTCCGAAACGGTCACTCATGAAGCTGGTTTTTTCAGGCATGTTTCCTAGTTTAACCCGTTCATAATACATGAAAAACATATTTTTAATGGTTAATGGCATCAAAACCGTTCAAAATACCAGTAAATACACCAGTAATGAGGGGTGTATGTATGACAGCGGCCACTTTTATGTATGATGATGGCAATGTATGTGGGATCCCAGGGGGCTGTTAACCCCCTCGATAGGTAAGTAGGTAAAAGACACGGCTTGTAGGGTAGGTTAGGTGGGGAAGTTTAAGTTAGGTGTTGTTCTAGTGTAGAGCTTTTGCAGAAAAGCATCTTACGAACGACTAGAAAAAGGGAAGAAAATTTCCATTTTCTATGCACATGAGAAGAACTGGCCATTGATATACAAAAGCTCCGCATTAACACTTCATATTTCCTTTTAAAGAGAAATAGTCACATGTTTTGGATGATGTTAATATGGATATCTTTCTTGAATATGATACAAGAAAGAACTGTTTTAAATGCATGACCTAGTTGGAAGAGGAGCTTGTATTAAAAGCGGTAGAGTTTTTATAGGAACTTTGGAGGTAAAAGATTTACCAAGAGAAAGGCACCTGACAAATAAAAAAGCTATGATTGGAGGTTGCAAATGGTTACCAAAAATAATGATACAGAAAATGGGAAATCAAAGTTTAGACAGACCCACAAGTCGGGAATTTTATGAACTGTTCTTTTAGTATCTTCTATCATGGCAACCAAAACAAAAACAGAAAAATAGTTATTTTTATTTAAGTAGATATCTAAGTTATTCTTAACCATTAAACTAGGTCATGGGGTTCAAACTATTGGTTTAGTAGGGTTATAATCAATTATGTTGGTAAAATTTGATGTACAAATATTGGACTATAGTAATTAAAACCAGTAAATGCACTAGTATGATGCAATATTTGTACTCAGAAAATACCTTATCTCTGATGTTCTGTTGCTCATTAATTTACTAGAAGTATTCTACTGTAAATATACTTTACAGTATGTTGGGACAATGTATGAATATTGCATTTGTAGTATGCTGATATATGAGCTGCATTGAACAATTACTGTATATTATTTTTATTGACAGGAACAGCAGAGTTCTACTGCAGATGTAGACTCGAAGCAATATGTATCCCCAAAGGCGTACAGAAACTATTCTACCTCAAGGCGATGGCTTTTGCCGTCATCTCTTCATGCCAAGACTTTTCACACAACTACAGCAGTTCAAAAGGTAGTGCCGTTTCTCCTTGCAGATATTGGGGAAGGCATCCAAGAAGTCATCATTAAAGAATGGTAAGTTTTAATTGTTCCGTAACTGGAATACAAACCACGCAATTTAATAGGGGTATTACTTTTGCCGTGGCTGAAATGACGAGCCATTAATTTTTAACAAGGGTTAACTACCCATACCGCTAGCCGAAAAAAAAGTGAGCTCAATCACAGGTGTGTGAAGGAGGGGGGGGGTTAGTAAGCTACCCTCCCCTATCCCCGCTAACTAGCAGTATGGGTAGTTGACCGTAGTTAAAAACTAATGACTCGTCATTTCAGCTATGCCGAAAGTAATAACCCTATTGAATAGCTAAGGATTCTATAGTTAGGAAAAATACAAATTATCTACGAATTTGTCATTTTGTTCAGGTTTATAGCATAAATTTACCATATACTCTTCTGTATTTCTTCTTTTAGTATAATCTTTTAAATTTCTTTTCATAAGTGAAATATGCCCCTTAAATTAGGACAGGATTTTTAATGTAAAGGCTCCCCACCTGTTAATATTCTTTACTTTTGGTTTGTTAGTGGACCTATTGTCCCCTTTCACAGGACTAGGTGTCTTCCAAATCCTTGAGCATGATCTGCTGATATGTGCCACACTTTGCATCTGTGTAGGAATGGGAAAGGTAAAGCTCAGTCCATAGTTGCACTTGTGTTAATATTTTCAAGTCATCAATTTCAGCAAGCTCACTTCTTAAATATAGCCTTAACCAGACTAGGTGCTTGTCCAGCTTGTTAGTGCTTACTGTCTTTTTAAAGTAATTATTGTAAGATTTTCTGGTTATATGCTATTACTGTATTGTATTAAATGAAGCTTTTACGTAATTTCATCCTCAGTTTTGGCGGGGTTATAATTATACTTGCATTTTTTAAAGTATGCCTCTGAATGGAATAGTTTAAGAATGTTTCTTGTGTTTGAAGCTTTTCTTCTGAATAGAGTAGGATAAAAGCTATCTAAGAAAAACAAGATATTCATGCATTTTTAATTTTGGTAAATGATATGCTGTACTGTAGACTTTTTCTTGTGATGCTGTGGATTCGATCTTTGTTCCTACACAGATACAAACTATTCCCTCATTACTATGGATATTTTTTTTGCAGCTTACTGGAAAACGACCCATAAACTTTTTACACAAAGTAAATATTTTCCCGATAATTAGCGGAGGGTAGACCAACCACCCTGCTCACACACTCCGCTAGACTATATATTCACGTTTGATCTTGGATCGGTAGAGTGCAGACATGCTGTCTCTCTTCCGTTAATCCTTACTAAAACTGGCTATAAACTGACTTTCTTTACCTTTTCAGGTGTAATTAGTTTTTGAAGACTTATCAAGATGCGGGTTTGTCCTGGCATTGAAGAGCAATTCTTTTGGGATTTCTGGTCCCTTGCCAAGGAACGGCTGTTAGAGGTGCTGAAGTTAGAGGAATAGTTATAGCACACATTGCCTCTCCAGAGGTTGCCCACAGCCTCTGTCCCCGAGCCTCTGGAGTGTCTCGTGTCCTTAGCAGAAGCATCCTCCGCAATTTCTTGCCAACCTATGAGGTTGCCAGTTGAGTCTCCTCAGAGTCCCAACCAGTCATGCAATCCCCCTGGGGTGAGCATGCGGGCTGACCACATGCTCAGCATACTGGGCGCACTCATTCAACTGAGCTTGTTCAGGGCTCTGAGTTCCTTTGGCAAGAGAAACGCACTCGTGCCGTTCCTCCACCCTATGAGGAAGGTCGTCCTTCTCACCAGTGAAAAAGGGCTTCCTCATTGAGTGGTCTGTCCATCGAGTTCCTCGTAAGCGAGGTTGGACTCGTCCATACCTCGCTCCAGCTCTTCAGAGGGTAGACGTTACCCGGGATTAGTCTGGGATGAATGGTAGAGTGACTTGCCTTTCCTCCTTCATCTTCCTCCCTCTTAGGTCTCCAGGGTTTTTCAACAACCTCATTCTAGTGGAGAAGCTTTCAGGAGGCTGGGGACCTGTCATTGACCTTTGCTACTTGAATCAGTTTATTGTTATTATTATTAATGCTAACTAAGCTATAACCCTAGTTGGAAAAGCAAGATGCTATAAGCCGAAGGGCTCCAACAGGGAAAAATAGCCCAGTGAGGATAGGAAATAAGAAAATAATGAACAAAATTATGAACAATTAAAATGAAAATATTTTATAAACAGTAAAAACATCAGAACTGATATTTCATATACTGTATAAACTATAAAAAGACTTATGTCAGCCTGTTCAACATGAAAACATTTGCTGCAACTTTGAACTTTTGAAGTTCTACCGATCCAACTACCAGATTAGGATGATCATTCCACAACTTGGTCACAGGTGGAATTAAACTTCTAAAATACTGTGTAATACTGAGCCTCGTGATGAAGAAGGCCTGACTATGAGAATTAACTGCATGTTAGTACTGTATTACGAACAGAATGGGACTGTCTGGGAAGATTTGAATGTAAAGGATGATCAGAATTATGAAAAATCTTAGGCAACATGCATAATGAACTAATTGAATAACAGTGTCAGAGATTAATATTTAGATCAGGAATAAGAAATTTAATAGACCATAAGTTCCTGTTGAACAAATTAAGATGAGAATCAGCAGCTGAAGACCAGACAGGAGAACAATACTCAAAACAGGGTTAGAATGAAAGAATTAAAACACTTCTTTAGAATAGATTGATCATTGAAAGACTTTCTCAGTAAGCCCATTTTTTGTGCAATTGAAGAAGACACCGACCTAATGTGTTTCTCAAAAGTAAATTTGCTATCAAGAATCACACCTAAAATTATAAAAGAATTATACAGAGTTAAAGAAACTTTATCAATGCTGAGATCTGGATGCTGAGGAGCCACTGTCATTGACCTACTTACAATCATAATTTGAGTTTTCTTAGGATTCAACTTCATGCCCTATAATTTGCACCATGCACTACTTTTAGCTAGATGTCTATTAAGGGATTCAGCAACCCCAGATCTACATTTAGGCAATTGAATTTATGCAAAGAGAGTAGCATCATCTACATACGCAACAAGCTTGTTTTCTAGGCCAAACCACGTCATGTATATATTGTATAGTATGAAAAGTAATGGGCTAAAAATGCTACCCTGAGGAACACTATATATCACTTTCCTATACTCACTTTGGTGCCCATCAACAACAACTCTTTGGGATCAATTACTTAAAAATTAAATAATAATGCTAAGAAACAACCTACCCACTCCCAACTGTTTGAGTTTGAAAAAAGAGCCTCATGATTAGCACAGTCAAAGGCAGCACTTAAAATAAGGCCAACCATATAAACTTCCTGACCACAGTCAAGGAATTTCTGTACAGCATTGGAGATTGTAAGAAAGGCATAACAAGCTTCAAGGTCTTTACGAAAGCCAAATTGCAAATTATACTCTAGAGACATCCTTATACTAGAGGAAGACTCTACTTGTAAATGACGAAGGTTTGTACCCATGCAAGAACAAAGGACAAATTTTTAAAACAATTTGTATTTTTCTTAGCTATATAAACCCGAGTCATTTATTTCAATGTTCCACCTCATCCAACTCCTCTCGTCTTTACCATGATAAGAATGAACAGCCTCAATGAGGCTGCAGCGCTTGTCTGCAGCATTGGCGAACAGCTTATAACCACACAGTTTTACCAGCAACCTAAGGATTCTTTCTTTCTTTTTGGTCATAATTGAACGTTTTAGGAGTAAACCCTTATAAATGACTTGGTTTGTAAAGTTGTAGTAATTTGTAGTGTTAATGTTACTGGTATCTACATTGATAGATGTGTATCAATTTGTATTTAATGCTTCAGCTGCCATACTTGTCTTATCCTGTTCCACCAAACCTCTTCTCTCCAGATCATCCTTCATCTTATCTCACCCTCTAATCCTCTGCCTCCCTTTCGATCTCCCCCCTCCCGTAACAGGTTCCACTCAAGCCTTCCTCGCTCCCTCCCCATCAGTTATCATTACATGAATATAATGAAATTATCAGTCTGCCCATCCCCAGAATGTATGCAGGTATAGGATGATGATTCATAATCTGCACGGGAATAAAATGAACCACCTAATAGTAACAAATTTCATACAATTAAACCATATACAGTACAGTGATACCTCTGGATACGAAAGTTTCTGCTTACGAAAAATTCAGGATACGAAAAGTGATTCGAAGATTTTTATGCCCCAGTATACGAATAAAATTTCAGGATACGAAAACCTTACGAGATCTCAACTCTTCGCCAAGAGTAATTTTAAAAAGCGCGCGTCGCCAGACTTTGAACTTGGGTTGACTAACTTACAGCCTCCCGCTCACCCATTGGTTATCTCCCAACTCAGATGCTAGCTGACGCCATAAGATCCTGCTTTCCTATTGGTCGGCAACTATCCCAGCTTGCTTACGCACGGGCGTTCATCTCTCTCTCTCTTTTCGTTCCGACCGCGGTATCGTTAACAGACATTGTGTGCTTTCGCTTGTTTGACGTAGTGTTAATATACAGTACATTCGTACGCCACGTGTTATCGTTATTAAACATTCGTTACTGTGCACTGTACTGTATTAGTGTTTATTATACATAGTACTGTATATAACGTACGTAGTGTATTATATTATGTATTACTGTAGCCATGGGTCCCAAGAATGTTGCCGAAGGAAAGAAGAAGAAGACGATGCTCTCGATGGAGACGAAACTTAAAATCGTAAAAAAGTACGAGTCTGGCATGCGTTTAAGTGCGATCGCCAAGGAGTATGGCCGGAATCCATCTACGATAGGCACCATCCTGAAGCAGAAGGCGGTCATCAAAGCAGTGGCACCTTCTAAGGGCGTCACTATTTTCTCCAATAAGAGAACCCACGTGCATGACGAGATGGAGAGGCTGCTTCTTGTGTGGATCAAAGACAAAGAGATCTCAGGAGACACCATCACTGAGACTACAATTTGCCATTTGTGCGTTCTCAAGCCGAAGAAGGGGGAGGAGAAGGAACATCCCAGCAGGACCCCCCAGAGTTCAAGGCTTCTCGGGGATGGTTCGAGAAATTCAAGAAAAGGACTGGCATTCATTCAGTGGTACGGCATGGGGAGGCAGCCAGCTCGGACACGAAGGCCGCCGAAGCCTTTGTTAAAACGTTCGACGAGTTGACTCTGCAGGAAGGCTACAGTTCGCAGCAAGTTTTCAATTGCGACGAAACTGGACTTTTTTGGAAGAAAATGCTCGTTGGACGTTCATCACGGCGGAGGAGAAGAGGCTACCCGGACATAAGCCTATGAAGGACAGGCGTACCCTTTCTTTTTGTGCAAACGCCAGTGGGGACTGCAAGATAAAGCCCCTGCTGGTGTACCATTCAGAAAATCCCCGAGCCTTCATAGCCCACAAAGTCATCAAGGAGAACCTTCCCGTGATGTGGAGGGCGAATGCTAAAGCCTGGGTAACGAGGCAACGTTTCATTGATTGGGTGAATGTCTGCTTCGGTCCGACTGTCCGAAAATATTTGGAAGAAAAGCGCCTCTCTATGAAATGTCTGCTGGTGTTGGACAGTGCTCCAGCTCACCCTCCTGGCCTCGAGGAATATCTTCTGGCCGAGTATTCCTTCATAAAGGTCCTATATCTACCGCCTAACACTACCCCTCTCCTCCAGCCCATGGACCAGCAAGTTATTTCAAATTTTAAAAAATTGTACACGAAGCATCTCTTCCAGAGATGTTTCCAAGTCACAGAGAGTACAAACCTCACTCTGCATGAATTCTGGAAAGATCACTTTAATATCGTGATATGACTCAAACTCATCGATATCGCTTGGCAGGAAGTTTCGAGGCGTACCCTGAACTCATCTTGGAGGAAGCTGTGGCCTGATGCTGTCTCTGCACGAGACTTCGAGGGGTTCGGGAAGCCTGGAGGCGAAGCCGAGATCGTTGACGATCCTGAACCCATTCAGCAGTCTGAGGTGGCTGACATCGTACATCTTGGTACGTCCATGGGGCTGGAAGTTAGCGCCGAGGATATACTGTAGATGAACTTATTGAGGAGCACCATGAGGAGTTGACGCCGGACGACCTGAAGGAGTTGGAGACGATGCAAGTGAGTGTTGTTCAAGAGCAGTTCTCTAGCGGTGATGAGGAGGATGTTACACCTTTGAAAACGGCAGACATTAAGGAAATTCTCGCATGTTTCCATAAAATGGCAGACTACGTCGAAAAGGAACATCCAGAAAAAGTTTATACCAACCGTGCGCTTCAACACTGCAATGACATTTGCCTAACGCATTTTAGAAATGTGTTGAAAAGTAGGCAGAAACAAGCTTCAATGGATAGTTTCTTATTAAAGAGGCCTGCAGTATTAGTAGGCCAAGACGAAGGTGAAAGTGAAGAAAAGAAACAGAAAAGAGGAAGTGATGAAGAATTAGAAGGTGAAAGTAAAGAAAAGAAACAGAAAAAAGAAAGTGATGAAGAAGTAGAAGAGATTTAGAAAATATGAAAAACGTAAAGATATAAAAAAGCAAAAAAAAATATTCAATTTTAAGTTTTATGTTACCGTTAAGTGTTAAAGTAATTTTTTCTTTCATTTTATAGTTTAAAATACGTAATGTTAAGTGTTAATTATTTCTGTCATTTTTTTATTTCGTAAAGTTTAAGTGTTAATGTGTTAAGTGTGTAAATTACTGTACGTAGTCTGTCACTTGTTACGTTTTCTGCCTTATGCCATCCTCCTCTGCCGCGACTTCGCTATCGGACATCGTCTCAATCAAAAGGTAAGTTTCAACTTTTTTGTTACACTAATTAACTGTAACCTTTTTTTTTCCAGGGTATCGATCCTTAATTTAGGTGTACGTACAGGTAACAATACACCTTCACTGATCCAAATGCTTTACATACAGTACCGTAACTTTTATACAGTAGTAAAGAAAACGGACCGTTTCTTAGGGCTTGGGGGGGATAACTAGGCTATAACTACATTATTGAATAATCTCATAGTGGTTTCTGGAATGGATTAGGCTGTTTTTAACGGCTGGGTTAATTATTGAATGATAGAAATGGCTGCATTGCATGTTTATTACTACAGTTTAGCGTGTTTATGGAAGAAAAGGTGTATGTCTTCCCAAAAATGTTTGATTTATGGCGAGAAATGAACTAATTCTTCAGACTAGATCATGAAGGTGTGTTCTTGATTTTCATGTTCTGGTTAAAATAATATACTCGATAGGGCACCTCTAGTATTTGAGAAGAAAATTAATTGAACCTGTTTGCTGTATTTTGACTGTATAGGAAATAAATGTGCCAGATGCATTTTACTAGTGTAGATAAGTGGTTCTCATTTAGGAAACACATATATTAAGTTATAATGAATAGACAATGTCTTAGAGGTGTCAAGAAATCAAAGATAGTTTCTCTCTGGACAGACTGTCCTGCATATAGTTTTTAGGATAACAGCAGTAGTACATTTACTTTTCTCCATTTATTGTTTTGTGTCTATACGAGCTTCGGATCACTTTCTCTTTCTGTCAGGAGAGAAACTATTGTTTATTTTCGGGACCCCATTAAGTCATAGTCTATTTATTATGAATGTAGAGTAACATGCCCAAGAATCCATATATTAAGTTAGTATTTGAGGTCTTCTTATTTGTGTTATAACCCTCTGAAGATACGATGACATAGTTTGGTGTCATCTGTTCATGTAACAATATGTGCTATGTGAAAAATTTATTCAGCTTTTTATTGGCATTTAAACTCAATCTTTATTTCTTTGGTAGCTATGCTGTGAAACGTCAACATCAGTAGGTTGGCACATTATGTTAATGCTCACCATAAAAAGCTTGCAACATATCCTATTTAGTTTAATCTAGATTACAGTATTTAGATAAATAATTCTTTGCAGGTTCGTCAGTGAAGGAGATACTGTTGTTCAGTTTGATGAAATCTGTGAGGTCCAGTCTGACAAAGCTGCCGTCACGATAACTAGTCGTTATGATGGCGTCATTCGAAAGCTCCACCACGCTGTCGATGAGACTGCTTTAGTTGGAAAACCCCTCGTCGACATAGAAGTGTCAAAGGAAGGTAGGATGATGTAGAGGACTTTAGCAGCCTGGGTAATTGGAAGTGGTACTGCTCTACTCTCCTTTATTTCTATTACCATTCATTGCCATATTTTATTTTTCACTATGGTTTTTTGTATTTAAAGCTTCAATGTCTCTAGTTAAATATCAATATTACTATTGCTGTCAGATTATATAGCACTCCAGGTTTGTAAAAATTGAAATAATCGTTGTTCATCAATAAAACAAGGGTGACTATATAATTTTAAATATTAAACTTAGCCGGTGAATATATAATAGCCGACGTCTCCGACGGCTCGACAGATTCCAAAAACTTGCGAGCGATCGCCGTGAAGGTTGCGGGTGTGCCCACCAGCGCCGATTATCGGCCAGATACCGCATATACTTGTAAACATCTCCAGTTCTTCTCTGTCGGTCTTGTCGACAAGTTGGTTTCCACTCGCTTTATGACCTCGAGTTTTCTACCGAATTGGTGAAGTACTTGGTTTTATTGCTTTCGCCGTGTTGGATTATTCAATACTATCTTCAAAAGAAATGCTTTTGAAAGGAGAGGAAAAGTGTTTTGCCCTTGCTTTTATATCTCTGGTTTTTCCATAGAGTAAAGATGGCCGACCCTTCCCTCAGTGTACGAAGTGTGTTTAAGGCTTTTAGTAATTATTTTATCACGTTATAAATTATTGTTGATATTTATAGATTTTTCTCTATATATTTTATATCTCACCCGCCTTTATTAGGCCTCTTCGATTAGCTTTCCATTTATACTAAACATCAAGATAAATTTTATGTTTTGTTTATATGCGGCCTTTACCTATTCCTCCCCTAGTCCGAGATGTAGGCGGTCCTAGCTTGGAAACCGAAGTTAAACAAGGTTGAGCCCATTCAACTTTTTTTTTTTTGTTAAGTTTATATCAATTGCTCTGTAAGAGTTATGAAATGAATATTTTTTAGAAAATATTTTAAGAAATATATTCTTTGAATAGTCTTCGTGCTGTTTTTTTCAAAGATGAACTAACATTTGGTTTATTTATGCTACGCAGTTTGCGCTCTATCGTTACGATAGAGAAAGAGAGAATCACGGTTTCACTTTGCAGAAAGAGTAAATCGATTTTGACGTTTTGTTCATTCTTCTTTCAAACTGAAGTGTTTTAGATACTAATTTAAAGGAACTTGTTAATTTTCAATTTTTTAGTCCTTTCAGTTTTTTCCTTTGGTCAAATAACCTGTTTATTGACGAAGGGTGAGTGGGCAATTCTCTTGTGTGTGACAAGAGAGAGAGAGAGAGAAAGAGAGAACGATCCGATCTTTATTCTCGTCCCAAGTAAGGAGTTTGGGAGCGAGTAACGTTGTTCTCGATTCAGTTTTTTACTCTCGTCCCAAGTCTCTGTACGGGGAGAGAGGATAAAACGTTTTTAGTTTTTATTCTCGTCCCAAGGCACTGTACGGTGAGAGATTGAAAACGTAGTCTTTAGTGAACTAGTGTTTAGTCTCCTCCCCAGTCACTGATCCTTTTTAACTTTATATATTTCCGTTATTCGATATATATGTATATGTTTTTTGATTTTTGCATGTGTGTTTCATTTTGTACTAATGTGCTTACATTATACGACTCATTTCGCAATTATAACCTTTTGATGTAAGGGAGAATTGCGTGCTTCAGGTAGATATCAGTTTTATTCATGCCTAATGTGAAATTATTGAAAAATACGATATCAGTGAAGTAAGTGCAAAAAACATGTTTTGTGTTGCGGAGGGTTCGTTTGTTCGTGCTTGTCGCTCCCCTAGTCCGAGACCTCTTTCAGGCTCCCCTGCACCAGGGAGAAGTAATGTCGTAGGACTTAAGGGGACGAGAGGCTTTAACCAACGTACAGACGTTCCCTCTTTGGTATCGGACGTTTCTCGTCAAGATCGCCCTTACCATAAGACGGGTGAGACTGTGTTCTCCTCGTCATCCGAAGACTTTTCGCAAAAGAAACCTTGGCGCAAGGTTTCTAGAACCTTTAAGCGAAGTCAGTCCCTTCAGGACAGGTCCAGCATCCTGGCTGTAGCCATGGGGACAGCTCTGACCCTTTACAGTCGTCGGAAGACTGTTCGCCTATTAAGCGTAAGCGTAACACGGGGTCCGAGGGTCGCGGTAAAGGCAATGTTTTGCCAACACAGACGTTACCGTCGTCTCGGCCCGTTCCGACTCCCGTTGATCCTAAATGGGTTGTCCTGCAGGACATGCAGACTAAGCTTGCCTCCCTTATGGAGAAGTATGACGTTGAGCAGGTTCACGATGAACCTTCGCTTTCGAGTCGCCGTTACGCTAAACGAGACTCTAGCCGTCAGCCACCCAAACGAGCATTTACTCGTCCGTTTGACGTTAGTGCTGACGTTTCTTGTACTTTGAAACGTGATGTCAGTAGTTTTTCACGTCAGTCACGTGACATGGATCCTCCCTCGCTGCAGTCTCGTGTTGACTTTCAGCCGCTGCCGCAGTCTCGTGTTGACGTTCAGCACGTTCGCCAACCAGCTCAGTTGCCTCGACTTGACGTTGAGCGTCAATCACCGCAGTCGAAGGTTGTTTTGACTGCTCAGTCTAGGCAGTCAATGCAGTTCCGACGTGACGTCGAGCGTCCATCAACTCCTGTTGTTGTTGTTGGACAGTCCTTTGAGCAGCGACGTGACGTCGCTTCCTCTACTGCTACTGCTGCTCCTTTGCTAGTTGACATTGCCTGTCAAGCATTGCCGCCGCGGCAGGTCTCTCCTTTTCATGAGACTAGACAATTGTCGGACGAGGTTCCTTCAGTTGAGGAAGTTGCTGATCCTCCTCCTACTGATATTCCTTTGGGGACTTTGTCAGACGGAGAGGAACCTAAAGCTGCTCAGACCTCTATGGACTTTAAAAAAATCATGCTGATTTTTAAGGATCTTTTTCCGGTCCATTTTGTAACTGCTGCTCCTCGTTCGCCTTCGTCAGAGTTTACGCTAGGCCTAGCTACTTCGAAGCCGTCGTTTTCTAAGCTAGTGCTCTCTCGCTCTTCTAAGAGAGCTTTACGTTTGCTAGGCGACTGGTTGATCACCAGGAGGAGTTTGGGGGAGACAGCCTTTGCTTTCCCTCCTTTTAAACTGGCTTCTAGATCGACCGTCTGGTATGACACGGGAGAAGTTCTCGGCTTGGGAGTTCCTGCCTCTGCCCAGGGAGACTTCTCAAGCCTCATAGACTCTCCCCGTCGCCTGGCCATGAGACGCTCCAAGATTTTATGGTCGGCTTCAGAGCTAGACCATCTCCTGTTAGGAGTTTTTTTTTTTTTTCGAGCGTTTGAAGTTTTTATTTGTTGGTTGGTCCCTGGGAGCCTTAAGTAAGAAGGTCTCTCCAGCTGTCAATGTATTGCTGTACAATTATGTCATGCATGAACAAGGCTATCAGGGATGGCTCCTATGATCTGACAGCCACGTTCACTGCAGGAACAAGGCTATCAGGGATGGCTCCAATGATCTGGCAGCCACGTTCACTGCAGGAGTACTTAAGATGTAAGTGCACTCAATGTGTTCATTGTCAAGACAAACTTCACGATGAAGACTACCGAATCTGTCTTGGCAGCAGTAAGGGAAGGCGACTGGATGGTCTCTCTCGACCTTCAGAATGCATACTTCCACATCCCGATTCATCCAAACTTTCAGCAACATCTGAGGTTTGTGGACGGGAAAGTAATGTACCAATGTCGAGCACTGTACTTCGGCCTCATTCCTGCTCCTCTTGTTTTTACAAGGCCCTTGGAAAATGTAGCAAGCTTTCTACATTTTTTGAGGATTCAGAGCCTCCCTTTATTTTGACGACTGGCTAATCAGGGCGTCGTCATTATATCACTGTCTGGAGAGCCTCTAATGGACATTAGACCTAACCAAGGAGCTAGGTCTCATAGTGAACGTAGAGAAGTCGTAACTTACAGTACCCCATCCCAGACTATTCTTTATTTGGGAATGGAGATACAGTGTCTGATTTTTCGGGCCCTTTCGTCTCCCACAAGAATGGAACAAGCTCTGTTAAAAGTCCTTCACTTGCAAGAGAAAAACAGTTGCTCTGTAAGAGTTTGAACTAGCCTCGTGGGAACTCTTTCATCGCTGGAGTAGTTTATCTCTCTGGGGAGACTCAACCTATGCCCTCTCCAATTTCACCTAAACCATTGGAACAAGGAGAAGGGCTTAGAGAGTATCTCTTTTCCAATCTCCAACCCAGTCTAGACATGTCTGACTTGGTGGGACAGCAACATCAGACTTCGAGAAGGTCTTTCTCTTGCGATCAAGAACCCAAACCATGTGTTGTATTCAGATGCATCAGTTTTGGGTTAGGGAGCTCCACTGGACAGTCTGGAATGCTCGGGTCTTTGATCCACGGATCAGAAGGAACTCCATTTAAGGCAAGTAACATCTCTCCTTTGGCGAGATTTGTGCAAGGAAAAATGAATGTCTGGGCGGACTGCCTCAGCAGAAGAGGACAAGTCATCTCCATGGAGTGGACGTTGCATAAGACTGTGTGCGAGAAGCTATGGATGACATGGGGTCAACCCACCATAGATCTTTTTGCGACTTCTCTGACAAAGAGGCTCTCGACTTACTGCTTTCCAGTTCCAGATCCAGAGGCAGCCCACATAGACGCTTTCCTGCTGAACTGGTCTCACCTGGACGTTTATGCCTTTCCACCTTTCAAGATCCTAAACAAGGTGCTGCAGAAGTTCACCTCTCACGAAGGGACCAGGTTGACATTGGTTGCTCCACTCTGGCCCGCGAGAGAGTGGTTCACAGAGGTACTTCTATGGCTGGTAGACGTTCCAAGAAGTCTGCCGTTACGGATGGATCTCTTGCGACAGCCTCACGTAAAGAGATTTTATCAAAGCCTCCCCATGCTTCGTCTAACTGCCTTCAGACTATCGAAAGACTCTCTTGAGCTCGAGGGTTTTCGAAGGAGGCAGCTAGAGCGATCGCGAGGGCTAGAAGATCCTCTACCTTCAGGATCTATCAGTCGAAATGGGAGGTATTTAGAGACTGGTGCAAGTCCTCCTCTATTTCCTCTTCCAAGTGCCTCTGTAGCGCAGATTGTGAATTTTTTGCCTTATCTGAGAAACGGTCGCTCCCTCTCTGCATCCACCATTAAAGGCTACAGAAGCATGTTAGCTTCTGTTTTCAGGCATAAGGGTTTGGATCTTTCTAATAACAAAGATCTCCAAGACCTGCTTAAGTCTTTCGAGACTTCCAAGGAGCGTCATATTTCGACTCCTGCTTGGAACTTGGACGTGTCCCTACAGTTCCTTATGTCAGACAGGTTTGAACCATTAAATTCAGCCTCCCTGAAGGATCTTACCCTCAAGACACTTTTTTTTTTGGTGAGCCTGGCTTCGGCTAAAAGGGTTAGTGAGATACATGCTTTTAGCAAGAACATCGGTTTCTCCGCTAATAAAGCAGTATGCGCTCTTCAACTTTTTTTTTTTTTTTTTGGCCAAGAATGAACTTCCGTCTCGTCCTTGGCCTAAATCATTTGAAATCCCCAGTCTTTCTGAGATTGTGGGGAATGAAGTTAAAAGAGTGCTGTGCCCTGTTAGAGCTCTTAATTTTTGTTTATCCAGAACTAAACCGCGACGAGGTTGTTCAGAGGCTTTATGGTGCTCCGTTAAAAAGTCCTCTTTGCCTATGTCTAAGAATGCGTGGTCTTATTTTATTAGACTTTTGATTCGGGTGGCACACTCTCAATTAAGTGAGAAGGATCATAATTTACTTAAAGTCAAGGCTCATGAAGTTAGAGCGATAGCAACTTCTGTAGCGTTTAAGCAAAATAGACCCATTAAAAGTATTATGGACGCGACCTTTTGGAGAGGCAAGTCAGTTTTCGCTTTATATTACTTGAAAGATGTCCAGACTCTTTATGAGGACTGCTACACACTGGGACCATTCGTAGCAGCGAGTGCAGTAGTGGGTGAAGGCTCTACCACTACATTCCCTTAATCCCAATATCCTTTTAATCTACTCTTGAAATTTTTAATCTTATTTTGGGTTGTACGGGAGACTAAGAAGTCTTTCGCAATCTTTTTTGATTTGGCGGGTGGTCAAAATATTGTTTCTTGAGAGCGCCCAGATTAAGGGTATTGATGAGGTCCTGTTATAGGGGTGTTCACCCTGGTTATAGCAGATCCTGGGAGTCTTTCGGCATCCTAAGAGGATCGCTGGGCTTCATGAGGATAGCGGACTAATGAGGCAGAGTAATAATCAGAGTCTGCTTCCTTACCAGGTACCTATACTTAAGTCTGTTTTTTTAATAATTGTCAAAAACTCTTGAGCATATACGCCTTTATTGTATTAATACTGGTCTCTACCCACCACCATGGGTGTGAATCAGCTATTATATATTCACCGGCTAAGTTTAATATTTAAAAATGATATTTTGATTATAAAATAAATTTTTGAATATACTTACCCGGTGAATATATAAATTAAAGGCCCTCCCTTCCTCCCCGATAGAGACCTAGGGGACTGAGAAGAACTGGAGATGTTTACAAGTATATGCGGTACCTGGCCGATAGTCGGCGCTGGTGGGCACACCCGCAACCTTCACGGCGATCGCTCGCGAGTTTTTGGAATCTGTCGAGCCGTCGGAGACGTCAGCTATTATATATTCACCGGGTAAGTATATTCAAAAATTTATTTTATAATCAAAATATAATTTTTCATTCCTCTTGAATATTTGTCTAATTGACTGTCAGAATTCCTTCCTTTGGGTTGAGGGAGTTCTATTCAAATTGCACAAGGTTTATTGTGTTTGTTACATTTAGCTTGTCATTGCAATTCATCTTACTGGGCTATTTTTCCCTGTTAGAACCCTTGTGCTTATAGCATCCTGCTTTTCCAACTAAGGTTGTATCTTAGCCATTGATAATAGTAATAATAATATTTTTTGTACATCATCATCATCATCTCCTCCTACACCTTTTGACACAAAGGGCCTCGGTTAGATTTCACCAGTAATCTTTATCATGAGCTTTTAAATCAACACTTCTCCATTCATCATCTACTTCACGCTTCATAGCCCTCATTCATGTAGGCCTGAGTTTTTGAAATTTTCAAACATTTCTTCTTCTCTCAAGAGGTTAACTTCTGCAATTGTTCAGTGGCTACTTTCCTCTTGGTAAGGGTAGAAGAGAGACTTTTAGCTATGGTAAGCAGCCTTTCTAAGAGAAGGAAACTCCAAAATTAAACCATTGTTCTCTAGTCTTGAGTAATGCCATAGCCTCTGTACCATGGTCTTCCACTGTCTTGGGTTAGAGTTCTCTTGCTTGAGGGTTCACTCGGGCACACTATTCTATCTTGTTTCTATTCCTCTTGTTATTTTCAAGTTTTTATAGTTTATATATGAAATATTTGTTTTAATGCTGTTATTGTTCTTAAGCTTCTTGTAGGTTTTCCTTATTTCCTTTCCTCACTGGGCTATTTTTCCTGTTGGAGCCCTTGGGTATATAGAATCCTGCTTTTCCAACTAGGGTTGTAGCTTAGCAAGTAATAATAATAATAATAATAATAATAATAATAATAATAATAATAATAATAATAGTGCCTTGTGGACCCCAGTTGAAAGTTAGGTGAACTAATCTCTCTTGAGGAGTGCTATGAGCATGCCCAAACCATCTTCATCTACCAATCATCATGATTATTATCTTGTTTGTGTTTAAATGAAAACTCTTTTGTTGCAGATGACTTGGTTGGAGTTGAAATTCAAGAAAGAGAAGCAATAGCAGTAGGAGGTTCAACTTCAGATTCTTCTATCGAAAGCCAGGAGTTTACTTTGCCAAAGGGGAAAATTTTAACTACTCCAGCTGTTAGGAGAATTGCTATGGAACATAAGGTGTGACTAATACGTTTTTATTAGTAATTATCCCTATCCATTATTGCATGCATTTTTTCATATTTCAATTTGAAATTTTTTTGGAGTGTTTTAGGGGTCTTGAGTAGAGAATGAATTTAATTAATTAATCATTGCATTGTTGCTAATAAAGATTGCTGTAAATCTCTTCAGTGGTGGGTAGAAAAGTTAAATTCATATAGCTTTTTTTCTTTTTTTAATCATCATATCTTATGTTTATAGGAATTTGGGCATAAATTTCCTTTCAACTTTGGTGAACTGACAATTTAATTGATTTTTTTTTTTAACTATTCAAGAGGGAAATATAGTTATAAGATGAAGCTCTCAGAACACCAGGAGATATTTCTGCATGAGTTAGAAATAAACACTGATGCAATGCTATGTCAGTAATGGCTAATAAGCAGATAAGGGTTCCTTAAAGGCTTAAATAAACTGTATTTATAGTCCTAATTTGTATCTTATCATTGTATTCCTTAATGAGCTTTGTTATAGGGGTATTGTCTACAGTGTGCCTTGCACGCCACACTTAAGGTAGCACTGAAGGTTCATTTCAATCTCAAATTGCATTGCTTTTCTCTTCAACTTTCATCTATTTTATTTCCATTCAACTGCAATTTTACCTTTCTCCAATTTTCATCATTCTTTGGAGGGCAAATCCATTGGCACTTATAGTGAACAATTTTGACTGTAGCCTTATTAAGCTAATTAATTATATTAAAAATATTACCTAAGAAAGTGTTTTTAAATGTATACAAACAGGGTGGATTTTTGTGCTTGGTGGAAGCAATATGTAGAGTGATGTACAGACTTTATTATACATAAGCAATATTGATCAACAGATTGATCTAAATGATGTTCAAGGCACTGGGAAAGATGGAAGGCTATTGAAAGAGGACTTGCTCATCTACATCGAAAACAAAAAGTCTGGAGCTCAAGCACCAAAACCAAAGGCAGCTCCTACACCAGCTCCCCCTCCTCCAAAACCAAGTAATTGAGTTATACTTTATATTCATTTACTAATATTTTTAGTTATTCCAAGTCAGATTTTGCTCATTTTCATTTCCCTAGGTGTGTGTTTTTTTCGCCCAAAATAGTTTCCAAAGTGCTGAGTCTTAGATTTCCATTGTTTTTTTGTTATAGTGTTTCTATGTTTATGGTACAAAACTAATTTTTCAGTGTCTCATTCCCAACCCTTTAATAGTGATTTGCCTGTAAGACAATAGTATTGTAGTATGGCAGGCATCTTAGCTGTTGAATATAGTTTAGGAAATTTATGTAATCAAATTTAGGAGTCTGAGAAAACTGATCTTTTATAAATTCTTTGCTTTTGAGTGAGCATTGATGATAAATAAAATAATTACTTTAAATTCATGCAGGTCGACCAGCAGGTCCGGTTCCAGCTCCTGCTCCTTCGTTACCACCTTCTATGCCGGTTATACTTGGTCAAGACAAAACAGAAGTCATTAAGGGCTTCCAGAAGGCAATGGTCAAGAGCATGACGGAAGCAATGGTAAGCGTAATGCATCACACCGTTATATGTATGCGTGTAAAGTTGTGTGGTCTTTTTACATTATCAATGGTACTACAATTTTACTTAACATTACAATGTACAGTCATTGTAACTGTGCTAGATGTCAGAGACTTCACTTCATGGATTTGAGTTGTGACTGTGATCAGGTTTGATAGAATCTATTGGAAGTGTCCTATGATCCATGTGGATGGAGGATAGGAGGATTGGCACTGTGGCTAAGTGGTACAATGCTCAGTCTAAAATATCTGGAACTATGGGCCTTAAATCTGTCCACCATTTAAAGGCTGCTCATGAATGGCAGAGACAAGGGACACTGACATTGCCTTATCAAGCAGGACAATGCCCTAGAGACTGACCATATATTCATATGATCAGTGCCCAAGCCCCCTCTTCACCCTAGCTAGGACCAAGCAGAGCCAGGCAATGGCTGCTGATGACTCAGCAGATAGACTTATAGACTCCCCCAAACCCCCCCATCCTTAGCTCACAAGGATAGTAAGGTTGCAACGACCAAAGGACCTAACGAGTAAAAGTGGGATTCGAACCCCAGTCGGGCGATCACCAGTCAGGGACGTTACCACATCGGGATCAAGAAAAGGGTGGAGGCTAGCAACCTCACTCGCAAGGAATCGTCTAGATGTACCTCTTTCCCTTTAAGGGGAAAGAGGTACAGTATATGGGGAAAATAAGATTAGATGTCTAAAAGGTAGGTAATTATAATTCAATTTAAAATGCAAGAGATAAGTATCCAAAATGTAAGCTGTTTTATGATAATAAACAAAAAATATTGATCTATGGACTGTTGAATGGTAAAGGCAAGGGACAATGACATTGCCCTATCAAGCAGGACAATGCCTTAGAGACCAACCATATATACTGTACATATGATCAGCGCCCTCTCCACCCAAGCTTGGAACAAGTAGTATAACAATTGTGTTCGGTGTAAAGCAAATTGTTAGTGATGTTCTGGTAATTTACCTCTTATCCTTTCTTTAGAGAAAGAAGTCGGTAATACAACAGAAAAGAGATTTCTATGACCTGTAAGAACTGTCAAAGTTTTATTTGGACAAAACTTGAAGCATTAGGGGGGGAAAGGTTGGTTTTTGCTTTGTGGGGTGGGATTTCAAATTTTTTTTCTCCTAGGAGTGCAGTGTCTATTTTTTATTAAGAATTCAGTAGCAGAAGCTCATAGGAATTTGGATTCAAGTCAAGTGAAATACGTAAAGGTAATATTCCTGATTGAAGTGCGACTACTACTCTTAATTTCTATAGAAACATTTTCTGGGAGAGTGTTGACTGCCGGTCTGTACCCTACCCATTCTGTTTTTACTAAGCAAAATAACTGTCAGGTGAGTATAGAACTAACTAATTTTTACACTAAAATTCCATTTATTTATAAAACTTTAATTTGCAGAAAATTCCTCATTTTGGATACTGTGATGAAATTGACCTAACTGCTCTTGTTGGGCTACGGAAAGAGTTGAAGGCTATGGCGGAAGCTCACGGGGTACGATTCTCATACATGCCCATTTTCATCAAGGCAGCGTCAATGGCTCTTCTTCATTACCCCGTCCTGAATGCAGCAGTTGATGAGAAATGTGAAAAGATTACTTATAAGGTTTGTCTCAGAGAATTTAAAATTTCAAGTCTGAATTTATTATTTTATGTTTCATAGTATATTTAAGTTTCTAAGAGTTCATTCAGCTTTCCCTGAATATCTTGGTAATAAGTAAGTCAATATTTTTAGACCTGTTTTGTTTTGGATATGGTAAATGAATTCTTACCTTTTTGTGTTAGAAATATTAAAAGATATACACTTCTGAAGATGTATTTGTTAGGTATATTTTAATTTTTGATATACAATACAAAGGAGTGAGTGAGAAAAGTATTTCTCTAAAATGTTACTGTAGACTTCAAATGTAGTAGCATCAGCAATATCCTTTATCATGATGGGGTAATTTATTGAGAATATTTGACCTGCGAATAGTTTAGATTAGAAAGACTTAGGGTATGTTAAGAATTTTTATAGGGCTGGTTTCTACAATATATAATTGTAACATGATAATACAATATTACAAAAATTTACATTTTCAATATTAAACTTACCCGATAATCATGTAGCTGTCAACTCCGTTGCCCGACAGAATTCTACGGAAGGGATACGCCAGCTATCACTATACTAGAAGGGGGTGTACTCACCAGCGCCACCTGTGGCCAGGTACTGCAGTACTTCTTGTTGACACCACCTCAATTTTTCCTCTGTCGTGCTTCCGGCAAGACGTTCTTGGATACGCTTATAATTTTGGAGTATTGTTCACGGTTTTTGGTGAAGTATTTCTCTAAGATTTCAGCTTTCGCTATACTGGAAACTTTTCTATTAGCTTAGATAGCTTTTATTTGGTTTTGATTAATGGTTAACGATCTTTTGCTTGATTTGGAATCCCCCTTGACTAGCTCTTTGATTCAAGATGTCTGACCTTTCACAAGCCCCACCCCATAGACGATGTAGGTCTTGTAATAGGCGTATTCCGAAGGCCTCGGTTGATCCTCACACCGCTTGTTCTGACTGTAGGGAAAGACCCTGTCAGTTGGAAGATCGATGTGAGGAATGCGCCGGACTTTCGGAACTTGAATTTGTTCGATTCCTTAAATATTCAACCAAGTTAGAGAGAGAGAGAGTTAGGAGGAGTTCTTCTCGCTCTTCGCTTTTTTCCTCACCTCATGATCCTCAACCTTTTCCTCCCCCTGTAGTGGCTACCCCCGAACCTACTATTTGTGCTCAACCTGATATGTCCGATGTTTTGCGTGCCATTCAGGCTTTAGGTGACAAAGTGGAATCGGTGATTAGTGACCATAAGTCTCTTTTGGCAGACGTCAAAGAACTTAAGGTCAAAAGTGCAGTGGGAGGTGATAGTGCCAGTGCTGTGCCAAGTGCTAGTGTCAGTGCGGTGCCGAGTGCTAGTGTCAGTGTCAGTGTTGTGCGTGAGGGTACTTCTGTGCGTGCCAGTCGTCCTCCCAGTCTGGGACCTCTTGCAAGCTCCCAAGCCCAGGGGAGAAGCAATGTCGAAGGGCAAAAGGGTTCGGCAGGCCTTGATCGGCGCACAGAAGTATCCTCGGTGGTTGCGGGCGTGTCTTACAGAGACCGTCACTCCCACCCGCAGACGATTGAGCCCTTATTTTCCTCGTCTGCAGAAGAAATGTCAGGGAGAAAACGCTGGACTCAGGTCTCAAGACCTCTTAAACGTAAAGTCCAGACCTCAAGAGTTCTACAACCTGGATGCAGTCATTGGATTAGCTCTGACTCTCCGCAGTCATCAGGTGACTGCACACCTCCTAAGAGAGGTAAGGCGATGCCTCAACAGACCTCATCTTCTGTTAAGGCTTTGCCTCAGCAGACCTTAGCGTCTGTTGACCCCAAGATGACTTTGCTGCAGTCCATGCAGTCACAGCTTGCGGTCTTAATGCGTGAGTTTCAGGCTGAGAAGGTTACACCTCCTCCTGCGAGCGCTCCGCCTCACCGCAGTCCAGTCTGCCAGGCGTACGAAGTTGAGGTTCCTCAGGCTACCTTACCGCGTTCTGAGTTGCCAGTTACCAGCGGTGTGCAGCAACCTCCGCCTTCCTTAAGACAACCTCAACAATGGGAGCAGGAGTCTTATGCCTTACTTCCTCCTCTTCCTCTTGCGGTTAGACCATCGAGACAACAACCTCTTGAGGTACGACAACCTCTTCCATCCATGAGGCAGCCACCTCAGCTCTCGCTGCAGCGACCTCAACTCTCCTCAAGGCGAGAGCCTCAACTCTTAAGGCTAGCTCCTCAGGAACCTCAACTCGCGAGACAGGAACTGAGTTCTGCGCAGCCGCTACCTCAACTCTCGCAGCTCACACCTCAGGAACCTCAACTCGTTCCTCAGGAACCTGCTACTGCGCATCCGCAACCCTTGCAGCAAGCGCAACTCTTGAGACAGGAAGCTCATGCTAGGAGTCAGCCACCTCAACCCATGCGCCTACCTTCCTCTACTCTTCTTGACCAGTCTTTGCAGCCTGAACCTCAGGTTTTAACTCAGCAACAGAGACTTGAGGATGAAACCACAAGTGTTTATGCACCCGCTTGTTCAGATTCTGCTGTTCAGCATACCGCTGTTACTTTACCTCTCACTTCGCTACACTCTGGTGATGAGGTTTCTGAGGAGGAAGCTGCGCACCTAGATCCCTCTTCGGACGTGGAGGAACCCAAGTCTTCTCCTCTACCCATTGACTTTCGTAAGGTCCTGGCTCTTTTCAGAGAGGTATACCCGGACCATTTTGTTTCTGCTACCCCCCGCTCTCCTCCATCTGAGTTTTCGCTGGGCATGCAACCTGTTAAGTCAACCTATACTAAGCTCGTCTTTGCTAGATCCTCTAAGAGAGCTTTAAGAATATTAGGGGATTGGTTGCAGTCCAAACAGCAACTAGGGAAGACTTCCTTTATGTTCCCACCTACTAAGCTCACTTCTAAGGCGGGCGTATGGTATGCCACAGGAGAGGAACCAGGCTTGGGAGTCCCTGCCTCTGCCCAGGCTGACTTCTCAAGTTTGGTCGACTCTCCTCGTAGATCAGCGATGAGGCGCTCTAAGGTCTGCTGGACCTTTTCCGATTTAGACCACTTCTTAAAGGGTGTACAGTGATACCTCAGTAGTCGAACGACTCTATACTCGAACAATTCGGAGTTCGACCAAAATTTTCGAGAAATTTTTGCTGCGGTGCTCGACCAAAAATTCGGTACTCGACCAGCCGAACACGTGACGACCGCATGGGCTTTGTGATGATCGCGCCATCTCGGCCACTCTCGCTTGTTCGGGAAGCATCAGTTCTCTCGAGAGCGTCACTCAGACAACGCGCGATCAGCATTCGTTGTGATTTAGTGATTTTCAGTGCTTTTAATTGCTTTTTTAGCTTTCATAATGAGTCCCAAGAAAGTAATGAGTGTTAAGGGGAAGGAGAAGAGGAAAACAGTGCGAACAACGATCGAGTTGAAGAAGGAAATTATAGCGAAATATGAGAATGGTGTACGAGTGTCCGATTTAGCGGTAGAATACGGAATGGCGAAGTCGACCATTTCTACGTTTTTAAAGCATAAAGAAATGATTAAGAAGGCGAATGTTGCAACGGGAGTTACGGCGGTAACTAAGCAAAGGCCACAAGTGATTGAGGAGATGGAAAAGTTGCTTTTAATATTTATTAAAGAAAAACAGTTGGCCGGGGAAAGTGTTAGTGAAGCGTTCATTTGTGAAAAAGCGTTGCATATCTATGAAGAATTAGTGAAGAAAAGTCCGAGTACCAGTGAAAGTGATTCATTTACATTTAAAGCGAGCAGGGGTTGGTTTGAAAAGTTTCGTAATAGAACAGGTATTCGTAATAGAACAGGTATTCATCATTTTCGAAGAATACTGCAGAGGAGGAAGAAACAATTAACAATAGACCAGTTTTTCACAAAAGAAAAGAAAGCTGCTACATCAAAGCCTGTTTCTCCTCCAAAGAAGAGACAAAGAAGAGAAGAAACCCCTGAAATAGATCTGCCCACCCTTTCATTGGAGAGAGAAACAACTCCTGAAGGAGAACTACCCCGCCACATCATGGAAGGGGACTCTCCTTCCAAGCAGTAACCTCCCCCTTCCATCCTCTCCACATCCATCCCTGTATGCCATCGAACCGCTGCTCAAAGGTATGTTCACTACAGTACAGAAAATGGTTTAAAATTGTTTTATTTTAGTACAGTAAATGGTTTAAAATTGTTTTATAGGATTTTCTGACCAATTTCATACACATTTAGATAATTATTGTTGTTTAGGTACACGTTTTATTAATATTTTGGGCCTGTTCGAGTGCTTGGGAACGGAATAGAATATATACCATTATTTCTTATGGGGAAAAAAAATTCGGTACTCGAACAAATCGGAGGTCGAACACGGATCTCGAACGGATTATGGTCGAGTACCGAGGTATCACTGTATTTCGTGCCTTTGAGATTTTCAATTTTCTCGACTGGTGCCTGGGGGCCTTGAGCAAGAAGACCTCCCCTGCGGACAAGGACTCAGCCATGCTTATAATGTCCTGCATGGATAAAGCTATTCGGGATGGGTCCGGCGAGCTTGCATCAATGTTTGTTTCAGGAGTTCTTAAGAAAAGGGAGCAACTTTGCACTTTTCTTTCTTCCAGCATCACACCTTGTCAAAGGTCTCAACTCCTTTTTGCTCCGCTTTCTAAGTTCTTGTTCCCCGAAGAGCTTATCAAGGATTTGTCTGCGGCCCTGATTCAGAAGGACACTCATGATCTTGTGGCCTCTTCAGCTCGTAAGACTAAGGTTGCTCCCTCAGTTCCCAGGACTTACCGCACCCCAGTGGCTGATACTCCTGCTACAAGGTTTATTCCGCCCTTTCGTGGCAGAGCCCCCAGCCGAGGAAGCTCCCGTCCAGACTCTTCCAGGAGCAGGTCTAGGAAAGGTCCCAAGACTTCAAAAGGCAAACACTGACTCTCCTCCTCTCCAGACAGCAGTAGGAGCCAGACTCAAGACCTTCTGGCAAGCTTGGGAAAGAAGAGGTGCAGACGCCCAGTCTGTCAGGTGGCTAAGGGAGGGTTACAGGATACCATTCTGCCGCAAACCCCCTCTGACCACTTCTCCCATCAACCTCTCTCCCAACTACAAGGAAAAGGACAAGAGGCTAGCGTTACACCAGGAGGTGTCGCTCCTGTTACAGAAGAAGGCAGTGGTTATAGTCCGGGACCATCAATCCCCGGGCTTCTACAACCGTCTCTTTCTGGTGGCCAAGAAGACAGGAGGTTGGAGACCGGTGCTGGACGTCAGCGCGCTCAATGCTTATGTCACCAAGCAGACGTTCACTATGGAGACGACGAAGTCGGTCCTAGCAGCGGTCAGGCAGGAGGACTGGATGGTCTCGTTGGATCTGAAAGACGCTTACTTTCACGTTCCTATTCATCCAGACTCCCAACCTTTCCTGAGATTCGTTTTTGGAAAGGTTGTGTACCAATTCCAAGCCCTGTGTTTTGGCCTAAGCACAGCTCCTATGGTGTTTACGCATCTGATGAGGAATATTGCAAAATTCCTCCACTTATTGGACATCAGAGCCTCCCTTTATTTAGACGACTGGCTGTTGAGAGCCTTCACGAGTCGTCGCTGTCTGGAGAGTCTCAACTGGACTTTGGACTTGATCAAGGAACTGGGTCTATTAGTCAACTTAGAAAAGTCCCAGCTCATTCCCTCCCAATCCATAGTTTACCTGGGAATGGAGATTCGGAGTCAGGATTTTCGGGCTTTTCCATCGGCCCCAAGGATAAGCCAAGCCCTAGAATGCATCCTGAGCATGCTGAAGAGGAACAGTTGCTCGGTGAGACAGTGGATGAGTCTAACAGGGACCCTGTCATCGTTAGCCCTGTTCGTCGAGTTAGGGAGACTCCACCTCCGCCCTCTCCAATTCCATCTAGCAGCTCATTGGGACAAGGATTTGACGCTCGAAGCAGTCTCTATTCCTGTCACCAAAGAGATGAAGACCACTCTCTTGTGGTGGAAGACCAACCTCCTTCTCAAGGAGGGCCTATCGTTAGCGATTCAGACCCCCAATCTTCATCTCTTCTCGGATGCATCAGACTCGGGCTGGGGCGCGACCTTGAACGGACAGGAATGCTCGGGAACATGGAACAGGGAACAGGAAACGCTCCACATCAACTGCAAGGAGCTGCTGGCAGTTCATATGGCCCTAATGAACTTCAAGTCCCTCCTGCTAGGCAAGGTGGTGGAGGTGAACTCCGACAACACCACAGCCTTGGCTTACATCTCCAAGCAGGGAGGGACCCATTCGAGGAACCTGTACGAGATAGCAAGGGACCTCCTCATTTGGTCAAGAAGTCTAAACCTCACTCTAGTAACGAGGTTCATTCAGGGCAACATGAACGTCTCAGCAGATCGCCTAAGCAGAAAAGATCAAGTCATCCCCACGGAATGGACCCTTCACAAGAGCGTGTGCAACAGACTTTGGACCTTGTGGGGTCAGCCTACGATAGATCTGTTTGCCACCTCCATGACCAAGAGGCTTCCTTTGTACTGTTCCCCAGTTCCAGACCCAGCAGCAGTTCATGTGGATGCTTTTCTACTGAATTGGTCCCATCTCGACCTTTACGCATTCCCACCGTTCAAGATCATCAACAGAGTCATTCAGAAGTTCGTCTCGCACGAAGGGACACGGCTGACGCTGGTTGCTCCCCTTTGGCCTGCAAGAGAATGGTTCACAGAGGTACTACAATGGCTGGTCGACGTTCCCAGGACTCTCCCTCTAAGAGTGGACCTTCTACGTCAACCTCACGTAGACAAGGTACACCCAAACCTCCACGCTCTTCGTCTGACTGCCTTCAGACTGTCGAAAGATTCGCTAGAGCTAGAGGCTTTTCGAAGGAGGCAGCCAGAGCGATTGCCAGAGCAAGGAGGGTATCCACTCGTAGAGTCTACCAATCCAAGTGGGAAGTCTTCCGAAGCTGGTGTAGAGCCAATGCAGTTTCCTCTACCAATACCTCTGTAACCCAAATAGCTGACTTCCTATTACATCTAAGGAATGAGAGATCCCTTTCGGCTCCTACGATTAAAGGGTACAGAAGTATGTTGGCTTCAGTTCTCCGCCACAGAGGTTTGGACCTTTCTTCCAACAAGGACCTTCAAGACATCCTTAAATCTTTCGAGACTTCTAAAGAACGTCGTTTATCCACTCCAGGCTGGAATCTAGACGTAGTCTTAAGGTTCCTTATGTCTCCTAGGTTCGAACCTCTCCAGTCAGCTTCCTTCAAGGACCTTACCCTCAAGACTCTTTTTCTCGTCTGCCTTGCAACAGCTAAAAGAGTTAGTGAGGTTCACGCCTTCAGCAAGAACATTGGGTTCACATCCGAATCTGCAACATGTTCTTTACAGCTCGGATTTTTAGCTAAGAATGAACTTCCTTCACGTCCTTGGCCTAGATCGTTTGAAATTCCTAGCCTTTCCAACATGGTGGGTAACGAGCTAGAAAGAGTTCTTTGTCCTGTCAGAGCTCTGAAATATTATCTTAATAGGTCAAAACCTATACGAGGACAGTCAGAAGCCTTATGGTGTGCAATCAAGAAACCTTCGATGCCCATGTCCAAAAACGGAGTTTCTTATTATATAAGGCTTCTGATTAGAGAAGCCCATTCTCAAATGAAGGATGAAGACCTTGCTTTGCTGAAGGTAAGGACCCACGAAGTGAGAGCCGTAGCCACTTCGATGGCCTTTAATAAGAACCGTTCTCTGCAGAGCATTATGGATGCAACTTATTGGAGGAGCAAGTCAGTGTTTGCATCATTTTATCTTAAAGATGTCCAGTCTCTTTACGAGAACTGCTACACCCTGGGAACATTCGTAGCAGCGAGTGCAGTAGTAGGTGAGGGCTCAGCCACTACATTCCCTTAATCCCATAACCTTTTTTAACCTTTCTCTTGAATGCTTTTATTGTTGTTTTTTGGGTTGTTACGGTAGGCTAAGAAGCCTTCCGCATCCTTTTTTGATTTGGCGGGTGGTCAATTCATTCTTGAGAAGCGCCTGGGTTAGAGGTTGTGTAGAGGTCCTTTAGTATGGGTTGCAGCCCTGTATACTTTAGCACCTTAGAGTTGATTCAGCCTCCTAAGAGGAACGCTGCGCTCAGTAAGGAAGATGAACTTATTAAAGGCAGAGTAACGGTTCAAGTCGACTTCCTTACCAGGTACTTATTATTTCATTGTTATTCTGAATAACTGATTATATGAAATACGGGATACTTAGCTATCCTTTAGTCATGTACACTGGTTTTCACCCACCCCCCTGGGTGTGAATCAGCTACATGATTATCGGGTAAGTTTAATATTGAAAAATGTTATTTTCATTAGTAAAATAAATTTTTGAATATACTTACCCGATAATCATGATTTAATTGACCCACCCTTCCTCCCCATAAAGAACCAGTGGACCGAGGAAAAATTGAGGTGGTGTCAACAAGAAGTACTGCAGTACCTGGCCACAGGTGGCGCTGGTGAGTACACCCCCTTCTAGTATAGTGATAGCTGGCGTATCCCTTCCGTAGAATTCTGTCGGGCAACGGAGTTGACAGCTACATGATTATCGGGTAAGTATATTCAAAAATTTATTTTACTAATGAAAATAACATGTTTCAATGTTGTTCTTATAGATATTGTTATCTGTATGTATTATTATATGTAGCCTCAGAGGCAAACTTAATTTTTCCATATTTTTCCCCCATACTAAAATCCTTCTCCCTTTCACCAGGCTAGTCATAATATTGGTATTGCCATGGACACCAGTAATGGACTGGTAGTGCCAAACATAAAAGGTGTCCAGGGGTTAACTCTCCTTGAAGTTGCTGCCGAATTAAATCGTCTGCAAGATTTGGGGCTGCGAGGGTCTCTTAAAACACAGGATATTACTGGTGGCACTTTCAGTCTCTCAAATATTGGAAGTGTTAGTAAATTCTAGTTTTGCCTTGTTTTTTACCTTTTTTATTTTCAGTTTTTAATGCATTCCTGTTACTATTACTACTCAGTGGTTAAGTAGATGTTCAATTTCATGGGGCAATATTTTTCCTATGCAATTTTGATATTCATTTTAGCTAGAATGCCGATATATAGTTGAACCTTATTATGCTAAACCCTTTGAAACTTGTCTTACATTTTAACGACTTAATGCACTTAACTAACCCAAGTTAATCACTGTTGAAGTTCATAGTGTTTAACAAAAAGTATTTTTAATAGTTCCATTTATAATTTTTGTTAATAAGATTGTCTTTCCAGATTGGTGGAACTTATGCCAAACCAGTGATATTACCTCCAGGAGTAGCTATTGGTGCAATTGGGAAAATTCAGGTACTGCATGTTGCGTTTATATCCTTTTTCTCTTTTTAGAAAATTTTATAACCATCTAGCAAAACTTAAGATATCACATCTTAAAAATTTGTTATGATGATAATTCCTATGGTTATTTACTAAATTTAAGCAGATTTTACGTGATACTTTTCAAGTCCAGTAAAACTTCCTTATCCACCGATGCCCAAATTGCTGAATCCACTATCCGCTGTAAACCTATTGATACCGTTAGAAAAATAAATCTGAAAATTCACTTAGTCTAACCTTATCTGCTAAGCTGGAAGCACCCGGCAATTTTTTTAAACTGAGCCACAGTGCATCACTATTCAGTAGAATAAGCTGCTGCAAAGTCATTCTTCAAGTAGAGTGAATATTGGCCCAAATGCCAAAAGTTTCTTTTTTTCAATTTTCTTTATTGTTTCATTTGTGTTATTCAAGCATTTTTACTTCTCATTTCAGTCTTTTTTTATTTCTCCTACTCATCTTCAATTTGCTTTATCCTTATTCCATTTTATTCAAAATGTCCTACTAAATTCTATCTACAAATTAATTCCAAACGCTGCTGTAATTTTCTTCTGGTCTGTGTATTTATTCAATGCTCCTCTCCTCTCTCTTGACATGGCCAAAACATCTCCGGGTTTGAGATTGGAGTATATTTCCCAATTTCAGACCTCGGCAACTCTTGAGGATTTCAGAGTCAACTTCCAAGTACAATTTAGCCTTGAATCTCTGTATTTTGTAGTCACACATCCAAAAGTTTTGTCATCTTTTTAAGGGCCCATGCTCCGTTACAAAGGCATAGTAATCCCTTTTCCTGTAGTAGTTCAAGATTTTTGAATCATGATCCTTAGTTTATTTAATTTTGTTTTTTGAACTAATGCAGATAGTTTTAAAATCTATAAGATTCATATAGGCACTCAAGAACTTTCTCATAAGTTTTTAGAAAGAAATATTGTGGTAGTAAGAATGCCGGTAAACAGAGTCATTACAACACTATCTCTTTTTTTCAGGCCCTCCCAAGGTTTGATGCTGCAGGAAATGTTGTCAAGGCACACATCATGCAAATCAGCTGGTCAGCCGATCACCGTGTCATAGATGGAGCCACAATGGCACGTTTCTCTAACTTGTGGAAGAAGTTCCTTGAAAATCCTGCAACAATGACCATTCACATGAAATGATTGGTCTCAGTTCAGTGTTTATGATAATGCTGATATTCATATTAATGTTGCCATTTTACCGGGTAGCAGAGCATGAATGCAATGTTTAATTTCTATAGAACTAAAGTGCTTTATGGATACAAAGGGGCTTTTTAACTTTATTTTGTTAGATTCAGGTTGTATGTTAAGAGTATGGTATGTAGATGATACTTTATTTTATATATTATTCGAGTGAGTCAATTGAACATCAGTTGGAGTTAAGTAACAATAGGGAGTTCAAGTATTCAGGAATTGTTGGGGGTAGAATTTTGTGATAGATTCTGTAGGAATACCTTGTAAAATTTGATGCTAACATTCTTTAGTGTAAGATAAGTCTTCTACAGAAAACTGTGATTGATTAATGTACTATTAAAAGATAGTTGTTAATTTTAGAGTACTTTGTAGCAGTTTTCAAGGGTGTAAATGGTAATTTAAAAGGTCATGTAATTAGAGGGTTTGGTAGTTGTAAATAATTTCATACTTGTATAGCTTTGCTTGGATGTCTAAAGTGATAATACCAGACCTTATTAGTTTGTTTATGGTAATTATTTTTATTAAGTGATGATTCTGGACCTTGGTTATAACTCATTCAAAGTTAATTTGGATCTGCTAACATTCTATTGCCCACTGTTAATTGGAGTGGATTAAAATGGGTAACAAAAATTAGGTAATGGGCTGCTCACAGATTATTTAACTAGTGTGTTTACTGAAGAAACCTGAATGGGTGATTTGAGTATGAAACCTAAATTTGTAATAGGAGTTTGTCTGTTATCAGGCTTTTCTTTGGTGGGTTCTATAAGAATAGCCAATACAATTTAAATTTACTACATTTTCATAAAGTTTGATGGTAAAATCAATGAATGCAATCCTTTGACAGGTTTTGCCATTAAAGTATAGTACTTTAAATGCTAAAATAATGAATGTGCATTACCCTTTGACAAATAAGGTGTTAAAGATATGGCCCATGAAATTGTTATTTGCAGAGATGATGATGATGCAGTCTTGTCAATTGTCCTTAAAGTACTCAGAAAGACTGAAAATAATATTTTAATGTTAGTTTTGGGTTGAATGAGGGTTATAGCGGTGGTAATCTTTCCTTAGGTGGTGGAATTACAAGTACAAGATTAGGTTTTCCTTATTCTATTTTTGTAGGATGTGTTTGTGATACTCTATTTTTAGTCATAATAGTATTATTTTGCTTATTGTAGTTAAGTTTGTTTCTATTAGTTTTTTTTTTTTTTTTTTTTTTTTTTTTGTACTTTTTCACAGTGTAACTAAAGCAAGGTTTTTATTGTCATGAACAATTCATACAGATTTTCTAACATTTTATCTGAGGTGTTAGATCAAGTGTTTTATGATATATGCAGAGTTGATATCAGATTTAAAGGGAATAGATTAAAATGTTCTGAAACTTTTATTGTTATTTTAAAAATTTATTATATTGATATAAAGTAATTCTTTTAACTTTCACTGATATATGGAAATTAAAATCAAGTATTTTAAAAAGTAGTTGGGGGTCATTAATTATGGTCCTTGGTCAGGCATGCCAGTTACTTGCTCTATGGTAGGAGAGATGTACTTCTAATTTAACCGAGTATTGTGTTATTCAATTGAGTAAATGATACAGAATTTGAGTGAGTTACTTCAACAATATTCTTCAAGGTATGTTAAAGAAGCATTGTAATGTGGGTGGATTAGTATAATAATACTTTTGATAGTTAGGAAATCTTTATATGTCCCATCAATTTTCAATAGAGAGGCAAGACCTTTGGAAGTAGGATCTCTTGGGGGGACCATTAGGGTATTCTAGCTCCAGACAGGGGAAAAGCTTGGGTAATAGAATGGGTACAGCAATCCTTTCATACCCATTGCACTCTGCACCTTATGCCAAATGGCAGTCTCTCGCACCCACAAGACATAACCTTCACACAGGCCATGTTGTTCCTAAGCTAATGCAGTAAGCTCCTTTGGATTCCCCATGATAAAAGGAAAAACAATAAAGTGGAAGACATCAACATACAGAAATTAGGTACTGTATAAGGATTAACATCTTAGAGATTGTGTAATATCTAGGATTGTGTATATTGAGGTGTGAAATAGTTGACAGGGTGGTAAATGGATAAAACTGCAAATACAGTAGATGGAGAAGTTGATCGCCATGTTTGACCATTGACCAAGCTGATTTTTTCTATTTGGAAACTTTTGTCAAAAAATACTGTAGTAAGAAATTTTTATATTGTACTGTACTTGATTGGCCATATGATATTTAAAACCTTGAAATGTGATTCTATTGTGATATGTTTGTAGGCTATGTACAGTATTTGTTTAGTTTCACACAACATTAATCAGTCTTATAAGCCTTATTTTAATTTAGAGGAAATCCTCACCTCACAAGTTTCAAAATCTATAAAATTTCCACTGCATTGATGCATTCTCTGTACTACACTTTTCATGCTTTCCAATTAGTTATGTAGTTTTCAACATTTCGTTTGATTCGTCCTTTTAGATATTTTGCTTCTTGAGCCTGAGATTGCTGTCTTGGACTTACTTTCATAAAAGTGTTATGTTTAAATAGATATTTACTTTTCTTTTCATTTTCAGAATTTCTTGCAGATTATTTTTATTTATTTATTTTATTTTATTTATTTTTTTTTTTAAATAGTTTTTGTTTGCTATGGTAGGATTCTTGGACATAAGTTAAATTCTAAATTGTTATGTTCATGTAATAAGTATTCCAGCAACTCAAGGTAACTGAAATTAGTTTTACACAAAAGATTCATTTTGGGAAGTTACAAACGTTGGCAAATACAAGGCCGATACGGATAGTTTCTACAAATATTAGTGGTTTTCAGACCTCTTATCTTTGATTTGTCCCTACATGAATACAGATTGTTATTCTTTAATAAAAGTAAGACTTCAACAAAGCTGGAACAGTCTTTTAAACTTTTAATAAGATGGTGGTAGTAGTAGCAGCTGGCAGATGGCGGGTAATTGCCACCCACCAGCCTGGTAGAAAACTTTCACTTTGACTAAGGCTGCTCTGCTGCCTTTTCATCTTGACTGTTTTAATGTTTTGCTTTTTCTTCAAGACTGAATAAATATACTAGCAGATTATCATGTTTGAGGGATATTAATGAAAGAAGCTGAACATAAGCAGGGGAACTGTAATTGTGAGACAGCTTTCTGTGCTACCTGCCATTATCCAAAATTCTTGTTCTTGTCCGTTAGATTACCTGCGGCTGTTCTATCCCTCGTGTGTGTGGCCCCACAAGGACAATGACAACATGAACCTTAGAAAGTTGGTTTTCTTTAGACATCGCTGGTGCTCCATTAGTGGAAGACCTCTGCAGCCACTGAGTGTGAAGGGGAGGGGCAGCGCCTTTCTTCTTCCGTGTCTGCTGATACCAGAAGGTGCTAAGGATGTGAACTCTTTCCCCGAGAGAGTTGTCATTGGCTTGTACGACTCCAAAATATTATTGAAAAATTTCAAGTTCTTCCTTTTCCCCTGCCTCATCTTCGCTAGTCTTTGCTGCAACTTCTAGAAGAAGTAAAAGACATCATCAAATAAGTCCACGATGACCTATTGATCGAAGTTACATGTGTACATATGTGTGACTCCTACCAGGTCTCTCCCTGTTGGAGATAAAGTGAGGTACCAAAAACCTCCCTTATTGAGCGATTGCCAGTTGTCCCATAGCAAGAAGATACTGTATACGTTGGCAGACACAACATTACTGAGGTGTCCAGTTACTCTTTGGGTGTTCACACACCTTTCTCTTGTGCTAAATTTTCGTACCAAGAGGAGATATTGCTGAGAATTGCCCCATAGCACAAAGAAACACCAACACTCATAATTCTTGTACAAGCTGGGAACATGACTGTGTCAGGATGGAAAACTGCCACTCAACACCCCTCCTTCCTGAATAAGATCGGTATGCACGTCTCCTGTACCTGTATACCTGTACTTGCTCTTTTATTTAGGGGAGTACCGTATGTGCCAAAAATATACCCACAATTGAAAAAATATGGTCATGCATAGTTCTCAGTCTCATACCAGTAGCAGGATACCATTCCTTTGACTGAGCCTGCAGATGGTGCTACATCAGGTGCAAGTGTACCAAGAATGTATCCACTCACTCAGGAAAACAGTAATAGGATGAGGCGAGAAAGTACAAGATGGGAATATTCTTTCCCTACTAGAAGTATCAGTATGCTCATGCATTTGCTACCTCCAATTCACCTGTTCCTACAGCTACTTACATTGCTTAATGCCTGCTGACCTGATCATAAGGTAGTAGTCACCGAAGAACAGAATGATCTACTGTATTGGTATCGGGACGAGTCTCATGAGACATCGTCTGATACCTCTGCATGGTTTTGTGGGAGGAGCAGTTCCAAAAGTTGACCCTCTTAATAGAAAAGTGTTTTGTGGTACAGGAGCTCAGGCTTGTACTACCAGTGCTGGGTCCCATGCGAGACCCAGCACAAGTATTGCTGGTGGGGATATTAGCAGCTGCCCTCTTCTCTCTCCTGCTCGGCACACTTAAGCGACACCAGCGACAAACCCTGGAACACTTAGTGACACCAGCAAGAAACTCGGATAATTCATACCAGGAGTGCATCCTCTTGGGAAGAGGTCACATATTGGAAGAAAAGATTTCTTCCCCAGGAGCAAATTTTGGTATGCGATACGGAAATTTCAAATTTCCAACAATAACAACGCCTGTTTTAACCTGGCATGGTACCCTGATTCCCTTCCTTCTTCATAGGGTGAGACAACAGTACAGCAGGAAGAGAATGGTGGGGCACACTGTCAATGCACAATGCAAGTGTAGTGATGTTAGCAGACCATTTAATTCTAGCTAACTGATCCCACACAAGAACACAGTACAAACACGATAACTATGCTCCAGTCTCCACACGCTACATCTCTGCTTGAGCTCTCTAAGTGTGACCTGTTACTATGTGATTAGGCATCTATACACTTGTTGAACACCAGACGATTGGACCTCAGCCATACGTTCAGTTACTTTCGGGTCACAACTTTTCTCATCCGCTTGATTCCAGCTTTTTCAGTTTACTATACTGATGGAAGAGGAACCTATGATCGATCTCAAAGCTTATACGGGCTATGAAATCTTCCCTTCATGAGCGCCAAGGCTTCCTGAATGTGTACCAGTGAAAAAAAACCTGTGGTAAGACAGGTGGTAATCTTGGGGGTAAGATTCCCACTTCTGAAGAACAATTCGCAGTCCAGTGATGCATACACAAAGTTTTGTAACATTCACCAGCCAGTTCCATCCAAACACAAAACTCTAAAGTGTAAATGTCTTTGGAGATCTGTTACTCTGTCCTGTTTAGTTCAATTGTAGTAACGCAGTTCTTAACCTATGTTCAAATCAGGGATGGAAATTTTTTTCTAGGAAAGCAGTTAAGCACTAGCCTCAACAGGCCAATTCCATTACAATCCGTGAGATCGCTCAGGAGTTCATGGGACTGCACTCCTACTCGATCGTTCCTTGGAGGAAGACGGTCGAGGAAGAGCTTCGGAAAGAGGTGTAGGAGAGCGCAGAGAAGAGGAGGAAACTCGCGATCCCTTCACTTCCGTGTTAGACTTGGTGAGAAGGATTGCGCCTAGCCTTCTTGTTCCTGCTTTGCCCAAACTTTTTCCACTGGGAGGCAGACCACTCCTGCTTTGCCCAAACTTTTTCCACTGGGAGGCAGACCACTCCTGCTTTGCCCAAACTTTTTCCACTGGGAGGCAGACCACTCCTGCTTTGCCCAAACTTTTTCCACTGGGAGGCAGACCACTCCTGCTTTGCCCAAACTTTTTCCACTGGGAGGCAGACCACTCCTGCTTTGCCCAAACTTTTTCCACTGGGAGGCAGACCACTCCTGCTTTGCCCAAGCTTTTTCCACTGGGAGGCAGACCACTCCCTACACTTGTCATAAGGCGAGTCTTGCTCGTAACGATGCCCCCTACAAGTCTGATATAAAGAATGTGGGTCGGTCTCTACTGACGACATGAAGCCCGCAAGGGCAATTCTTGCAACCAGGACATGTTCGCTTCGGAGCGTCAATGAAGAAGCACAATTACGCCGAAAAAGAAAGTCAGCGTAAAATGGGTGTGAACAACAATGTTCGTCAATGTCCATGGCAACCTTGAGGAATAGAGAGAGGAGACAACCGCACTCTAGAAGCCAAAGAAAAAAAGTGACTAGTTCATCATTCTGTGAGTATATATACAGGTGGCTGGTACACCTATTAACCCCCCGGTGTCTGGGTAGGGTTGCCACCTCGCACCAAAAAGTCTAATTGGCTACCTTCCAGCTTTGCCGAAAGAATATCCATGATAAATAACGTAAAGTTTGTTAGTTTGGTGAACAAGGGCTAATTCCATTACCTACTCCTATTTTTGGATAAAAACAAGTCATGCATTTTCCTCCTTGCCCACTTTTTACATTTATCTTGGAATTTTCTTCCATTTTGAGTATGGGTACTTGGAGATGGCCTTCAATCTTTACCAAGTTTTATCCCGTAAGATAGTTATACAACATTTTGTGGAATCCAATGATTCAGGTGGGTCATATTCCATCTATGAGATAAATGTATAGCCGTTAATCTTCTTCCACTTCAATTTATAAATTAAATTTAATATTGCTTTTAGGAACCAATCTGCTCTATTCATAAAATTTGCTTATCAGTTAGACCTAATGGTATATGGCCCTATAGCCTCTTGTTAGAGGTGGGCAAGATTCAGCTTTTGATCTTCCTCATCTTTAAACTTCTGAGTTTATCCTGCTGCTCACAGCAGAGGCCTACTCTAAAGCTTTCCTCACACTAGGTAATGATCTTTGCTTACATGAAAATGGGGTTGTAAGACATAATAATCTATAAAAAATTTTTCTTTTATACAAATGTATTTATCTAATAGTCAATACCTGTCTCCATACTTCTTTAATAAAATGTAAGTGGTAATAATGTCATGGGCAAGAAAAAGCATGTACATTGGAAATCTTAGGATTTTGATATAAATCTGTAGTATCATATATACTGTACATATGTATATATGGCTTATATGATTTAATGTTGTGTAAAAAAAACTTTTTTGTTGCAATAACAGTATTTTATCTAACATTCTCACTTTAATTCATTCAAGCATTAGCTCTCAATGTACAAAGGTGTATTGGAATGTGTGAACTTAGGTAGTTTAACTATGGTAGAATTATATAACTTTTTAATGTTATGAAGGCCAAAAATAGTAATGTAAAATGCTTGTATTGTACAGAATAGTAATTATATTTTAAAAATGTGTGTAATGATTTCCCTGTTTACTTAATTTTAAGTACAATTTGATAGTTACTTTAAATGTTTCATAAACCAATATTCCATCAGGAATAAAGTATAGTACTGTGCCACTAAATGTCTGCAGTTGTAGAATAAATAGAATTTTAATAAAAAAAAAAAATTATTTCTATACTCGCCTAATGTTCATATTGTTCTTTCCACATTAACCCCTGAAACATTTTTTTTTTTTTTGTATTTTCTTTCCTTTGATTGAACTTGTGCCTCTATTAATGTATTGAGACTATCTAGCAATTAATGACAGTAACCATTAGCTTGGACAAGCCATACTGTTTTTGTCTTCAGTCATGAAGTCAAAACTATTCTCTATCTTCTTGATACCACAAGTCAAGTGATGAGGAGGGTGGCCATGTTTATGAGTGTCAGGCGAGTATAGAAATTAAAAATGTTGTAATAAAAATTCTGTTTATGAACCTCTGATGTTAATATTGCCAACTCCTAGACTCTAATGAAAGTGGGTCGCCAGTGAAGGAACGATATAAAGCATTTATAGTTTATTTAAAATCAGGGCATTTATAATTTATTTAAAATCATATGGAGAATTGACATTCTAAACTCATGTGTAGTCTCAAATATTAGAAACAAATAATTTCTGAATACATTTAGAAATACTGGACTCCAAACTGTTTATACATACATACATATACCGAGGCACTTCCCTCAATTTTGGGGGGTAGCCAACATCAACAAAGAAACAAAAGCAAAAAGGGGACCTCTACTCTCTACGTTCCTCCCAGCCTAACAAGGGACTAAACCGAGTTCAGCTGGTACTGCTAGGGTGTCACAGCCCACCCTCCCACATTATCCACCACAGATAAAGCTTCATAATGCTGAATCCCCTACTGCTGCTACCTCCGCGGTCATCTAAGGCATCGGAGGCCGCAGCAGGGCCTACCGGAACTGCGTCGCAATCGCTCGCCATTCATTCCTATTTCTAGCACGCTCTCTTTCCTCGCTCACATCTATCCTCCTATCACCCAGAGCTTCCTTCACTCCATCCATCCACTCAAACCTTGGCCTTCCTCTCGTACTTTTCCCATCAACTCTTGCATTCATCACCTTCTTTAGCAGACAGCCATTTTCAATTCTCTCAACATGGCCAAACCACCTTAACACATTCATATCCACTCTAGCTGCTAACTCATTTCTTACACCCGTTCTCACCCTCACCACTTCGTTTCTAACCCTATCTACTCGAGATACACCAGCCATACTCCTTAGACACTTCATCTCAAACACATTCAATTTCTGTCTCTCCATCAATTTCATTCCCCACTACTCCGATCCATACATCACAGTTGGTACAATCACTTTCTCATATAGAACTCTTTACATTCATGCCCAACCCTCTATTTTTTACTACTCCCTAACTGCCCCCAACACTTTGCAACCTTCATTCACTCTCTGACGTACATCTGCTTCCACTCCACCATTTGCTGCAACAACAGACCCCAAGTACTTAAACTGATCCACCTCCTCAAGTAACTCTCCATTCAACATGACATTCAACCTTGCACCACCTTCCCTTCTCGTACATCTCATAACCTTACTCTTACCCACATTAACTCTCTACTTCCTTCTCTCACACACTATTACAAATTCTGTCACTAATCGTCCAAGCTTCTCTTCTGTGTCTGCAACCAGTACAGTATCATCCGCAAACAACAACTGATTTACCTCCCATTCATGGTCATTCTCGTCTACCAGTTTTAATCCTCGTCCAAGCACTCGAGCATTCACCTCTCTCACCACTCCATCAACATACAAGTTAAACAACCACGGCGACATCACACATCCCTGTCTCAGCCCCACTCTCACCGGAAACCAATCACTCACTTCATTTCCTATCCTAACACATGCTTTACTACCTTTGTAGAAACTTTTCACTGCTTGCAACAACCTTCCACCAACTCCATATAACCTCATTACATTCCACATTGCTTCCCTATCAACTCTATCATATGCTTTCTCCAGATCCATGAACGCAACATACACCTTACCTTTTGCTAAATATTTCTCGCATATCTGCCTAACTGTAAAAATCTGATACATACAACCCCTACCTCTTATAAAACCACCCTGTATTTCTAAGATTGCATTCTCTGTTTTATCCTTGATCCTATCAATCATTACTCTACCATACACTTTTCCAACTACGCTTAACAAACTAATACCTCTTGAATTACAATACTCATGCACATCTCCCTTACCCTTATATAGTGGTACAATACATGCACAAACCCAATCTACTGGTACCATTGACAACACAAAACACATATTAAACAATCTCACCAACCATTCAAGTACAGTCACACCCCCCTCCTTCAACATCTCAGCTCTCACATTATCCATACCAGACGCTTTTCCTACTCTCGTTTCATCTAGTGCTCTCCTCACTTCATCTATTGTAATCTCTCTCTCATTCTCATCTCCCATCACTGGCACCTCAACACCTGCAACAGCAATTATATCCGCCTCCCTATTATCCTCAACATTCAGTAAATTTTCAAAATATTCCGCCCATCTTTTCCTTGCCTCCTCTCCTTTTAACAACCTTCCATTTCCATCTTTCACTGTCTCTTCAATTCTTGAGCCAGCCTTCCTTACTCTCTTCACTTCTTTCCAAAACTACTTCTTATTCTCTTCATATGAAAGACCCAATCCCTGACCCCACCTCAGGTCAGCTGCCCTCTTTGCCTTGCGTACCTTGCGCTTTACTTCCACATTTTTCTCTCCATATTTTTCATATTTCTCTACACTATTACTCTGCAGCCATTCTTCAAAAGCCCTCTTTTTCTCTTCCACTTTTACCTTTTCACTCCTTCACTCCACCATTCACTGCCCTTCCTCATGCTGCCTCCAACAACCTTCTTTCCACACACAGCACTTGCAATCCCAACAAAATTTTCTTTTACTAACTTCCACTCCTCCTCTAAATTGCCAGTTTCTCTTACTTTCACTTCGTCATATATCATTTTCAACCTTTCCTGATATTTACTTTTTACCACCGGTTTTATTAGTTCTTCAACCCTCACTACCTCCCTTTTACATCCACCTACTCTATTCCCCCATTCTTTTGCTACAACTAATTTTCCTTCCACCAAAAAATGATCAGACATACCGTTAGCCATACCCCTAAACACGTGCACGTCTTTCAACCTTCCAAACATTCTTTTAGTTATCAACACATAATCCATTAATGCCCTTTCTAATACTCTTCCATTTGCCACTCTTACCCATGTATACTTATTTTTATCTTTCTTTTTGAAAAAGCTATTACTTATCACTATCTCTTGCTCAACACACATATCTACCCGTCTCTCACCACTCTCATTTTCACCTGGTACGCCATAGTTCCCAATGACACCTTCTACCTCTCCAGCACCCACTCTAGCATTTAAGTCACCCATGACAACTACATAATTCCTTCTACCCAGTCCTTCTACACACCTAGTTAATTCATTCCAAAACTCATTCCGCTCTTCTTCACTTTTCTCACTACCTGGCCCATACACACTGACGAACGCCCAACATTCCCTACCCAACCTAACCCTTACCCACATTAACCTAGATGATATCTCCTTCCATTCCACTACATTACCTGTCATCCATTCACTCAGCAATAAAGCCACACCCTCTCTCGCTCTTCCCCTTTCAATCCCAGACACTCTACCAGACATTTCACCAAACATCACTTCACCCTTTCCTTTTATCTTCATCTCACACAAGGCCAATACATCCATCCTTCTATTCCTAAACATACTTCCAATTTCACATCTTTTACTCTCTATCATACTACATCCACGCACATTCAAACACCCCAAAACTAGAGTGCGGGGAGCAGTCACTCTCCCCCCAGCTCCATCTCTTTGTCAATGTCTCACAGGATGTAGATACAGGAGAGGAGGTTCCTAGCCCCCTCGTCCCGTCCCTTATAGTCGCCTCTTACGACACGCAGCGATAACGTTAGCGCTATTCTTGTTTTTATGCCCCTGCGGCCACAAGAAAAATAAAGATTAATCATATCCAAAAATGTTATCAGACCACAACAGGACCTAACGGCCAGTATTCTTGATACGCAAACCAGACTGGCATTTTGACTTAGTATGCAATTAAGCTACCAACAAAACCCTTTCTAAAGAAAAATTTCTTCAAAAATAAGAGATTAGCAGCACTTTTTTTATGAACTTTACTTGGATCAAATTCTTTGCGAGTCTCAGGACCAAACTTTCAACAAAAATTTTTTTAGGGACACTACCTATAATGGCCGTGGTTTTGTCTAAATAACACTGAAATGCTTTTACCAATTAAAGGAAATATTTTGTGATATAATACTCACCCCTTTCCAAGAGGAGAATTGAAAGAATTATAGCAAACTCTTAGTTTCAAAATAATTTCTAGTTCTGAAAGTAGGCCAAAAAGAGAATATCATCTTTTGTGCCCTCAAATATACCCCAAAAGATAGTGCTTGTAGTTCACTTTTCCATTTAATAAAGCCAACACCACAAAAGATTTTTAAATACTGTAAAGCTTCATACAAAATAAAAAAACCCTGACTGCTGGATGTTTTTCGATATTAAAAGCCCTAACCATATCTGCTATAATACCTAAAACAGATAGATCTAATCCCAGATACTTGAGTACAGAATTAATCATGGATGTATCTCCCTTAATGGCGGAAATTGAAAATTTCTTTATAAAAAAGAAATATATATTAACATCCTCCAAACAAGTTCTAGTCATTGAGACATTTCTAGATTTGCACTAATCTCAATAAACATAATATTAGCTTTGATAGAGACTTGGTAGACTGTCTTTAGGAACTTATGATCGACAATCTAAAGAGCCACAAAAAGTCCTTTTCTGGGTCGATCTGTGACAGCCAGTGAAAAGTCCTTTTTTGGGCTCAAGCCATGGTGTCCTGATGGAAGGTTCCTTTTTGGTAGCTTCCTTGGGTATAAGACTACTAAGATATTCCCAGAGAATTTAACCACAGGTTATCACAGAATTCTAACTTCTGGAGCGAGTATCTCAAAGGTTTCCCTTTAAGCCATCGTAATACAACAGGGGACGCGCATGTCTGAACGCGCCACATAGCTATCTTCACCCCGAACAGAGTTAATGCTTCGGTGTATAAGGACTGAGAATAGCTGGGAGCCGTTCCACAGCTAATCTCACTCGTGGCTACTACTGATACTCGAGACGTAAACAAACGGACGCCATTGCTCTGATGACGTCACGCCCGTCTCCATCCTTTGTTTAGTAGCTGCCCTACTTAGACGGATTTTCCCTGTGTTAACTTTATCGTTTTGCATCTTCGTTATGTCGTTACCTTCAGCCTCGCCTTCTTCTGGAAAGTTGAGTACAAGGTTCCAGTATTGTTTAATTAAGCTCTGGCCGTAAAGTAAATATTACTTTTCGAGATAATTGCTGTTTTGTGGCAGAGCTGTGCCTCTACCGGACCCGCCATTTTATGGCGTCGTTGTTGTTATGCATGCCTTATTTAGTTAGCCACAACAACGTTTTCCGGCCTTATTTACTAATCGATTACATTAGTTTATTTAGTCTTCATAGCTAGGAACTTTTATATCGTGTTTAGACGCTTATCGGTCATCGATTGACCTCATACCAGTCGGCTACTATAGCCCCCAGGCCAGGAGCCTACTTACAAGTGTTCATGCATGATTTATTAGTGATCCTAGACTAAGTTATGAAGATAGTGGCATTATTTTACAATACTTTTGACAGTGATGCAAATGTTTTCGCCTTCAGGGACCATATAGGGGATAGGCTAGTCAGTGACTCTTTCTAGCCTAACCTACTGGTAGGACCCCTGTATGCTTCCTTCATCCCCTGCCTTGGCATTCCCTCTAATTAGCCTTGATTCCTTTTCTGAGTAAAGGGACCAATTGTCTAATAGAGTATATATCGCCTCTCTGTCCTCCCTAAGGGAATGAACCTCCTTTAGGGTTGCGTCAGAGAGTGAGGTTAGGCTAGCCCTACCTCTATGGCTAGGATAGTCTATGACTTTCCTGCGATAGCGATATGTCTTCTTCCTTTCCTAGTTCAGGACTCTTAGCCCTGCTCTAGGTTGGGTTAGGAAGGTTTCTATGTTCCATGCTGAAACTGTACTCTTGCACTGTTTTTAGCTGATCGGCCTGATCTTAGGTTAGGGAGTGTCCTCCCTTTCCCTAGTGGCCGCTCTGGTACAGAAACCCTTCCTTGGAAGACTTCTCTCTTCTCCCTCCCCACCTATCTCTTGTATAGCCTAGCCTATGCTTAGGTTAGTTTATACCCATCTGTCCCCTGTCCTACAACTCCTCCTTAGGGTGGAATAGTAGGGCTACCCGAGCTTCCATGTGCAGTCCGCTCTGGTACATATACCTTCATAGTGTCCTATAAGGTTAGCTGCTAGAATAGCTCTGCATATGGGAGTCTCCCCCCCCTTTTGGGTGTTCCCTAGCCCTCCCTTGGGCTACCTTGCTCCCGGTCCTTAGTGACCCCTGCTCCTGGATGTTAGAGCCTGCCTCTATCATGGGTACACCCTCTCAGGGAAGGGGGGGATGTCTGGAGTCCTGACGGTACTTCCTGCATCCCTTCCCTCCTCCCCCCTGTCTCTCTCCCTATCCGGGTGCCGGTCTCTTGCCGCCTCTACTGTCGGCAATACCTGCCTCCTACTTTGGTGACTCTTCCTAACCTTGCCGCCAGCCCCCCGTGTACCGAGGGACTGCCGGCTGCCGCCGGCTACTACCGGCGGCTCTCCTCCTCCTAGCTTGTCGTCCGCTCGCCGGTCGGCCGCCGGAGTGCCGGCATCTACTGCCGGCAAACCGGTACAGCTTTAACCATCCTTATCCCAGTCACCAATCCGGCATCCTCCGACGGCCGGAGCCGCCGCTCCCTGCCGGCGTGCCGCCATCCTGGTATCTGACTGACTTTGAACATTGTTTGTCCTAATGCCAGAAACTCTGCTGGAGCGAGCTCCGGCATGCCGGCGGCTTGCCGGATGCCCCCGGAGGCGTCAAGAATACTTGCACCCCCTTCCTGTAGCTATCATATGACAATGATAGCCCTATATCGCAAACAGATAGACTGTTTCTACTATTAAGATCAGTACCTTGGTACTGCTCTGTTAGTGATCATGCTGTCTCTTTGCATTCTTCTAATTCCAGCATGCTATGTGCATCTTAGCACGGCTGGTTGCCAGAAGCAGTTACCTTTAAAAGAGGCCTTCTAGCCCCTAACTTGGGACCGAATGATCTCGGTCCCAATCTTGCCCTTGGATTTTTCCACGGAATTCCAAAATACTATGGAGCTCTAAGGAAGTATATCCGATGCCTTCGGTCACTCGGATTATCCAGGGACCAAGCTTATGGTAACCAGCCGGGCGAGATGCATGGAGCATGTTCTCCTTTACTATTTCATTCTCTATGCATCACACCTTTCATTAAGTTAAAATTAATAATTAATATTAACTTAGTTTAAGAGCCATTCTTATGACTCCCCCATACTCATTTTCTCTTTCTTCCACAGGAGGAGCAGATGAAGTGTGATTTCGCCTTCTGCGCTGTGAAACGCCCGCAGTTTTACGGGCATACGGCTTGCAGGACTCACGCCCCTTGTGCAGACAAGAAAGGGGATTTGAAGTTTTGGAATCCACTGAACTGTACGGTCTGTCAGGCTCACCTAGTTGAGGCCTTCCATAACCCTCCCTCAGCGGAGATTAGAGACATTTCTCGTGAAAAGCTGCGCAAGTGGGTGCGTGGCTTCCAGAAAAATGCTACCGGACCGTACCTGGCCACCGAAGAACTGAGGTCACTGTTGTTCCCTAAGGCCTCCCCTGATTCAGTGGTACCCAAAGACGTGATCCCCACTGTCCAAATTACGGTGGAACCTGATGTAGTCATGGCTCAGTCCATGCACGAGTGCCGTTTGGATTCCGAAGATGACGAACAGATTTCGGATGTCTCGGAAGACACGGAGAAAACGCTTATGGCTCAAGGAGCCGAAGAGGACGAAGACAAGGTGGAATACGCCGAGTCGGAGCAAGAGGTCGCTCCCCCGTCCATCCCCCCTCCTACTCCTACACCGACGGAAATGTCTATTCCGTCTACCTCCTCGACTCCGGATCCTTCTTCTTCCACTCAAGAATTGATCCGACTGATTAGAGCCGTCATGGACGACAGGCTGAAGGAGAACCAGGAGTCCATCAGGTCTATGATAGGATCCACAGAACCGAAGAGGATTTCGGTCAAGGATCTCCCCGCTTGCTCTCATGCCAACCCGTGGAGGTATGCAGAGCATATGGTTATTGCGACCGGCAGGATCTTTGTCAGTGATAAGATCGGCACGGTCCCTTTGGAAGATGTGGAGTTCTTCCCAAACTTTGAGGCCTACCCGGACTGTTACGTCCGGCTTCGTTCCGAACCTGCCTCGAAGGAAGAGACCGAACCTAAGGAAGAGATAGTGTTCGATCTCGCAAAGGCCCAGGCTATGCTAGCCTCCGCATTCAAGAGTAGAGGCTTTACCTGCTCTAAGCTTCCCGCCTTGAGCAAGAAGCACCCTACTTACGTTGCACCTGAAACTGCGGTTCTTCCATTCTTGGAAAAGGCCTTAGCTGCATGCCTTAAAGCGGCGGATGAAGGGAAACCCTGCCCTGCATTGGAGGAGTGCAGACCCTTCTCCATAGTGACCCCCCCTGACGCTCGACACTGGAAAGATGTTCAACATACTTTCGTCGTGGGAAGGCTCGATCCTGACGTCGCCGGACGTCAGTTTAATGAAGACCTCCCTAAGCTCAACGATCACCTCCTTCGTCGGGAACAAGATACGAAGGAGAGGCTTGCGGCATCCCTATCTCATCAAGTCCAACTTGAAGTTATGGCCTGTGACACTAGAGTACCAGACCACTACATGGTACTCTCCAAATCCCACTTATTGACTGTAATGAAGGACTTGTACCACTTCATAAAGGCTCGAAGAGCCTGTCGTGAATTCGTGTTTGCCGGTGCCACCGTGAAACACGAACCCCGGAGGCTGATTTCCTCCAACATCTGGGGAAAACACCTCTTTCCTTCTGACCTTGTGAAGGAAATCACTGACAGAGCCGCCACGGAGAATAGGAACCTTCTCCACAAGTGGGGCATGTCCAGGAAAAGGAAACCCTCTCAGGACGACGGACCTCAGCCTAAGAGGAAATCCCAAAAGCCAAAACCCCAACAACGTCAGCAAAGACGTCAGTTTCCGGGACCCGCTACCTCCCAAGTGGTTGCCCACCACAACAGACCTTTCAATTGGTCCCCCAACCGGTGTTGTCACAGTCACCGGTCTTCACCCCTGCCTTTGAGCAACAATCAACTACCTTTCGTCCCAAAGGTAGAGGCTCATTCAGGGGTGCAAGCAAAGACGCATCTCGCCGTCCCTCCAGAGGTAGAGGAGGAAAGGGAGCTAGCGGCCGAGGCAGCAAGTCCTCGGGACACCAGAAGCAATGAAGTGCTTCCGGTGGGAGGAAGACTCCGCCAATTCCAGGATCGTTGGACCTTCGATCCCTGGGCGCACAGCATCGTCAAGAAAGGTCTAGGCTGGAGTTGGACTCAACCACCCCCAATCTTCCAGCAATTCTTCCAACAATCAACCCCCCTTCTGGAAGAATATGTTCTAGACCTCTTGAACAAGAAGGTGATAAGGAAGGTAAAGTCCACCAGGTTCCAAGGGAGACTGTTTTGTGTCCCCAAGAAGGACTCAGACAAACTCAGAGTCATTCTGGACTTATCCCCCCTCAACAAGTTCATAGCGAACAACAAATTCAAGATGCTGACGCTTCAACAAATAAGGACCCTTCTGCCTCAAGGTTCCTACACGGTCTCTATAGACCTGGCGGATGCCTACTGGCACGTTCCAATGAACCATCACGCTTCCTCCTACCTAGGATTTCGACTCCAAAGAAAAAGCTACGCCTTCCGGGCCATGCCCTTCGGCCTCAACGTGGCCCCTCGGATCTTCACAAAACTGGCGGATGCCATAGTACAACAACTCCGCCTAAGAAACGTCCAGGTGATGGCCTACCTCGACGACTGGCTAGTCTGGGCTCCATCGCCCGAAGAGTGTGCAAATTCTTGCAACGAAGTTACCCAGTACCTAGAACACCTGGGATTCAAGATCAACGAGAAAAAATCTCGCCTCTCTCCAGCTCAGAAGTTTCAGTGGTTGGGAATCCACTGGAATCTTCAGTCACACCGCCTTTCCATCCCCCAGAAGAAAAGGAAGGAAATAGCAGGGTCTGTCAAGCGACTACTGAAATCCAAACGCATTTCAAGACGACAGCAGGAACGAGTTCTAGGCTCTCTACAGTTCGCCTCAGTGACAAACCCAGTGCTTCGTGCACAGCTAAAGGATGCCGCGGGAGTCTGGAGACGCTCGGCATCAATCGCTCGAAGAGACCTCAAGAGACGGCTTCCAAACAGACTGTGACGCCTCCTAAAGCCGTGGTCGGAAGAAAAGGCCCCGAAAAGGTCCATTCCTCTCCAACACCCTCCTCCATCACTCAACATCCACACGGATGCCTCACTGGAAGGTTGGGGAGGTCACTCCCACCAGAAACAGGTTCAAGGTACCTGGTCTCCCCTGTTCAAGACGTTCCACATAAACATCTTGGAGGCCATGGCGGTCCTTCTAACACTGAAGAAGTTATCCCCGCCGCCCTCGATCCACATCCGTCTAACCCTAGACAACTCGGTGGTAGTTCGTTGTCTCAATCGCCAAGGCTCAAGATCGCCCCAGATAAATCAGGTGCTTCTCCCAATCTTCCGTCTGGCAGAGAAGAAGAAGTGGCACCTGTCTGCAGTTCACCTACAAGGATTCCGCAACGTGACAGCGGATGCTCTATCTCGGACAAACCCGATAGAGTCGGAATGGTCTCTAGACGCAAGATCGTTCTCCTTCATCTCTCACCAAGTCCCAGAACTTCAGATAGATCTCTTTGCAACGAGCGACAACAATCAACTTCCTCTGTACGTAGCCCCGTACGAGGACCCCAAAGCAGAAGCAGTGGATGCTATGTCACTGGACTGGAACAGATGGTCCAAGATCTACCTGTTCCCTCCCACCAACCTTCTGTTGAAAGTCCTCTCCAAACTGAGAACCTTCAAAGGGACAGCGGCCCTAGTGGCTCCCAAGTGGCCCCGGAGCAACTGGTACCCCCTGATCCTGGAGCTGCAGCCCAAGCTGATCCCTCTCCCGGGCCCAGTTCTCTCTCAACAAGTACAGAAGTCGACTGTCTTCGCTTCATCATCGAAAATCAAGGACCTTCATCTCATGATTTTCTCTCCCTTGCCGCAAAGAAGAGGTTTGGGATCTCGAAGAAAAGTCTAGACTTCCTAGAGGAATACAAGACCGAATCCACGAGACGGCAATATGAATCATCCTGGAGGAAATGGGTCTCCTTTGTCAAGACAAAAAATCCTAAAGAAATCACGATTGATTTCTGTATGTCCTTCTTTATTCACCTTCATGGACAGGGATTAGCAGCCAATACGATATCAACCTGCAAATCAGCCTTGACTAGACCAATTCTATATGCTTTCCAAATTGATCTGTCCAACGACATCTTCAACAAACTACCAAAAGCATGTGCTCGCCTACGTCCAGCACCCCCACCGAAACCGATCTCCTGGTCACTAGACAAGGTACTCCATTTCGCCTCCAACTTGGACAATGATTCATGCCCCCTCAAGGATCTGACTCAGAAAGTTATATTTTTATTTGCTCTCGCTTCGGGAGCTCGAGTCAGAGAAATAGTGGCATTATCAAGAGAAGAAGGACACATCCTGTTTACCGATTCAGGAGAAGTGACCCTCTCCCCTGATCCGACGTTTCTCGCTAAAAATGAATTACCCACCAAAAGATGGGGCCCTTGGAGAATATGCCCCCTGAAGGAGGATGTCTCTCTATGTCCAGTAGAGAGCCTCAAGGTCTATCTTCGCAGAACTTCAAACTTTGGTGGAGGCCAACTCTTCAAAGGAGAAACATCGGGCAGCGACCTGTCACTGAAACAATTAAGAGCGAAAATCACCTACTTCATTCGCAGAGCGGATCCGAACAGTACACCCGCTGGTCATGATCCTAGAAAAGTGGCATCATCTCTGAATTTCTTTCAGAGCATGGACTTTGAAAGCCTTAAAAACTTCACGGGCTGGAAGTCCTCGCGAGTTTTCTTTAAACATTATGCGAAACAAGTGCACGAAGTCAAACATTTTGTGGTAGCCGCAGGTAGTGTTATGAAACCTGCACCTAACTCTGCGTAGAACAGTGAGTTACTTGGGACTCTAACTCTTCGGGTGCCTATGTTGACCCTCGAGCGATTCATAGTGATGTTGAAAAACACTTAGTGCTTTTATAACTGTTCTTATCCTAGGTGAAATGTCATAGTGTCACACAAGTGCCGCATGCCTTGAGCATGATATGTTTTAATTAAAGACTTGCGTTCCTCGAGAACGAGTACCTACTAATAATCCTGAAATTCCCTTTCAGATTCAAGAGCAAGCCTTTATTTCTATGTACATTATAATTACTGTAAATGAACTTTACTTTTTGCTGTAAATTAATCAATTTCTGCATTTGTGAAATAAAATTTCTATTTTATTACTTGTGCGTCTCTATCAGCTCCTACTTACTATGAAATACATACCTGTCATAGTTTTATTTATTCCTCCTTTCTTATGGTTATGAAGAATTTAAGATGTCTAATCCTAAATTATATTCACCCTGACTAAGTAAGGTTCCTACACGAATACTTACTTTTGATAACCAAGAGATGAACTCTATACACAGTGTCCAACCACCACTGTTCTAATTTCAGAATGTTCCTATACAAATACCAAACATTCAGCTTCATCTCTAAGTTCTTCAAGTTCTTCTATCAGGATGAATAGCCCTTCAATACCACTTTGACGTCGGCATAGCCCATGGGAACTTCACTGCCAAGGGGGTCAGGATACTTCTTCCCTATGGTTCTTTATTTAAGATTACTTTGCTGTTTTGTCAATGCCTAGGCACTTAATACTAGGGGAAAATCTACCACGATACATTGATTCTCTGGTACTCTTCCATCAGGACGCCATGGCTTGAGCCCAAAAAACGGATTTTGAGCGAAGCGAAAAATCTATTTTTGGGTGAGATAGCCATGGCGTCCTGATGGACCCTCCCTACTACTTCGTCCAGTTTTGTTCCCACCCTGTGCTACTGTATCATGGTGATGGGCAGCAACTGGCTTCAGGATGAAGACGGGCGTGACGTCATCAGAGCAATGGCGTCCGTTTGTTTACGTCTCGAGTATCAGTAGTAGCCACGAGTGAGATTAGCTGTGGAACGGCTCCCAGCTATTCTCAGTCCTTATACACCGAAGCATTAACTCTGTTCGGGGTGAAGATAGCTATGTGGCGCGTTCAGACATGCGTGTCCCCTGTTGTATTACGATGTCTTAAAGGGAAACCTTTGAGATACTCGCTCCAGAAGTTAGAATTCTGTGATAACCTGTGGTTAAATTCTCTGGGAATATCTTAGTAGTCTTATACCCAAGGAAGCTACCAAAAAGGAACCTTCCATCAGGACGCCATGGCTATCTCACCCAAAAATAGATTTTTCGCTTCGCTCAAAATCCGTTTTCTAATATAAATCTTCCAAATATACTAGAGAAAGATAAAAGCATGGAATGCAGAGGTTACAACCCTCGCGCGAGCACCTTGTTGGTGTCGTATATCTAACAAGGGCGTGTGTAAACCACTATTCACAGGCTGTCTTCCATTTAGATAATCCCTTCATCAAAGGGGAGGGCCGTGACAGGCCCTAGAGAATACAGTTGGGCTACCCTACCGACACCTACTACTCGTGCTCTCCAGGTCACCCTTCTGTTTTGGACTTGCCCGCTAAGTCGTTTTTATTTTGTTAGGTGTGTTTCGGAAGTGATTGTCGTTAATTCAACATGACTGACGTTGTTACTTCACCTTTACCAATGTTAAGTACAGTACCATAGTTTGTTTTGACAGTTTTTTTCAGTACCGGGCATTTGTTCTCGTTCCAGTAATGTGGATTTTAATTTTGGAAGAGGCTTGGCCGTCCTCGGTATCGGCTGCCATTTTGGTTTTGTTCGATTCGGTAGTTTTTCAAGTTAATATTGCCCTTCTGGTACTCTGTCATCTAGATTATATCACTTACGTTTTATGACCAATATTATTATCATTATTTATTATTGTTTTTTACTATGGTATTTATTTGCTAGCAAGTCCAATTTGGACGAAGAATATCGATCTATTCTTTGTTATAGTTATGTTCACGCCTCAGGAAGGTGCTTGATTTAGACTATATCTTTATATTTAATTGTTACGTTGTCGTTATTCTTCGTTCTTGGTTATTACAATTTTATCATTATTCTTATCATATTATTGTGTGATTTTGGTTTTTATTATGTAACCTTGAGAGCGTGAGCATAGAGTGCTCGTATTCTGTTTCTACAGAAACGAGTTACCCCTTCTCTCGTTTTCTTTATTAAGCTCGAGTAGAGGAGGTGGATTTCCCGTTTTCAGTTTTATACGATCACGAGTTATTTCTGCCTCCTCTTATTCTCCGAGTGGATGATATTACGTTTAATGATATTCACGATTTACTGTACTGATGTGGTTACTGTTAATAGAGCTAGTACTATTAATAGGTTACGTTAGTGTACGAGTCATTATTTGGGGTCGCTTTATGACGACACCCTTAGCTCCGCCTTGAATTATACTCCGCTATAATGGATACTCATTGGGTGAGAACTAGTCAGATATTTGGAGTGCAACGGTGAAATCCGCCACTCAAACTCCGGCTGAGGCCTTTTGCACACGAACTTTTGTCATGATTGATCACAATTACATTATAACGGCCCTTTTTTCATCTAATCTCCGGCTTCACTGGAGATAACACAGGCATTCAGTATGGAGGAATGTTATCGTACCAATGAGGGTCACGATTTCACGGTGACGGACCTTTGTTACCGGATCTCCGGTACAAGCAGAGATCAATCAGACGATCAGCACCAGGGTATGAACCCCTTTTCATGAATAATCACCTTTCATTATTACGGTCCTTTTTATCGAATCTCCGGCTTAACCGGATATCACACAGATGTCAGCATTGAGGTTAATATTATCTTACCTCTGATGTTCACGTTTTCACTATGACGGACCTTTGTCACAGGGTCTCCGGTGGCAACAGAGACCACTCAGACCACGGGTGGCCAATCTTTTGTTTTAGATGTATAGGAAAGGATTTAACATGAATACAAAGTAAACTGTACTTACTTTAATGACACTTTGAATTTGCGTTGATAATATTCATTAGTTATTCTTGAAAGTCCTAATGAAAATATATGAACATATTTAGCAATTTTAAAGAAAAGTCATTCAATTTACTATCTATGGGGTATAGTGCTCCGCTTGTAATCGTGCAATGCGACACTGTTGGCGCATGAGTCATAGGTTGGCCACCCCTGACTCAGACGTTCAGAACCGGGGTTAACATTATTTTACCGATGAGGTTTATAATTACATGTTACGTGGTTACTGGATATTAGTATATCATCTGTTCACTGACCGGAGTCTCAAGGAACAGTAGATAGCCTCTCATGGCATGGTTGGTTTCGACCTGGCTTTTCATTAGAAGGGGCTAGCGTTCGATCCCAAGTACTGAGTAGAAATTTATTTCTATTTTGAACACGATGTTGTATGGATATTTATCCATATTTGTACATATTTATACATATTTATAATTAAATATATGCATAAATATAACCGTTATTTTTAGTTTATACTTCATATTTATAATTAAATATATGCATAAAAATAGCCATTATTTTTAGTTATACTGATTTGGTTGATCCCAGCCTGTGAATGGGATCACTAACTAGAGTTTCAAGGAACATCCAGACTTATGTCTCCTTTCTATTACAGAAGGTCCGCCTACATGGTATGGTTCCCGGAGTCATGCACGATCTGCTACGAGCTGTCCTCCCTACTCCTGACCCATGAGGTAAGTTGGTTCTAATGTTTCTATTTGGTATACTTGGGCGATGATTGAATTTGATCCGGATTTATGTATGCATTACTTATTGAGAACGGTCTTCTCCTTCATCACTAATCCCCTCACTTCTTTCAGGACAATGGTGAATCTCTCCGGCCTGCGAGAGCGGCTCCCCGCCCTTGGGTATCAAGGTTTGGAAGGAATGCTCCATCTAGAGGACCCTATCTCCTCGGAGTGTCCTCTCTAGGGTTGGACATCGACCCCATGGATGGACAGGTAGGTGGTGATGAGTTTGGAGCCTTCAGCTTTGCAATTACCTGCGGCACTGACCTAGGACCCTCAAAGGATCCTGATGTTCATATTCCTTGCATAAAACCGTGACTGCTAAAAGCCAAGGGTAGGGTTAAAGAGCAGATACAACACATTCTAGGGGGCTATGACGGAGCTCAAAGATATGGTGGTGAGTCGGATCCGTTCAGGAACTCGGATGTCTCCCCCTACAGCCCCAGGAGTATCGAAGTAACCTCCTTCGGTAAAAACAACACATAGAAATTTGCCATACATGTCCCATATATGGATGGTACCATAACTCTGGATGGCATAGACGTCCGCCCTCTGGAGGACCTAGAATTTACACTCTGGGACTAGAATACCCATTCAACGGATTCGTTCGATTGAAAGAGCATGACTTGGTTAGGTAAGGCAAGGTACCGAAGGTAACGGTATTATTTCCTAAAGGGCAGGCCCGATCTGTCTGGACCAGGATGTTGTCGGTCTGGGGGGTACGATAATTCCAAGATCACCCCACACAATGGGGAATACGCCATATCTACAACGGCTATCATTGTTGCCTTGCTTATTACGGATAATTGGACAGGTCTTACTATTCAAGCTGACAAGAAGGTTCGGCCATGCCGGCTCTTAAAGAGCCGGACCCCACCTCGGGGAGACCCTAGCCTCGGTTTATCCCACTGAGACTTTGTTTCGGATATTCATGAAGAACCAATCTCTGCCCTTCCAATTCGCCCTACACGTTTGGTGGTCTGATCGGGTTAGTTGTAGGAAATACGTTCTGTCTGTGGCCTCTATCAGACAGGAATCAAGCAGGCTGATAGTTTCCCCCTGATGGGGTAAAACCCTCTTCCCTCAGGAGGAGGTGAACAAGGTTCTGCAAGATGATACGAGAGAAACCCAAAATTACAGGAAAGGCGGGGCCTCACTGCCAGAAAGAAGGTCGAAGACCAAAAGCAAGCTTTCTTCAAGAAGAAGCAGAGAGTTGCCCTCTACAAAACAAACCGGGATCACTGCCATCAGTAGTCAGTTACCCACTCGACATCAGTCTTCCTCTGATTCGACGACTATGCATCCGGATCCCCCCTCATCAGGTGGGATACCTCACTGATTCCCCAGGTACACAGCCCAACCCCGTTTGGATGCCCTCGCCTGCATTCAGCCCTAGTTCTGAACCCTCAGGTTCCTTTCGTGGACATCAGAGAGTAAGGTAAAGGAGTAGAAGACAGTTCCGCCATCAAGGCGGACCTAGGAAAAAGGGGGCTCGGGGAAGAAAAGGACCTAGGTTCACTCCCTCACAACGAGGTAGTCCCGGTAGGGGAGAGACTTTACCACTTTCAAGACCATTGGACCTTCAGTCCGTGGGCTCATAGCATAATCTCTAAAGGTTTGAGGTAGAAATGGCCACAAGGTCCTCCTCCTCCACCAGTGACCCTCTCCCAGAAATCCACTTCCATCCTGAAAGAGTACACCACAGAGTTACTCAAGAAGGAAGCAATCAAACGGGACCGATCACCGAAGTTCCAAGGCCGCCTGTTCACAATTCCGAAGAAAGGTTTGTCGGCATTGAGAGTGGACCTGGACTTGTCAAAGCTAAACTCTTACATTCTCTGCGGCAAGTTCCGGATGATGACTATCTCTCAGGTACGGACCTTACTTCCTCGTGGGGCCGTCACCACCTCTGTCAATCTTACCGACGACGGTTATCATGTGCCTATAGCTCGAAACTTCTCTTCTTATCTGGGTTTCCGCCTAGGCAGGAAAGCATTTGCGTTCAAGAAAGGCTCTTCAGCCTCAACATTGATCCCAGGATATTCACAAAACTGGGAGAGACAGTGTTAGAACAACTCAGGAACCAAGAGATACAATTCATGGCTTATCTGGACGGTTGGCTCATTTGGGCCCGGTAGGCCATAGAAGGCAACAGAGCTACGAAGGAAGTACAGTACTTCGATTTCTCGACAACCTGTGATTTCGGGTCAATCTCCAAAAGTCTCGCCTGCAACCATCAGGCCACTTAGAATGGTTAGACATTCAGTGGCACCTTTCGAAGCACACGTTGTCTCTCCCTTCCAAAAAGGTAAGAGGAATAGCTTCCAAGATCAAGAATTTTCTCAAACATAAACGGATGTCCAGAAGAACCTAAGAAAGTATCATCGGCCTTCTCCAATTCACTTCAATAACAAAAATTCAAAGACATCAATCGAGTTTGGAGAAAGAGAGCTACAGTACTGTTAAGAGACAAGGTCTCGAAGATCCCCTCTGTCTTGAAAATGAGACTACGCCCATGGTCCGAACCGAAGAACCTCTCCAAATCGGTTCCTCTACAATTCCTACCTCCACAAGACACTTTCCATACAGCCACGCCTCTAAGTGGATGGGGGGATTACTCCGAACATCAGATGTTTCAGGGGTCTTGGTCACCCACCATGATACAGACCCATATCAATGTTCTCGAAGTCATGGCAGTGTTCTTGACCCTGAAGAGACTCTCCTCCGAGGTCGAGCCACATCAGAGTAGTGTCAGACAGCACAGACGTGGTACAGTACACTGCGTCAACAGAGGAGGATCCAAGTCACCCAACCTGAATCGGATCCTGGTCACTATCTTCGCCTGGCCAACAGAAAAGAACTGGATCCTGTCAGTAACTCACCTTGCGGGAGTCCAGAATGTGAGAGCAGACTCACTAGCCAGGACGAAACCACTGGAGTCAGAATGGTCTCTAGACATAATTTCATTCCGGTGGATACTCAGGAACCATTAGAAGAAGGTTTACCTATTTCCCCCAGTTTATCTTCTAATGAGACTTTTACACAAACTACGCTCCTTCCGGGGGGCAGTGGTTTTAGTACCACCTTACTGGCCAAGAACAGTTGGTTTCCTCTCATCCTCGAGTTGAAACTCAGTCCCTTCCGGATTCCGTTCCCCAAACTGACTCAAATAATCCAAACTCACTGTGTCAGATTGCTCAAGGGTAGCTAAAACTCTGACTTTGTGGACTACAGGAAGGTTGCAGCTCGTAGAGACGCGAACATTGAACCGGAAATCAATCTCTTCATCGAATCAGACAAAAGGGACTCGACAATTCGCCAATATGATTCGGCCGTTAACAACTAGCAGATTCCCTAAGAGTTCAGACCATACTCGTATGTCTCCGAACATAGACATCTCTTTCTTGAGGTTCTTATTTGGCAAAGGCCTAACAGTTAGCACTTTAACCACCATCAAGAAAGCTTTGAAGAAGATCTTCCTTGTTGGGTTTAACATTAACCTAGCTGATTCCTATTTCTCATCTATTCCAAAAACATGTGCTAGGCTTTGACCTTCGGTTTGGCCACAAAAGGACTCTGATCTCTGAACGGTGTCCTCAAAACTTGCGCCGAACACGGACAATGAACCCTGCTTTGATCACTCTTCTTAGGAATAGTTTATTTCTAATGGCTTTGGCCTCAGGTGATGGAATATCAGAACTAGCAGCTCTCTCACGAACCCGGAAAACATAGATTTCCTCCCTACAGCCGAAGAACTCCTTTCTCCAGACAATGATTTCCTAGCTAAGAAATGAGGATCCGCAAAATAGGCGCTCCCCTCGGAAGATTATTCTTCTTCCCCAGGATCTTTTCTTTGTGTTCAGTCACTACTCTCAAGGCCCTTTTTAGCTAGAACTGCCACCCGCTCGTCTGGCCCCTTGGTTATCGGGGAACAAGGAGTTACTATTTCCATTCACGGCATCAAGCAACAAATCCTCTACTTCTTTAAACATACTAATCCGGAATCATTTCCCCAGGCTCATGATATACGGACAGTATTATTATTATTATTATTATTACTATCCAAGCTACAACCCTAGTTGGAAAAGCAAGATGCTATAAGCCCAGGGGCTCCAACAGGGAAAAATAGCCCAGTGAGGAAAGGAAATAAGGAAATAAATAAATGAAGAGAACAAATTAACAATAAATCATTCTAAAATAAGAAACAACGTCAAAACAGACATGTCATATAATAAACTATCAACAACATCAAAAACAAATATGTCATAAATAAACTATAAAAAGACTATGTCCGCCTGGTCAACAAAAAAGCATTTGCTCCAACTTTGAACTTTTGAAGTTCTACTGATTCAACCACCCGATTAGGAAGATCATTCCACAACTTGGTCACAGCTGGAATAAAACTTCTAGAGTACTGCGTAGTATTGAGCCTCGTGATGGAGAAGACCTGGCTATTAGAATTAACTGCCTGCCTAGTATTACGAACAGGATAGAATTGTCCAGGGAGATCTGAATGTAAAGGATGGTCAGAGTTGTGAAAAATCTTATGCAACATACATAATGAACTAATTGAACGACGGTGCCAGAGATTAATATCTAGATCAGGAATAAGAAATTTAATAGACCGTAAGTTTCTGTCCAACAAATTAAGATGAGAATCAGCAGCTGAAGACCAGACAGGAGAACAATACTCAAAACAAGGTAGAATGAAAGAATTAAAACACTTCTTCAGAATAGATTGATCACCGAAAATCTTGAAAGACTTTCTCAATAAGCCTATTTTTTGTGAAATTGAAGAAGACACAGACCTTATATGTTTCTCAAAAGTAAATTTACTGTCGAGAATCACACCTAAAATTTTGAAAGAGTCATACATATTTAAAGAAACATTATCAATACTGAGATCCGGATGTTGAGGAACCACCGTCCTTGACCTACTTACAATCATACTTTGAGTTTTGTTAGGATTCAACTTCATACCCCATAATTTGCACCATGCACTAATTCTAGCTAAATCTCTATTAAGGGATTCACCAACCCTAGATCTACATTCAGGGGATGGAATTGATGCAAAGAGAGTAGCATCATCTGCATATGCAACAAGCTTGTTTTCTAGGCCAAACCACATGTCATGTGTATATAGTATGAAAAGTAATGGGCCAAGAACACTACCCTGTGGAACACCGGATATCACATTCCTATAATCACTATGGTGCCCATCAACAACAACTCTTTGAGATCTGTTACTTAAAAAATCAGTAATAATGCTAAGAAACGACCCACCCACTCCCAACTGTTTCAGTTTGAAAACAAGGGCCTCATGATTAACACGGTCAAAGGCAGCACTAAAATCAAGGCCAATCATACGAACTTCCCGACCACAATCAAGGGATTTCTGTACAGCATTGGAGATTGTAAGAAGGGCATCACATGCTCCAAGGCCTTTACGAAAACCAAATTGCAAACTAGGGAGTAGATGATTACCTTCAGCAAACCTATTAAGACGTTTTGCCAGAAGACGTTCAAAAACTTTAGATAATATGGGAGTTATGGAAATTGGGCGGTAATCAGTGGGACTTGAGCTACCACAAACACATTTACATAGAGGAGTAACATTACCAATTCTCCAACTAGTGCTAAAAGCTCCTCTTCTTGCTAACTTCCGCAAAATAACAGATAACTTTGGAGCTAAGAAATCTGCTGTCTTTATAAAAAACAAAGGAAAAATACCATTTGGGTCTACACCTCCATAAGCATCAAGGTCCATCAACAGAGCTTTAATCTCACGAGATCGAAAAGCTAAACTAGTAAGTTTAGCCTCAGGAAAACAGGAATGAGGAAGTTCAAGTTTTTCATTACTCTGTTTACAGTCAAAAACATCAGCCAAAAGGGTTGCCTTTTCCTTTGGACAGTGAGTGACTGAGCCATCTGGTTTAAGTAAAGGAGGAACTGTTGCATCTACACCAAAGAGTGCAGATTTAAGGGTAGACCACCATTTATGTTCCTGAGTTGTACCAGAAAGTGTTTCTTTTATGGTTAAATTGTACTCCTTTTCAGTTGAGGCATAAACTCTCTGAGCAAAAGCTCGAAGCTGAGTATAGTTGTTCCAGGTCAAATCTGATCTGTTGCCCTTCCAAAGGTGATAGGCCTCCTGCTTCTCCAAATAAGCACGTCTACAATCATCATTGAACCACGGTTTGTCCTTCACTCGGTACCTTAGCACACGAGAAGGGATACGCCTATCAATTATGTTGACTAGATTCTCATTCAAAGGGACAACAGGATCTACACTATTATATAATTGTGACCAATTCAAGCACAAAAGATCATGTAAAATCCCATTCCAGTCAGCTTGGGATTTCATATAAATTTTACAAGAATATGATATATCAGGGACAGGCTGCTCAGTCTTCACCAATAATGAAATCAAGGCATGATCAGATGTCCCGACTGGAGAACCAACCTTACCAGTTATAACGCCAGGGGAGTCAGTGTATACAAGGTCCAAGCAATTACCAGACCTGTGAGTAGCTTCATTTATGATTTACTCACAGCCTGATTCAGAGGCAAAGTCTAAAGCTCGTAAGCCATGGCGATCAGTAGGAGAGATAGAACTTAACCACTCCCTATGGTGAGCATTAAAATCACCAACAAAGACAAAAGAAGCCTTTCTATCATCTTCTTGTATCTTAGCCATAATGGTAAGAAGACAATCGAAGATAGAATCATCCATGTCTGGATTCCGGTAGATCGAACATAAATAAAAGTTGTTATGCCTACCACAAACTTTTATTACCTGAATCTCATGACATCCACATTGATAGCAGGACTTGTGAGAAGCAGGGTACTCTGTCCTAATATACACCGCCATTCCCCTGGCCCTATGGATGGCATCACGTTTCAACATTATTGGCTTCTTAAAACCAGTTATAAGGAGCTCAGATGAGTGCCTCATATTAGAAACCAAAGTTTCTGAGCACAAAAGAATATCATACTGTCTGGACGCAACTGTAAGGTCTTGGATATTTGCATGAAGACCACGAATATTGCAATACAGAAGACGACATTGACGAAATCTAGGACGTACTGGTCCCGGATTTCGCTCAATGTCTCCAGACAGCATAAGAATTAATAGAAATAAAAAAGAGACATCATACTTAAAAACTAGATTAACAAGAATTATAACAAAAACAATACGTACAGAATTATAAACAAAGTTATAAACAAAGTGATTGATGATACCCATAGACTATAGTAAAAAGTCGGAAAAACTGGTCAACATGGAGGAGCCGATACACCATGCAAGGCTAAATACCCTCCAGGATAGCCACTTCAACTGAAGGGAGGACAGTAAGGATGGTTTTGAGAAGAAAAAGAATCAGAAAAAGGAAAAGACAACCTCTTGATAAACCACCAGGCATCCATGGCCCTTCTATTAAGCCTGCCCAACACACCATTTCAAAAAAACAAGAGGAAGAAAAAAAAAATAAGATAGAATAGTGTGCCTGAGTGTACCCTCAAGCAAGAGAACTCCAACCCAAGACAGTGGAAGACCATGGTACAGAGGCTATGGCACTACCCAAGACTAGAGAACAGGGGTTTAATATTGGAGTGTCCTTCTCCTAGAAGAGCTGCTTACCACAGCTAAAGTCTCTTCTACCCTTACCAAGAGGAAAGTACACTGAACAAATTGCAGTACAGTAATTAACCCCTTGGGTGAAGAAGTGTTAAGTATCTCATTGTTGTCAGGTGTATGATGAAAGACGAGAATATGTAAAGAATAGGCCAAACTATTCTGTGTAAGTGTAGGCAAAGAAAAAATAAGCCGTGACCAGAGAGAGGGATCCAATGCATTACTGTCTGGCCAGTCAAAGGATCCAATACCTCTCTAGTGGTAGTATCTCAACGGGCGGCTGGTGCCCTGGCCAACCTACTACTACATCAATTACTTCCAGAACAGGGACTTTGATGATTTTTAAACAAAAATATACGGGTTGGAAATCCCCTATGGTTGACTTTCGCCACTATCAAAAGATTTTATAGGCCCTTAATTTCCGACGATGGCAGCGGGGAGCCTATTCCCTCTCCATTAATCTCTGCTTCTTCCTTTCTTCCATCTCTTCTCTTTTCCCTCCTACCCGCCACTCACACCACGTCGTCACTCTCCTGGGTAGTTCGTTAGCCCTATGATATTTGCCATGTTTAATTCCTATGGTTTAACTGTTATTGTAGTTACCGTTCCTTTAAGGTTTAGATATGCTTAGTCATGTAAGGTTTGATGCCTTTTGCGATTTGACACTCAGTTGATTCCTTGTCGTCTTAGTTAGTTAGCCTTACGCTCCCTATGTCATTTGGCTAGTTGGTAATTGGACGTTTCTTACATTATTATATTATATTATTGTTGAACATGGTGATTGTATTCTCCGCATTATGTTATTCCTTTGTTGGGCTTGGAAGGCATTCTCTAGTACATTTTCACCGGCCGTCACAGATCAACCCAGAAAAGGGATTTTGACGAAGGAAAAATCTATTTCTGGGGAGACCTGTGACGCCCGGTGAAACCCTTCCCGGTTATTTTTGTACGGGCCCACCCTTTCCTTGCCAAGCCATATGTTCTTGCAGAAGGATGACCTGGAGAGCGCGAGTAGTAGGTGTCGGTAGGGTAGCCCAACTGTATTCTCTAGGGTCTGTCACAGCCCTCCCCTTTGATGAAGGGATTATCTAAATGGAAGACAGCCTGTGAATAGTGGTTTACACACGCCCTTGTCAGATGTACGACACCAACAAGGTGCTCGCGCGAGGGTTGTAACCTCTGCATTCCATGCTTTTATCTTTCTCTAGTATATTTGGAAGATTTATATTAGAAAAGAAGGACTTTTCACCGGGCGTCACAGGTCTCTTCCCAGAAATAGATTTTTCCTTCGTCAAAATCCCTTTATTTCAGAGAATACAATGAATACCTAGATGCAGCATATATGGGCTTGGATGAATCTCCTTCAAAATTGGTTGTCAGAGAACATAGTGGTTCTGTACTGTAACCTTCTCGAACACTCCAATAACAGGCCATAGTTCTATGAACCATTTCATTCCAGAATTTCACATTTTCCAGGTTTTGTACATTCTACTGCAGATAATTATGACTGATGCAAATTGACATGTGATACAATTGTTGATGTTTTTTTTCTGTGTATTTGAAAAAGATGACATTTGAGTATCTGTACCTTTGTCACCAAAATGGGGCTACCAGCGTCCTCCTGCTGCTTGCAAAAATTCTGAACTTGTCTATCACCTGCCAAATGATGGAAAAAAGTATACTTACAGATTTGACCAGTCTTGTAATATGGAATCTAGCTTCCATACTAAGAGATCAGGAACTAGAGAACAAAAAATCTCATCTTTTTTTTATGTTGCAAAAAAGAATTTCTCCATGGACGTCATGGTCCTTAGTAGTCTCATCCACATCAAAACTGACAGACTTTAACCTTTTTAACTTTTTCAACAATCGAAGAAGACTAAATCCCCTTTTGCGATGAAAAACCCAAAAAGGAACTGTAGCTATTATCATTCCAAAATATTAAATCTTATGAGTTGGAACCAAAAGAGACTTCTTTAGATTGACCAAATTCTCCATCTGTTTCAGTAACCTGAGCAACCACACTTGCTGAACCAAAGTCTTTTGCATCAAATCTCAAAATCCAGTTACAAAAGATCTCTTAGCTCCAGAATCCATAACCATTTTGAAATGGGGAGCCATCATCCAGGCGAACACTTAGGGACCATCCAGAGACCAAAACATAGGCATTTAAATTGATAAACCTTTGACCTTCAGATGAATAGTTAGATAAAAAGAGGCATCTGAGAGGTCTATTAAAAAAATTCTCTCCTTGCTTTTTCAACCCCCCTAACTTTCTAGGGTATTTCAGTGGAAAACTTTGTGAGAACTGTATAATTGTTGATGTTTGAGACATCTAGACCAGGCTCCAAAACCCTTTTGCTTTGGGGCCTACGAATAACTAGTGAAACACGAGCAGATTCAAGACCTCTTCTAATACATCTTTTTTCCAGAAGTTTCAAAATCTGTGCCGTTGCTGAATTTGCTAGATAACTCGGAAATAGGGATTGGTTCCTTGGACAAGGAAGGATTAGAGGTTAGGGGAATCCAGTAACCTTTGAATACAGCTAGCACCCACAGATTGGAGCGAAGGCTCCCACAAACCTGATAAAAGTTGGAAAGTTTTCCTCCTACTTGGATTTGCAGGGAAGAACTGTCATATTGCTCTCTGATTAGATCTTTGATTCTGGTTGGCAACTCTCTCAAAACATCTACTAGAGTAAAATTCTGATATTTTACCTTACTGTTACTAAAGGAATTCCATAGGGGAAATAATTCTAAGGCCATTGAAGCTACTAGCTCATAACATGGACATCCCTAGCAAGTGACCTGAAAGAGTCCCTTTGAGTCCTGGTAACCACTTGAGCAATCAATTACCTTATCGATACTATTTAAATCCAACACAACCCATAATAGGGGGAGAAATCAATTAATGTTTCTGTACTTCACACACACTGTCACAGCACAAACCTTCTATAAGACTGGAAATAACTCCTGTTATAGAAGCTACAAAATTGAATATTTCTTTTGTAAACCTGCTTGGAAACCTGCATTAAAGGGATTTTGAGAAAGGAAAAATCTATTTCTGGGGAGATACCTTTGACGCCCGGTGAAAAGGGTCCTTCCTTACACTTTAATGATATAAATACTGTACTTCCAAATATACCAAAGAAAGTTAAAGCATGGAATACAGAGGTTACTACCCTCGCGCGAGCACCCTAAGGGCGTCGTGTATAAAGAAAGGGCGTGTGAAAACCACTATTCACAGGTCATCTTCCATTTAGATCAATCCTTCCTCAAAAGGGGGGAGCCGCCCTAACGGCACCAACCTAACTCACCTGATCCACTCAGCGACGCCTGCCTCGAGCGCCCTCTACTCATCCTACTGTTGGACTTGTACTACGACGGTTGCTTTATTTTGTGTCTCGCTTTTCGCTGAGTTTTTGTGGATTTCTTCATCATGACTGAAGCTCTCCTTACTCCTACACCAATGTTAAGTACCATAGATTGTTTTGACAGTTTTTCTAGTACCGGGCAAGTAGTGTTAAGTAATAGGAAGTGTTTTTTATTACATTCGGCCCTGTGCCTTCCGTGGTCCACGCCGCCATTTTTATTGTGTTCGCTCAGTGCGTTTTCTATTTGCTTTTTGTTGCCCTTTTGGTACTGTTATCTGTTAGGTTCATTAATCTTAAGTAATGTTATTTTAATCTTATTCTAAGATTGTAGAGGTAGCAGCAGTAGGGGACTCAGCAGTATGAAGCTTCATCTGTGGTGGAAATGTGGGAGGTTGGGCTGTGGCACCTTAGCAGTACCAGCTGAACTCGGCTGAGTTCCTGGTTAGGCTGGAGGAACGTAGAGAGTAGAGGTCCCCTTTTTTGTTTTGTTTCTTGTTATTGTCGGCTACCCCCCAAAATTGGGGGAAGTGCCTTTGGTATATGTATGTATGTAAGATTGTAGGCTCCATGCCTCTATTTGAACCGTTTATCTTTATTTGTGGTACTTATTTGTCGTTTACAAGTCCGTTTCTGTTAACGAAAATAGCGTTCGGGGTTTCATTACAGTTTAGTACCGCCGATTCGGTAGGTCTTTCATTATTATCATTTTTTTACTGTATTCCCCTTTCGCTATTCTTTGTTAGTCTTTTATTGTTATTTTCGGACAGATGTGTTTTATTTTGAGATTTGTGTTTGTTAAATTGACCGTCGTAACCGACGAGTCCGAGAGAATGGGATTCCCGTTTTCTTTATTATAGACTCGGGAGCCCGTTCTCTCTGTCTCACTTAAGGGATGACTACGTTATAGACGTGATTGTTTTAAGGTTACGACGGTCTTTCTTGGCTTATAGTTGGTGTTAGATCCGTGTCGTGCTAGAGTCACTTTAGGTATCGGCCTGCCTTGCGCGGCCTTATGTCCCCCCCCCTTAGTTCCACTCTCTCCTCGCTCCAGCATGGGAGTTGGGTCGGAACATTATTCATACTCCGCCGTGAGTTTCACCCTACTGGCAACGCTTATTACCTATTACCTTTTGCGCCCCTTCGACAGGGAATCCTTCCCTCGTTGGCTTTCCGCAACTTGACTCCGGCTTCGGCCTTCCATTCACGCGAACCTGATGTATCTTCTTTTTGTTTTTTACTCTCCGGCGCGTCCTCCCGGAGTGCTGTGGAGATTTATTACTACATCCAGTTAACGTATCCCTTATTGGGTTAAGGATCTATTACCAAACTCCCCCCCCCCCCTCATAGCCGCCGGGCTTCCATCGCCCTCCGGCTTTCCCATTACATAAGCCATAATTGTTAAAAAGTAATTACTCCGGAGCTTCGGCTTCTCCATATTCATATTCTGTTTCAGTTCTATCATGATTTATTTTACTTTTGTAGTAATTACGGCGGAGCTCCGGCTCCTTTTAGTACACGACCTCGCTTATTCACATCAACTTTAAGCTTCCCTGTCTTTACATTTATATACTTAGTAAAGCTCCTGGGAAACTTTATACTTATCGACCCTTTTTTATTACAGAAAGTACGCTGTGCTGCCAAGGGCTGTTCCGCTACCTTTCTCGATCCGGTAGGACATGACGTCTGCCGGTCGCATGCCCACTGCGCGATCTATTTTGTCCGGGAGGATGGCCAGGCCCCTTACATGATCTGGTTCCCGGAAGCATGTGCGCTCCGCTACGAGCTTTCCTCCATTCTCCTCAATGATGAGGTAAGTGAGCGCTGTTTTCTGCATGCTAGTTTTTAAGGCTCCGCTTTATATATTGGTCGTTGGTATTTTTTATTGCTTTCCCATAGTGATTCAATGTATCCTATTTTTTGTCCTGATACTTTCTTATACTTTCCCGTCTGCCGTTCTAAGTTAACCCCTTGTTTCAGGCTGACAAGGATTCACTCCGGGCGGCCAAAACCAGCCTGACCTGGTTTCGGATGGAATGCCCCACCTGGTTGCCCCTACGTCCTTGATTTGGACATGGCTTCCCGGTTATTCCCTGGTTCCTCCTCGGCTGCAGTGCTTCCGGAACAAGCTGCCCCCATCATCGAGAGTATCAGAGCTGCCCTTCCGGTAGAAGAAGAACACCTGCTCTCCGGAGACATCTCATCCCTGGACATTCACACCGAACCAATGGATGAGCAGGTGAGTGGTGTGGATTTGGCAGAAACCTTTCTTTCTCCTACCCCTTCCTCTTCCTCTTCTTTCCACGGCTTTGACAAACCCCAGGCTTCTCCTTGGGAAGGTTCCGTCTCGGTTCGTCCCAAGGTGAAACCTATTCGTAAAAGTACAGTAAACCTAAAACTAATATTCCAGCTTCACCTCAATCCATTTCTCCGATACCAGGACCTTCCTCAGCCCCTGACGTCCCAATGCTTTCATGCACCCCACCCCGCCCTAAAGGGCAGAAAGGTAAGTCCACTAAATCTAAGGCTTCCGCTGTAGGTAGCTCCTCGGACAGCCAACTAACCTTAGAATCCATACAGGACATGGTGGAGACGAAGCTGCAACGACACTCCGGGGTCATAGCAGAGCTGAAGGACATGGTGGCTACCCTCATAAGAGACAAGTCTCACCCTGCACCGTCCCCAGTTCCTGACGCTTCGAAGCTTCCACCCTTCGATAAAAATAACCCTTGGAGGTGAGCATTGCATGCCCCTTATTTGGATGGCACGCTTACACTTAAAGGGTTAGGGACCCGCCCTCTCGAGGATCTGGAGTTCTTCCCTCCAGGTCTCCAGTTCCCCTTCAATGGCTTTGTTCGCTTACGTGAACATGCCTTAGTGCGGATGGACAAGGTCCCGAAGGATACGGTTATATTCCCAAAGGAGCAGGCTCAAGCTGTCTGGGCCCGTACTCTGGCGGAATGGGGTTGCCGTAATTCCAAACAAACCCCCCACAAAGGCAGGCGTCGCTGAGTGGATCAGGTGAGTTAGGTTGGTGCCGTTAGGGCGGCTCCCCCCTTTTGAGGAAGGATTGATCTAAATGGAAGATGACCTGTGAATAGTGGTTATCACACGCCCTTTCTTTATACACGACGCCCTTAGGGTGCTCGCGCGAGGGTAGTAACCTCTGCAATCCATGCTTTAACTTTCTCTGGTATATTTGGAAGTATTTATATCAGAAAAGAGATAAGAAGGACCCTTTTCACCGGGCGTCACAGGTCGACCCAGAAAAAGACTTTTTGTCTACCTACAGTAATGATGGGCTAGAGGGAGCAGATTAGATTGTAATTGAGAACAAGATTTTGCTTTAATGATGGGCTCATGGAAACAAATTAGACATTTATCTAGAGCAAGATTTTGCATTAATGATAGGCTCAAGGGAGCGCATTAAATTGTACTGTAACCTAGAAGATGATTTGGTAACTGATTCACCCTACATAAGTCAGAATGTCTTTGTGGAATAGAAGGCTTCAACATTTAATGAGAACTAGAATTACCAGCCTTTCTTTGCATTTGAGATAATTTACCAACTCTATATAAAAAGAAACAGGAGAACTGAAGTGTATAAATCGTCTTGTAAGTAGCCATTTCTGATGACTCTGAAGAATAAGCAGCATCAGAATTTAACTTGTGCAACTCATTTGGATATTTTTCAGAAATATTCTGAGATGATGAAAAGGTTTTAAGTCATAAAACATGGGCTCTACCTATAGGATCCAACCTACCAACTCTTGTCTCCTGCCTCGCAATCTAGTCGTCTAAAAGATCAGCTAGGATTACGGGAAGACAGGGTTTTGCAGCAAGAGTGTCTAAAGTAAATAAAGAACTCGAGGCTCTATGAGAGAATCTCTAATGTGTAATTCACTATGCACCATCAGAATCCTTACTGAATGGACCACTTTAAGAGTTTTTGAATCTCTTCACAATCAATAATTGCTTCATTATGTACTGTATTGGAATTTGATGCTGTTGTGTCACTATTGTCATCATCCCAACTATAATCAACTAGCCTAGTCTCCTCTTTGGATTTTCTCCT
>NC_090738.1:40835053-40837553 GCF_036898095.1 Palaemon carinicauda
TTCAACTTCGGCCAATAATAATTCATTAACAACTTGCCAGAAGTCTTATGAATGCCAAAATGTCCGGCCAAACCACTTTCATGTGCCAATGATATCAACTCATTCCTGTAAACAAATGGAACCATTATCTGTTTCAAAATTTCATAATCAAAGTTATCAGCCTCCATAGGCCTAGTCAACCTATATAAAATATTATTAATTATTTTAAATTTGGGACCGGTTATATCAGTCACCTCACCTGACTCAATAGGGAGATCCCGAAACTCCTTTTTCTGAGCTTTGATTAGCTCTTCAATAGTCCAATTCAGTTTGTCCTTCAAAATCCCAAGATCTACAACTACGCTATCACTACGTTCTAAACTACTTAAATCTAGATCAATTGTTGACTCTGCAGCGTCAACAATTCTAACACTAGAACGAGTAACTACTGCTACTTCACTATCAGGGTTTATCAGTATGGGACAAGTATTATTCTTCAGAGCAACATCATTCCCTATCACAACATCAACATTTTTAACCGGGAATTTATCAACTATGGCCAATTTCAAATCCCCTGCAAAGGAAGGGCAGATTAAATTAAAATTTTCAATAGCATATGACTTTACGGAATCAGGAAAACCAGCCAATAACACAAATTCCCCACTTTTGGGTACAAAATTACAAGGTAATGCCTCCCTTAATATCAAAGACTGAGCTGCACCGGTATCACGCAAAATACGCACACGTCTTTTCTCGGACGAATTGGCGAAAGAGACACTACCGAAGGACAAATATCTGTCAAAACAACCAGGTAGTCATTGATCAGCAGATGTTGTTGGGGTAGGTTCTCTCTCTCTCTCTTCCACACCCATCACTGGCCTAACATTAGTATTTTGTGAGTTTCTAAATGCATAACACATGCTCTTTACGTGCCCCTTCTTATTGCAAAAGAAGCACGTCAATATTTTCAATTTCTCGGGATTATATATCTTAGGTCTATTATTCCTGTTAGGAGAAAAATTAATATTAGTATTGGCATTGCCCTGATCATTACTTCTATAATTATTTCTAGTAAACATCCCTGCATTATTATTATTGTTGAAATTATTATTCCTACCTACTTTACCCCATCCGGACTTCACCATTTTTGTTACTCCCCCTAACTCACTCTTATGAGACAAATAATACTCATCACTAGCGATGGCTACCTCCTGAATGGTCTCTAGTTTTAACTCTTCGAGGTGAACCTTCAGTTTATCCGGAACACACCTCTTGAACTCCTCCACCAACATTAATTCCTTCAATTTCTCAAAATTTACCACTTCCTTGGACTTGAACCAATCACTAGCATATTGTTCCTTCGATCTTGCGAATTCAATAAAAGTTTGCTCCCTGCTTTTTTCTAAGTTCCTGAAGCGTTGCCTATAGGCTTCAGGGACTAACTCATAGGCCTTCAAGACGATAGCCTTCACACACTCGTAATCTGATGACAGATCCTCCTCCAGAGTTACATACACCCTCTGAGCTCTTCCAATCAATTTACTTTGTATAAGAGTGGTCCAATATTCTTGGGGCCACTCCAACCTTGCTGCAATCCTCTCAAATGATACAAAAAATTCTGCAATATTGTCTTCCTCAAATTTAGGCACAAATTTGAGAGCCTGCGCTAAATTAATAGCAGGCGTTACTGACCTATTTGGGGAAGGGGGAGAGGAAGAAGAGGAACCTGAGTTTTTCATGGCAATCTCATGCTGCCTCTCCTTTTCTCTTTCCTCCGCCTTAAACTTTTCTATATCAAACTCCATCTGCCTCAGAGCAATTTGCCTATCCAAAATTTCTACAGACAACAGTGCTTTATCAGGTTTCACTTGTTCCCCACCAGCCTTTACAGTTTTAACACATTCATAAATTTGCAATAGCAATACACCCTTTCTTATTGACACATCATATCCCAATTCAAAATGTTCTGCTACAATTTCCAAATCTTCCCTATTCAACTCTGCAAGCCTTTCTTGCCACCCCTCTCCGCTAAGGAGGTCTAGTACATTAACCATGATGATCACTATTATTCACACAATACTAAATTACAAAAAAATAACCACGAGGAGGTGAAAATATGCTGCCTGAAAAACAACCCCAAGAATTTACTTTGCACATGCACCGGTGAATACTTAGGAACAAAAAGATCCTGTCACGGTCGCCATTTTGTGATGGAAAGCTTGACCACCACACAAAAAAACTAAACTTTTCAAACAGTATTCACTTAAGTACCATACTAAGCCCACAAAAGGTGGAATAGTATACAATTTCAATAAGAGTGCAAAGTCAATTCAAGGGGACAAAGAAAATACCACAAAAATATACTTAATTTTAATACACAAGTTTTAGTCAGAAATAACACCTGAACCTCAACAATACAGTAATTAATGATAAACACTCACTCTTAAACTCCCTGTAAAAGAAAACAATTACACAATTAAAGAAAGGTCATCAACACAAGCATACAAAAAGGGAAGAGGGT
>NC_090738.1:40840053-40845770 GCF_036898095.1 Palaemon carinicauda
TCCACACTAATTCTCTCTTCCACACTCCTCCTCCCCTCCACACTAATTCTCTCTTCCACACTCCTCCTCCCCTCCACACTAATTCTCTCTTCCACACTCCTCCTCCCCTCCACACTAATTCTCTCTTCCACACTCCTTCCTCCTCCCCTCCACACTAATTCTCTCTTCCACACTCCTCCTCCCCTCCACACTAATTCTCTCTTCCACACTCCTCCTCCCCTCCACACTAATTCTCTCTTCCACACTCCTCCTCCCCTCCACACTAATTCTCTCTTCCACACTCCTCCTCCCCTCCACACTAATTCTCTCTTCCACACTCCTCCTCCCCTCCACACTAATTCTCTCTTCCACACTCCTCCTCCCCTCCACACTAATTCTCTCCTCCACACTCCTTCCTCCTCCCCTCCACACTAATTCTCTCTTCCACACTCCTTCCTCCTCCCCTCCACACTAATTCTCTCTTCCACACTCCTCCTCCCCTCCACACTAATTCTCTCTTCCACACTCCTTCCTCCTCCCCTCCACACTAATTCTCTCTTCCACACTCCTTCCTCCTCCCCTCCACACTAATTCTCTCTTCCACACTCCTTCCTCCTCCCCTCCACACTACAGTAATTCTCTCTTCCACACTCCTCCTCCCCTCCACACTAATTCTCTCTTCCACACTCCTCCTCCCCTCCACACTAATTCTCTCTTCCACACTCCTCCTCCCCTCCACACTAATTCTCTCTTCCACACTCCTCCTCCCCTCCACACTAATTCTCCCCTCCACGCTATTCCTCTCTGTGACTGTCGAAGAAGCACCCAATTGTCCTGACAAAGACAAATGGGAAGCTTCAATGCTGCAAGAAATGGAAGTGTTAGAAAGCATGGGACACCGCAGAAATTTTCTTAGCTCGTCAATCCATTGTCTTCTCTTCTCCTGTCTCCCCCCCCCCTTGCTCCATTTGAAATCTCTAAATACCCGTTCTGTTATTCATAAAGTATGCCAAGACCTTGACTAGAGCCCGTAAACCAGGTCACTTCCAAGATGCAAGTTATAAACAGTACTTGCTGTCTTACTAATGACTTATTGAGTATCAACTTTTCTTTATTTGATGATAATCTCCAAAAGATGTAGGTGCTCTAATTTTCGGATTAATTAATGTATTCACTAAATTTAAGTTATACAAAAAATTCCACATTAGGAAATTTAGAGCGGTTCTTGTAAAATTAACTTTGAAATTACCACAAATTCTCATAGCGTTTCATTAATCACTCGAAAACATTCTCTCTCTCTCTCTCTCTCTCTCTCTCTCTCTCTCTCTCTCTCTCTCTCTCTCTCTCTCTCTCTCTCTGCTAATCCTTCTACCAAAGAACAATAATAACAACAGTAATAACAAAATGTTGTACCAACAGTTTTCTCTGCTCATATGAGTACAGACTCGCCTTTCATATCACGACAATTATAATGACTCTTGAAACGCCGGAATCAGAAAAAGTTCAATATTCTTACAGATCCCAAAGAGACGAAGAAAGAAAAGAGAAGCATATGTGTGTTGACTCACTTATCTCTTAAACAGAAAAGATTAAACGAGCTTAGGGAACATGGAAGCAGCCAATGATTACCGGAGCTGAGGGTCTGCAAGAAGACTTTTTGTTTTAACCCCCAACAGCTATTTTGACATAATCTTTTCATCTCATATAAGAATATTTTTCTAGTTCCCATTACAGTGATGCCAAATGGTTCTGATAAAATAATAATAATAATAATAATAATAATAATAATAATAATAATGATTATTATTATTATTTATTATCATTATTACTATTACAATTATTATTATAAGCCAAGCTATAACCCTTGTGGGAAAAGCAAGATATTATAAGCCAAGGGCTCCAACAGAGAAACATATAGAAATAAATTCTAGTAATTCCCAAATTCCTCGTGCATACATTTTTATACAAAATTAATTATTGATGAAACAAAGAATTCTCGAGAAATTTCGCAAGCTGGAATATATTTTTTGTTTTTGTTTTTTTTTTAACTCAAGGTTTAAAGGTCACTTATGGATGGCAGAGGTAAGGGACAAGTGACATTACCCTATCAAGTAGGACAATGTCCTGGAGACTGACCATATATACATATAATCAGCGCCCAAGCCCCCTCTCCACCCTAGCTAGGACCAAGGAGGGCCAGGCAAAGGCTAATGACGACTTAGCAGATAGACCTATAGGCAAGCCCAAAGCCCACATCCTTAGCTCACAAAGACGGCGATGTTGCAGCGACCAAAGGAACTAACAAGTTTGAGCTGGTCTCTAATCCCAGTCTTGCGATCACCAGTCAGGGACGTTACGACATCGTTACTTTACAGGTAACTTTGTAACACTGCCCTACTATTTACTCGTCTTCAGTTTAGCTCCGCCCCCAAGAGAAGAGCATTAATATCGACTAACATAATCAACGAACGAACACACCAACCAGAACCTGGGGCCGAAAAGTAATGGTCAGCCAAGCCAGCCACAGTTCGTGCCCCGCCCCTCAGTAAACAACACCTTGAGTCTGTTGCTGGGAAAAACAAAAATCTTAGAAAGGTTTGCAGTCCCGACTTCGCTGTTACTGAACTCAAAAGGTTTTGTATATTCAAATTTTGGATAGCAAATTATAATTTTTTTATAATGTGGTTATAATGAAGAGGCATTTGTGATCAAGTGATAGCTATACTTACAATTTCTCGAAGAAAATAAATTTTAGTGATTTATTACATCGTTCAAGGTGGGTAATTTACTTTTTTATTTCTAATCATCATCATCATCATCTCCTCCTACGCCTATTGACGCAAAGGTCCTCAGAGGATTTCTTGGCTAGATACATCAAAGGATAGCCAGTTCTTTGTGATGTGCAGTATCTATCTAAATAAGGCAAGTGACCCCTGCCGGTCTATACTAATTCTAGTAAGATCAACCGCCAGGCATCAGGAGTAAAAGCCGAGGAGAAAGTTTGCCCTTAGCCTTAAACCCAATCCGTCCCACATTAAACCCAATCCGTCACTCTTAAATCCAATCCACCACCCTTATACCCAATTCATCACGTGTCTATTTCATAGTTTATCTATGAAAATACAAAATTTCAAATTGAAGTGCTGATTTTAGAATGACCTCTAGGCAGACAATATAAAACTATGTTAAATTTTTTCTTTGTCAGAAATTTAAAATAACATCCCAACACATCTTTACATTTCGAACGCTATTCATTATTTGATTATTTTTCTTTTGCATTGCAACAACAGAGACGGCTGTCTCGCCATACTGTTTACGACCTCAAACTTCCGAATATTCACGTCTATTCATTCACACTGCTGAATCTTGTATAAACCAAATACACGCTGAATCTTGGATAAACCAAATACACATTGAATCTTGGATAAACCAAATACACACTGAATATTGTATAAACCAATACACACTGAATTTTGTATAAACCAAACACACACGGAATCTCATATAAAACAAATACACGGAATCTCATATAAAACAAATACACTGAATCTTGGATAAACCAAATAGACTGAATATTGTATAAACCAAATACACGGAACATTGTATAAACCAATACACATTGAATCTTGTATAAACCAAATACACACAATCTTGGATAAACCAAGTACAAAGACCCCTAATAAAATATTAGCAGCTTAAAATATCTACTCGGAAAGATCATAAGCAGCACGTCGGCCCACAAATTCTTGGATATTACAGCGCTTATAATCTACATCTGAGATTACCATAAAATTCTTCTTCACCCAAGGGGTTAAGTACAGCACTGTAATTGTTCAGTGGCTAATTTCCTCTTGGTAAGGGTAGAAGGGACTCTTTAGCTATGGTAAGCAGCTCTTCTAGGAGAAGGTCACTCCGAAATCAAACCATTGTTCTCTAGTCTTGGGTAGTGTCATAGCCTCTTTACCATGGTCTTTCACTGTCTTGGGTTAGAGTTCTCTTGCTTGAGGGTACACTCGGCCACACTATCTTATTTCTCTTCCTCTTTTCTTTTCAAGTTTCATAGTTTATACATGAAATACTTATTTTAATGTTGTTGCTGTTCTTAAAATATTTTATATTAACTGTTAATTACCTTTCTTGTATTTTCCTTATTTCCTTTCCTCACTGGGCTATTTTCCCTGTCTCTAGAACACTGCCCTGCTTGCTAGGGCAATGTCACTGTCCCTTGCTTCTGCCATTCATGAGCATCCTTTAAACATTAAACAACGCAGGAGTTGCATTGGGGGAAAGTGTAAGAATTCAGATACGAAGAAAGAAACAGGAAAAACTTTAATCTTAGACTTAAATATGATGATTTGTATATTATTATAATTATTTGCTAAACTACAACCCTAGTTTGGAAGAGCAGAATTCTATAAGCAAGAGGGCTCCAACAGGGAAAATTGTCCTGAGAGGAAAGGAAATAAGGAAATCACAAGAGAAGTTATTAACCATTAAAAAATATTTTATGAACAGTAAAAACAGCACAACAAATCTTTTACATATAAACTATACAGGCTTTAAAATAAAAAGAGAAAGAAAAATAAGATAGAATAGTGTGCCCGAATGTACCCTCAAGCAATAGAACTCTACCCCAAGACAGTGGAAGACCATGGTACAGAGGCTATGGCACTAACAGATTATCAGGCAATACTATTACCGATTCCAAAGTGACTAACAAATTGGTTTTACAATTAACATATTTTAGCCATTTTAACATGAATGAAGTCGAAATCAGTCTGTGTAGAGAAAGCTTTTCAGAACTGGTTTAACTATAGACGATTATTCAGGTTTCGGACACAAAACTTTTAATAATACTACTATATGATATTTTCAAAATTATGTCAGTAAGACTTGATAAATTTTACACTTCCTCTAACTTCAACATTCTCATCGAATCAATTGCACAATTCATTTTCTTTGCATTCCTTATATATATATATATATATATATATATATATATATATATATATATATATAAAGTAAATTATATATACCTATATACCTATATATATATAAGTATATTATATATATAAGTATATATATATATATTACATATATTATATATATATATATATATATATATATATATATATTACATATATATATATATATATATATATATATATATATATATATATATATTACATATATATATATATATATATATATATAATATATATATATATATATATATATATATATATTACATATATATATATATATATATATATATATATATATATATATATTACATATATATATATATATATATATATATATATATATATATATATATATATATACACACATCTCTCTCTCTCTCTCTCTCTCTCTCTCTCTCTCTCTCTCTCTCTCTCTCTCTCTCTCTCTATATATATATATATATATATATATATATATATATATATATGTGTGTGTGTGTGTGTATGTGTATTGCAGTTTTTAAAGTAGAATTTGTGGTCAATAAAGATCGATCTATTTATCAATCTATCTATTTAGGTACAGTACAGTATAAGCTCCAGTTATCTCTGAGGGCCATACCATGGAGCTGGTAATCTTACCCAGAAATCAAATGGTCAGGAACTTATAACAAACTTCAGGTGTTTAATACGAGAGGGAATGTCACCTTATAGCTTCAGAAGTGATTGATGTGTAAACCTAAACGATTTAATTCCTAATAATATTTATTACAGAAT
>NC_090738.1:40846270-40863770 GCF_036898095.1 Palaemon carinicauda
AGTCAACATGTGAAAAATCTAGGTCTACACATGGACAGGTACATGACATTCAGTACTCACATTGACGAGCTGAGTAGAAAAGTTAGTGGCATTCTAATGTATTTAAGTAGAGTAAAAGATTACTTTGATGATACTACTCGAGCTTTTATTGTGGAAAGTCTGGTCTTGAGTGTAATAAACTACTGTATTAAGATATGGGGGTCTACTAATGATATGCACATGGAAAAAGCTCAAAAAATCCAAAACTTTGCTGGTAGAGTAGCCGTTATTGGGGTGAAAAAACACGATCACATCACCCCAACACTCCAGCAATTAAAGTGGATAAAATTAAAAGAAAAGTGTATGTACGATGTTTGTGTTTTTGTTTTTAAAAGTTTGAGAAAAGAATATCCCAACTGGCTATACACATTTCCTACAGTTGGTAATTGTAGGAATGCATTAACCAGACAGAATTAAAATCTATTTGTAGACAGCTATCGAACTGATTTGGGTTCACGCTCAATGGCAATAAGGGGCCCAGCTTGCTGGAATAAACTACCTCTGGAAATAAGAAAATGTATAAATGTTAGTTCTGATTTATTCAAAAAGAAACTTAAGCAATATTTTTTAAATTTTACTTGAATGTATATATATCCTAAATTTTTACAATCCAATTATTGTGAATTTTATGTAAATAATGTATATTGTTATGTAACAGAATAACCATTTTATAATGGAATAAAGGTTTTTGACTTTGACTTTGACTTTGACTCTCTCTCTCTCAAACCATTTGCTTTTAGGTAGAGTGAAACGTGAATTGCTCTACCCAAGAGCAAATGAGTCTTTGCCGATGGACTAAAAAAAGTCTTTGTGACATCCAAAATACTTGTCTCTCTCTCTCTCTCTCTCTCTCTCTCTCTCTCTCTCTCTCAAACCAATTGCTTTTGGGTAGAGTGAAACGTGAATTGCTCTACCCAAGACCAAATGAGTCTTTGCCGATGGACTAAAAAAGTCTTTGTGACATCCAAAATGCCTCTCTCTCTCTCTCTCTCTCTCTCTCTCTCTCTCAAACCATTTGCTTTTAGGTAGAGTGAAACGTGAATTGCTCTACCCAAGAGCAAATGAGTCTTCGCCGATGGACTAAAAAAGTCTTTGTGACATCCAAAATGCCTCTCTCTCTCTCTCTCTCTCTCTCTCTCTCTCTCTCAAACCATTTGCTTTTAGGTAGAGTGAAACGTGAATTGCTCTACCCAAGACCAAATGAGTCTTCGCCGATGGACTAAAAAAGTCTTTGTGACATCCAAAATGCTTCTCTCTCTTTCTCTCTCTCTCTCTCTCTCTCTCTCTCTCTCTCAAACCATTTGCTTTTGGGTAGAGTGAAACGTGAATTGCTCTACCCAAGAGCAAATGAGTCTTCGCCGATGGACTAAAAAAGTCTTTGTGACATCCAAAATGCCTCTCTCTCTCTCTCTCTCTCTCTCTCTCTCTCTCTCTCTCAAACCATTTGCTTTTGGGTAGAGTGAAACGTGAATTGCTCTACCCAAGAGCAAATGAGTCTTTGCCGATGGACTAAAGTCTTTGTGACATCCAAAATACTTCTCTCTCTCTCTCTCTCTCTCTCTCTCTCTCTCTCTCTCTCAAACCATTTGCTTTTGGGTAGAGTGAAACGTGAATTGCTCTACCCAAGAGCAAATGAGTCTTTGCCGATGGACTAAAAAAGTCTTTGTGACATCCAAAATGCTTCTGTGACGGTGCCGAGTGAGGGTTGTGAACTCAAAGGCAGGATGCAATCAACTGCGTTTTATTAAGGAACACTCTTCTTTATATACAAAACCTCAAGGCAACAGGACATAACATGTTCGAGAGACAGACAATGTTCAGAGCAAAACCGGAGACATGATCATTCAGGTTCTTTTTAGTGCGAGGGAGGAGAGCAGATACAAGCATAATATATACAAAATAATTATGTACAATTGTGTGACACACGGTTGGTACATGGCTCCCCCCCTGAAAATGACATACTGTACATGTTAAATAGGGTGCCCTGATCTAGAGAGGCGAACTGTAGGCGGGTCATCTGGCAGAAGATAAGCAGGTTTTAGACGATCAATGGAGACCCAGTCGTCTTTGCCCCGAATGTTTAGTAGGAATGCTTTCGGACTGCGTCGGATCACAAGGAAAGGGCCCGTGTAAGGGGGCGTTAGTGGTGGCTTGCTAGTGTCGTTGCGCAGGAAGACGTGCGTTACAGAGTGCAAGTCCGTTGGTATGTGATGCTTCGCTGGGGTCTTGTAAGTCTGGCGGCATGGAGTAAATTTTCCCACGACGTGACGTATGCGCTGGAGATCGTCGGAGGAGGTTGTAGAAGGAAAAAATTCGGCAGGGACGACCAACGGGTCGCCATACACCATTTCAGCTGCCGAGACGTCGAGGGCATCTTTAGGAGTGGTCCTTAGTCCCAGGAGGACCCAGGGAAGCTGAGTAAACCAGTTGCAATCCTTGCAGCGGGACATCAAAGCTGCTTTGAGGGTGCGATGAAAACGTTCAACCATTCCATTGGCAGCGGGGTTGTAGGCCGTTGTCTGATGTAGGGTGATGCCCAGGAGATTCGCTAATGACGTCCACAATTGAGAGGTGAAAGTGGTTCCCCTGTCAAAAGTAATATGCTCAGGGATACCGAATCTTGAAATCCATCCAGAGAGTAAGGCAGATGTACATGAGGCGGACGTTGCAGTTTCCATGGGAATGGCTTCAGGCCAACGAGTGGAGCGGTCGATGACGGTAAACAGGTAACGATGTCCTTGTGATGTGGGTAGGGGGCCTACAACGTCGACGTGAATGTGTGCGAAACGACGCTGAGGTTGAGGAAAGGTGCCCACTACTGAATCCGTGTGTCGATGTACTTTGGAAGTTTGGCAAGAAGTACAGGCGCGGACCCAATCCTTAGCATCCTTAGAAATGCCGTGCCAAATGAACTTTGCCTTCAGCAGCTGTGCAGTAGAACGGCACGAGGGATGTGAAAGGCCGTGAATGAAATCAAACACCTGTCGGCGCATGGGAGCAGGAATCCAAGGTCGCGGTCTACCAGTACTGACGTTACAGAGGAGGGTGGTGTTGGAGTCTTCGAGGGGAAAATCTTCCCAACAGAGGGACGTGCAGGATGTCCTACAAGCTTGATACTCTGGATCCTGTCGTTGGGCTTCAGCCAGGGCGTTGTAATCCAATCCCAGTTGAACGGCAGCCAACGTGTTTCTTGACAGGGCATCGGCAACGGGATTCATTTTCCCAGGGACGTATTGGAGGGTGCAATTGTATTCAGCCACGGCGGAGAGTTGTCGGCGTTGACGGGCGGACCAGGCGTCAGACTGTCGAGTGAAGGCGTGCACCAGAGGCATGTGGTCTGTGCGAATGACGAAGGGTGTACCTTCTAAGAAATGGCGAAAGTGACGGACAGCCAAGTGCAACGCCAGCAATTCTCGATCGAAGGTAGAATAACCCGATTCTGCCTTGGACAGTTTTCTGCTGAAGAAGGCCAATGGGCAGGGCGAGCCTTTGACCACCTGCTCGAGTACTGCACCAATAGCGACGTCGCTGGCATCGGTGGAGAGAAGGAGAGGGGCGTGTGGGATAGGAAAAGTGAGAGCCGCAGCAGTTGATAGGGCCTTCTTTGCATTGCAGAAGGCCGCTTCTTGAAGGGGACCCCACTTCAGGTCCTTTGGCTTGCTCTTGAGGGAGGCGTAGAGGGGAGCAAGAGTGGCGGCAATGGCTGGCAGAAAACGGTGATAATAGTTGATCATGCCCAAGATTTCCTGCAGAGCTTTGACGGTCGAGGGTGCAGGGAAGTTCTGAACGGCTGCTACCTTCTCAGGGAGGGGATGGACTCCTTCAGGAGTGATACGGTGCCTTAAGAACGACACTTCGTTGGCGCCAAAGGTACACTTGTCGTACCGGACTACAAGGCCGTTTTGTTGCAAGCGGTCGAGCACGATGCGCAGGTGACGGAGGTGTTCCTCTTTTGAGGAGGAGAACACAAGTATGTCGTCCACATAACATACACAGAAAGGGAGGTCCCCTAAGATGCCATCCATGAGACGTTGAAACGTTGCCCCAGCATTACGAAGGCCAAAACAGGAGTAATTGAAGGTGTATGTACCAAACGGAGTGGTGATGGCGGTCTTGGGGATGTCTTCTGGGTTCATAGGCACCTGATAATACCCCTTCAGGAGGTCGAGCATAGAGAAAACCTTTGCTTTGTGCAGGTAGGAGGTCACATCGGCAATGTTTGGGAGGGGGGTAGTGATCCGGTTCTGTTTGCATGTTCAGGCGCCTGTAATCCCTGCATGGACGGAGGGAGCCGTCTTTCTTCAGAACGATGTGTAAGGGTGACGACCATGGGCTGGAGGCCTTTTGGCAAAGGCCCATTTTCTCCATTTCGGCGAACGTCTGTTTGGCGGCTGCCAATCGTTCCGGTGCCAGACGTCTGAATTTTGCGAAGACTGGGGGTCCCGTCGTCTTGATATGATGATAAATACCGTGCTTGGCAGGAACCGTGGGCGTTTGGCGAAGTTCTGGACGGAAAACTTCCGGGTACGACGTGAGGAGGCGGGCGTAGGCATCCGTGGGTGCGCTGATGTGGAGAGCGAAGTTAGAGGGGGCGGGTTGAAGAGGTGTCGACAAGAACGAGTCTGCGTTGACCAATCGTCGGTGGGCGACATCGACCAGAAGGTGGAAATGAGAGAGGAAATCCGCACCGAGGATTGGCATTGTGACGTCAGCAACGAGAAACTTCCAATTGAATTTACCGTTTCCGAACGATAATGTGAGGTTCTCGTAACCGTAGGTGGGTATCGCAGATCAGTTGGCAGCTACCAAGCGGACGTCGGCAGATGTAGACAGACTACGTCGTGCCTTGAAGAGTTTCCTTGGCAAAAGAGAACGACAAGCACCTGTGTCTACCAAAAATCGCACGCCCGTTCCTGCATCCTGTAAAAAGAAAAGATTAGAAACATGGGAGGCCACCGCCACAAGCGATGGCCTACTTACACGTTTTTTGGCCACTGACAATCCTTGGCACATTTCTTCGCGGTTGCCCCGAATCTGAAGTGGTAGTAGCAAAACTGCGGCGGATGGGAGGTAGTAAGTGGCTGTAGAAGTCGTTCGTTGGGGCGCGAGCGATTGGTGGGTGGTGGGCGGCTTTGTCGCCGCTTCGGCACGTCACAGGGTAGGCGTGTATGTCCTACGGCATTCATGTCAGCTTCGGTTGACGTTGAATAGGCATCCTCGTCATCAGGGGTGGAGGCGTTGATGGAGGTCTTGAAGTGGCTGTCCATAAGGGCGTCGGCTTTGGTCATCAAGTCCTTTATGGGTAAACTATCGACATCGGGTATGGCAGCGCGTACAGGTTCGGGTAAACGGCGTATCCAAAGGGCACGAAGTAGGTTCACCTCACGAGGAGAGCCGTCTGCGGCAGGTTGAAAACGACCGATACTGGTCATTTCCCTGAGGGCAAGCGAAGCCCTTTGGTCCCCCAACGGTTGTTGCGAGAGCTAAAAAAGCTTTGCTATACGGGCGGCTGGCGACGGCGAGTACTGCTGCGGAAGGTATGTTTTGAGGGCGTCATACACTATTGAGGTGTCTCCTTGTTCACAAAGCCAATCTGATATTTCTGGGAAGGTGTCCTCGGGTATCGCCGCGAGAACATAATCCGCTTTGGTGGTTGAGCGAGTCACGCCCCTGATACGAAACTGGACTTCTGCGCGCTGAAACCAAGCAAACGCCTCTCCGCTGGCGAACGGTGAAAGTTTCAATGGGGCGGCCGCAGCGCCAGCTGCTGTAGTAGAGTCCGTCTCCGTCATAGTACCAACGATGGAGGGGCGAGGGAGGTGGGGGTGGAAGGCAGTGGGAGCGAGTCGACTTCCGGGGTCACCAATGTGACGGTGCCGAGTGAGGGTTGTGAACTCAAAGGCAGGATGCAATCAACTGCGTTTTATTAAGGAACACTCTTCTTTATATACAAAACCTCAAGGCAACAGGACATAACACGTTCGAGAGACAGACAATGTTCAGAGCAAAACCGGAGACATGATCATTCAGGTTCTTTTTAGTGCGAGGGAGGAGCGCAGATACAAGCATAATATATACAAAATAATTATGTACAATTGTGTGACACACGGTTGGTACACTCTCTCTCTCTCTCTCTCTCTCTCTCTCTCTCTCTCTCTCTCTCTCAAACCATTTGCTTTTGGGTAGAGTGAAACGTGAATTGCTCTACCCAAGAGCAAATGAGTCTTCGCCGATGGACTAAAAAAGTCTTTGTGACATCCAAAATGCTTCTCTCTCTCTCTCTCTCTCTCTCTCTCTCTCTCTCTCTCTCTCTCTCTCTCTCTCTCTCTCTCTCTCTCTCTCAAACCATTTGCTTTTGGGTAGAGTGAAACGTGAATTGCTCTACCCAAGAGCAAATGAGTCTTCGCCGATGGACTAAAAAAGTCTTTGTGACATCCAAAATGCTCTCTCTCTCTCTCTCTCTCTCTCTCTCTCTCTCTCTCTCAAACCATTTGCTTTTGGGTAGAGTGAAACGTGAATTGCTCTACCCAAGAGCAAATGAGTCTTCGCCGATGGACTAAAAAAGTCTTTGTGACATCCAAAATGCTTCTCTCTCTCTCTCTCTCTCTCTCTCTCTCTCTCTCTCTCTCTCTCTCTCTCTCTCTCTCTCTCTCTCTCTCAAACCATTTGCTTTTGGGTAGAGTGAAACGTGAATTGCTCTACCCAAGAGCAATTGAGTCTTCGCCGATGGACTAAAAAAGTCTTTGTGACATCCAAAATGCTCTCTCTCTCTCTCTCTCTCTCTCTCTCTCTCTCTCTCTCTCTCTCAAACCATTTGCTTTTGGGTAGAGTGAAACGTGAATTGCTCTACCCAAGACCAAATGAGTCTTCGCCGATGGACTAAAAAAGTCTTTGTGACATCCAAAATGCTCTCTCTCTCTCTCTCTCTCTCTCTCTCTCTCTCTCTCTCTCAAACCATTTGCCTTTGGGTAGAGTGAAATGTGAATCGCTCTACTCAAGAGGAAATGGAGTCTCCGCCGATGGACTGAAAAGTCTTTGAGACATCCAAAATTCTTGTAACTCTCTCTCTCTCTCTCTCTCTCTCTCTCTCTCTCTCTCTCTCTCGAAGTACCCTCCTCTTGCCGTTCAACAATAATAGAATTTGTATATATGATTATGGACTTTGGTTCTGCTACAGAGTTCTAGTTGGTCAATATTCAGTAATAATTATTATTCAGAATTAAATTGTCTAGGTTTACACATCAATCACTTCTGAAGCTATAAGGTGACATTCCCTCTCCTATTAAACTCCTGAAGTTTGTTACAAGTTCCTGACCATTTGATTTCTGGGTAAGATTAACAGCTCTATGATATGGCCCTCACAGATAACTGGAGCTTATATTGTACTGTACCTAAATAGATAGATAGATAGATAGATAGATCTTTATTGACCACAAATTCTCTTTTAAAAATTACAATACACACACACACACACACATATATATATATATATATATATATGTATGTATATATATATATATATATATATGTATATATATTTATATATATATATGTATATATATTTATATATATATATATGTATATATATTTATATATATATATATATTTATATATATATATATATATATATATATATATATATATATATATATATATGTATATACACATATACACGTGTATATATATGAATAAATATATATATATATATATATATATATATATATATAAATACTTACAGATATGTGTATACATATACTTATATGTATGTATATATATATATATATATATACTTATATATATAAGTATATATATAGATATATATATATATATATATATATAAAATATATACTATATATATATATATATATATATATAAGTATATATATAGATATAGATATATAAAATACTTAATATATATATATATATATACTTATATATAGATAATATATATATATATATATATATATTATATATATAGAGAGAGAGAGAGAGAGAGAGAGAGAGAGAGATACTTATATATATATATATATAATTATAGTTATATATATATATGTATATATATGTATGTGTGTGTATATATATATATATATATATATATATATATATATATATATAAGGAATGCAAAGAAAATGAATTGTGCCATTGATTCGATGAGAATGTTGAAGTTAGAGGAAGTGTAAAATTTATCAAGTCTTACTGACATAATTTTGAAAATATCAGATAGTAGTATTATTAAAAGTTTGTGTCCGAAACCTGAATAATCGTCTATAGTTACATAAGTTCTGAAAAGCTTTCTCTACACAGACTGATTTCCACTTCATTCGTGTTAAAATGGCTAGAATATGTTAATTGTAAAACCGATTTGTTAGTCACTTTGGAATCGGTAATAGTATTGCCTGATAATCTGTTAGTGCCATAGCGGTGGTCTTCCACTGTCTTGGGGTAGAGTTCTATTGCTTGAGGGTACATTCGGGCACACTATTCTATCTTATTTCTCTTTCTCTTTTTTATTTTAAAGCCTGTATAGTTTATATGTAAAAGATTTGTTGTGCTGTTGTTACTGTTCATAAAATATTTTTTAATCGTTAATAACTTCTCTTATGATTTCCTTATTTCCTTTCCTCACTGGACAATTTTCCCTGGTGGAGCCCTCTTGCTTATAGAATTCTGCTCTTCCAACTAGGGTTGTAGTTTAGCAAATAATTATAATAATAAGCAAATCATCATATTTTAGTTTAAGATTAAAGTTTTGCCTGTTTCTTTCGTCGTATCTGAATTCTTACACTTTCCCACAATGCAACTCCTGCGTTGTTTAATGTTTAAAGGACGCTCATGAATGGCAGAGGCAAGCGACGGTGACATTGCCCTAGCAAGCAGGGCAGTGTCCTAGAGACAGGGAAAATAGCCTAGTGAACAAAAGGAAATAAGGAAACTACAAGAAAAGTAACTAACAGTTAATATAAAATATTTTAAGAACAGTAACAACATTAAAATAAATATTTCATATATAAACTTGAAAAACTTGAAAAGAAAAGCAGAAGAGAAATAAGATAGAATAGTGTGCCCGAATGTACCCTCGAGCAAGAGAACTCTAACCCAAGACAGTGAAAGACCATGGTACAGAGGATATGGCACTACCCAAGACTAGAGATCAATGTTTTGATTTTGGAGTGTCCTTCTCCTAGAAGAGCTTCTTACCATAGCTAAAGAGTCTCGTCTACCCTTACCAAGAGGAAATTGGCCACTGAACAATTACAATGCTGTATTTAACCCCTTGGGTGAAGAAGACTTGTGTGATAATCTCAGATGTAGATTATAAGCGCCGTAATATCCAGGAATTGGTGGGCCGACGTGCTGCTAATGATCTTTCAGAGTAGATATTTTAAGCTGCTAATATTTTATTAGGGATCTGTGTACTTGGTTTATACAAGGTTCAATGTGTATTGGTTTATACAATATTCAGTGTATTTGGTTTATACAATATTCAGTGTATTTGGTTTATACAATATTCAGTGTATTTGGTTTATCCAAGATTCAGTGTATTTGGTTTATATAAGATTCCGTGTGTATTTGGTTTATACAAAATTCAGTGTGTATTGGTTTATACAATATTCAGTGTGTATTTGGTTTACACAATATTCAGTTTTATTTAGTTAATCCAAGATTCATTTTGTATTAGGTTTATCCAAGATTCATTGTGTACTTGTTTTATCCAAGATTCAGTGTGTACTTGGTTTATGCAAGATTCACAGTGTATTTGTTTTATGCAAGATTCAATGTGTATTTGGTTTATCCAAAATTCAGTGTGTATTTGGTTTATGCAAGATTCAGTTTGTATTTGGTTTATGCAAGATTCAGTTTGTATTTGGTTTATGCAAGATTCAGTTTGTATTTGGTTTATACAAGATTCAGTTTGTATTTGGTTTATGCAAGATTCAGTTTGTATTTGGTTTATCCAAGATTCAGTTTGTACTTGGTTTATGCAAGATTCAATGTGTATTTGGTTTATCCAAGATTCAGTTTGTACTTGGTTTATGCAAGATTCAATGTGTATTTGGTTTATCCAAGATTCAGTTTGTATTTGGTTTATGCAAGATTCAGTTTGTATTTGGTTTATGCAAGATTCAATGTGTATTTGGTTTATCCAAGATTCAGTTTGTACTTGGTTTATGCAAAATTCACTGTGTATTTGGTTTATCCAAGATTCAGTTTGTATTTGGTTTATGCAAGATTCAGTTTGTATTTTGTTTATGCAAGATTCAATGTATATTTGGTTTATCCAAGATTCAGTTTGTACTTGGTTTATGCAAGATTCAGTTTGTACTTGGTTTATGCAAAATTCACTGTGTATTTGGTTTATCCAAGATTCAGTTTGTATTTGGTTTATGCAAGATTCAGTTTGTATTTGGTTTATGCAAGATTCAATGTGTATTTGGTTTATCCAAGATTCAGTTTGTACTTGGTTTATGCAAGATTCAGTTTGTATTTGGTTTATGCAAAATTCACTGTGTATTTGCTTTATCCAAGATTCAGTTTGTATTTGGTTTATGCAAGATTCAGTTTGTATTTGGTTTATGCAAGATTCAATGTGTATTTGGTTTATCCAAGATTCAGTTTGTATTTGGTTTATGCAAGATTCAGTTTGTATTTGGTTTATGCAAAATTCAGTTTGTATTTGGTTTATCCAAGATTCAGTTTGTATTTGGTTTATGCAAGATTCAATGTGTATTTGGTTTATGCAAGATTCAGTTTGTACTTGGTTTATGCAAGATTCAATGTGTATTTGGTTTATCCAAGATTCAGTTTGTACTTGGTTTATGCAAGATTCAATGTGTATTTGGTTTATCCAAGATTCAGTTTGTACTTGGTTTATGCAAGATTCAATGTGTATTTGGTTTATCCAAGATTCAGTTTGTACTTGGTTTATCCAAAATTCAGTGTGTATTTGGTTTATACAAGATTCAGTTTGTATTTGGTTTATGCAAGATTCAGTTTGTATTTGGTTTATGCAAGATTCAATGTGTATTTGGTTTATGCAAGATTCAGTTTGTACTTGGTTTATGCAAGATTCAATGTGTATTTGGTTTATCCAAGATTCAGTTTGTACTTGGTTTATGCAAGATTCACTGTGTATTTGGTTTATCCAAGATTCAGTTTGTACTTGGTTTATTCAAGATTCAATGTGTATTTGGTTTATCCAAGATTCAGTTTGTATTTGGTTTATGCAAGATTCAGTTTGTATTTGGTTTATACAAGATTCAGTTTGTATTTGGTTTATGCAAGATTCAGTTTGTATTTGGTTTATGCAAGATTCAGTTTGTACTTGGTTTATGCAAGATTCAATGTGTATTTGGTTTATCCAAGATTCAGTTTGTACTTGGTTTATGCAAGATTCAATGTGTATTTGGTTTATCCAAGATTCAGTTTGTATTTGTTTTATGCAAGATTCAGTTTGTATTTGGTTTATACAAGATTCAGTTTGTATTTGGTTTATGCAAGATTCAGTTTGTACTTGGTTTATGCAAGATTCAATGTGTATTTGGTTTATCCAAGATTCAGTTTGTATTTGGTTTATGCAAGATTCAATGTGTATTTGGTTTATCCAAGATTCAGTTTGTATTTGGTTTATGCAAGATTCAGTTTGTATTTGGTTTATGCAAGATTCAGTTTGTACTTGGTTTATGCAAGATTCAATGTGTATTTGGTTTATCCAAGATTCAGTTTGTATTTGGTTTATGCAAGATTCAATGTGTATTTGGTTTATCCAAGATTCAGTTTGTATTTGGTTTATGCAAGATTCAGTTTGTATTTGGTTTATGCAAGATTCAATGTGTATTTGGTTTATCCAAGATTCAGTTTGTACTTGGTTTATGCAAGATTCAATGTGTATTTGGTTTATCCAAGATTCAGTTTGTATTTGGTTTATGCAAGATTCAGTTTGTATTTGGTTTATACAAGATTCAGTTTGTATTTGGTTTATGCAAGATTCAGTTTGTACTTGGTTTATGCAAGATTCAATGTGTATTTGGTTTATCCAAGATTCAGTTTGTACTTGGTTTATGCAAGATTCAATGTGTATTTGGTTTATCCAAGATTCAGTTTGTATTTGGTTTATGCAAGATTCAGTTTGTATTTGATTTATGCAAGATTCAATGTGTATTTGGTTTATACAAGATTCAGTTTGTATTTGGTTTATGCAAGATTCAGTTTGTATTTGGTTTATGCAAGATTCAATGTGTATTTGGTTTATACAAGATTCAGTTTGTATTTGGTTTATGCAAGATTCAGTTTGTATTTGGTTTATGCAAGATTCAATGTGTATTTGGTTTATCCAAGATTCAGTTTGTACTTGGTTTATGCAAGATTCAGTTTGTATTTGGTTTATGCAAGATTCAATGTGTATTTGGTTTATCCAAGATTCAGTTTGTATTTGGTTTATGCAAGATTCAGTTTGTATTTGGTTTATGCAAGATTCAATGTGTATTTGGTTTATACAAGATTCAGTTTGTATTTGGTTTATGCAAGATTCAGTTTGTATTTGGTTTATGCAAGATTCAATGTGTATTTGGTTTATCCAAGATTCAGTTTGTACTTGGTTTATGCAAGATTCAATGTGTATTTGGTTTATACAAGATTCAGTTTGTATTTGGTTTATGCAAGATTCAGTTTGTATTTGGTTTATACAAGATTCAGTTTGTATTTGGTTTATGCAAGATTCAATGTGTATTTGGTTTATCCAAGATTCAATGTGTATTTGGTTTATCCAAGATTCAGTTTGTATTTGGTTTATCCAAGATTCAGTTTGTATTTGGTTTATGCAAGATTCAATGTGTATTTGGTTTATACAAGATTCAGTTTGTATTTGGTTTATCCAAGATTCAGTTTGTATTTGGTTTATGCAAGATTCAATGTGTATTTGGTTTATACAAGATTCAGTTTGTATTTGGTTTATGCAAGATTCAATGTGTATTTGGTTTATCCAAGATTCAGTTTGTACTTGGTTTATGCAAGATTCAATGTGTATTTGGTTTATCCAAGATTCAGTTTGTACTTGGTTTATGCAAGATTCAATGTGTATTTGGTTTATCCAAGATTCAGTTTGTACTTGGTTTATGCAAGATTCAGTTTGTATTTGGTTTATACAAGATTCAGTTTGTATTTGGTTTATGCAAGATTCAGTTTGTATTTGGTTTATACAAGATTCAGTTTGTATTTGGTTTATACAAGATTCAGTTTGTATTTGGTTTATCCAAGATTCAGTGTGTTTTTGGTTTATCCAAGATTCACTGTGTATTTGGTTTATCCAAGATTCACTGTGTATTTGGTTTATCCAAGATTCACTGTGTATTTGGTTTATCCAAGATTCAGTGTGTTTTTGGTTTATCCAAGATTCACTGTGTATTTGGTTTATCCAAGATTCACTGTGTATTTGGTTTATCCAAGATTCAGTGTGTTTTTGGTTTATCCAAGATTCACTGTGTATTTGGTTTATCCAAGATTCACTGTGTATTTGGTTTATCCAAGATTCAGCAGTGTGACAAGAATTGACGTGAATGTTCAGAAGTTTGAGGTCGTAAACAGTATGGCGAGACAGCTGTCTCTGTTGTTGCAATGGCAAAAAAAAAAAAAAAAAAAAAAAAAAAACACTACAATCAAATAATGAATAACGTTCGAAAAGTAAAGAGATGTTGGGAAAATGTTATTTTAAATTCCTGACAAAGAAAAAATTTAACATAGTTTTATATTGTCGTCTTAGAGGTCATTCTAAAATCAGCACTTCAATTTAAAATTTTGTATTTTCGTATATTAACTATGAAATAGACTTACGTGATGAGTTGGGTATAAGGGTGGGGGATTGGATTTAAGAGTGACGGATTAGGTTTAAGGCGAAGGAGAAACTTTCTCCTCGGCTTTTACTCCTGATGTCTGGCGGTTGATCTTACTAGAATTAGTATAGACCGGCAGGGGTCACTTGCCTTATTTAGATAGATACTGCACATCACAAGGAACTGGCTATCCTTTGATGTATCTAACCAATAAATCCTCTGAGGCCCTTTGCGTCAATAGGCGTAGGAGGAGATGATGATGATGATGATGATTAGAAATTAAAAAGTAAATTACCCACCTTGATCGTTGTAATAAATCACTAAAATTTATTTTCTTCGAGAAATTGTAAGTATAGCTATCACTAGATCATAAATGCCTCTTCATTATAACCACATTATAAAAAATTTATAATTTGCTATCCAAAATTTGAATATACAAAACCTTTTGAGTTCAGTAACAGCGAAGTCGGGACTGCAAACCTTTCTAAGATTTTTTTTTTCCCAGCAACAGACTCAAGGTGTTGTTTACTGAGGGGCGGGGCACGAACTGTGGCTTGGCCTGGCTGACCATTACTTTTCGGCACCAGGTTCTGGTTGGTGTGTTCGTTCGTTTATTATGTTAGTCGATATTAATGCTCTCCTCTTGGGGGCGGAGCTAAACTGAAGACGAGTAAGTAGTAGGGCAGTGTTACCAAATTACCTGTAAAGTAACGATGTCGTAACGTCCCTGACTGGTGATCGTAAGACTGGGATTAGAGTCCAGCTCAAACTCGTTAGTTCCTTTGGTCGCTGCGACATCGCCGTCTTTGTGAGCTAAGGATGTGGGCTTTGGGCTTGCCTATAGGTCTATCTGCTAAGTCGTCATTAGCCATTGCCTGGCCCTCATTGGTCCTAGCTAGGGTGGAGAGGGGGCTTGGGCGCTGATCATAATATGTATATATGGTCAGTCTCGAGGACATTGTCCTGCTTGATAGGGCAATGTCACTTGTCCCTTACCTCTGCCATCCATAAGTGACCTTTAAACCTAGAGTTAAAAAAAAACAACAGAAAAAAATATATTCCAGCTTGCGAAATTTCTCGAGAATTCTTTGTTTCATCAATAATTAATTTTGTATAAAAATGTATACACGAGGAATTTGGGAATTACTAGAATTTATTTCTAGATGTTTCTCTGTTGGAGCCCTTGGCTTATAATATCTTGCTTTTCCCACTAGGGTTATAGCTTGGCTTATAATAATAATTATAATAGTAATAATGATAATAAATAATAATAATAATCATTATTATTATTATTATTATTATTATTATTATATCAGAACCATTTGGCATCACTGTAATAGGAACTAGAAAAATATTCTTATATGAGATGAAAAGATTATGTCAAAATAGCTGTTGGGGGTTAAAACAAAGTCTTCTTGCAGACCCTCAGCTCCGGTAATCATTGGCTGCTTCCTTGTTCCCTAAGCTCGTTTAATCTTTTCTGTTCAAGAGATAAATGAGTCTTGACCTATTTAGTTGTGTAATAACACACATGCTTTTCTTTTCTTTCTTCGTCTCTTTGGGATCTGTAAGACTATTGAACTTTTTCTGATTCCGGCGTTTCAAGAGTCATTATAATTGTCGTGATATGAAAGGCGAGTCTGTACCCATATGAGCAGAGAAAACTGTTGGTACAACATTTTGTTATTACTGTTGTTATTATTGTTCTTTGGTAGAAGGATTAGCAGAGAGAGAGAGAGAGAGAGAGAGAGAGAGAGAGAGAGAGAGAGAGAGAGAGAGAGAGAGAATGTTTTCGGGTGATTAATTAAACGCTATGAGAATTTATCGTAATTTCAAAGTTAATTTTACAAGTACCGCTCTAAATTTCCTATAAATGTGGATTTTTTTTTGTATAACTTGCCCATAATTTAGTGAATACATTAATTAATCCGAAAATCAGAGCACCTACATCTTTTGGAGATTATCATCAAATAAAGAAAAGTTGATACTCAATAAGTCATTAGTAAAACAGCAAGTACTGTTTATAACTAGCATCTGGAAGTGACCTGGTTTACGGCCTCTAATCAAGGTCTTGGCATACTTTATGAATAACAGAACGGGTATTTAGAGATTTCAAATAGAGCAAGGGAGGGAGGAGAAGGGAAGACAATGGATTGACGAGCTAAGAAAATTTCTGCGGTGTCCCATGCTTTCTAACACTTCCATTTCTTGCAGCATTGCAGCTTCCCATTTGTCTTTGTCAGGACAATTGGGTGCTTCTTCGTCCGGCACAGGGAGGAAAAGTGTGGAGGGGAGAAGGAGAATGAAAGAGAGAAGGAGTGTGGAAGAGAGAAGGCGGCGTGTGGAAGAGAGAATGTGTGTGGAAGAGAGGAGGAGTGTGACAGAGGAGAGGGAAGGAGTGTGGAAGAGAGGAGGGGTGTGTAGGGGTGAAGGAGTGTAGAAGAGAGAAGGAAGGAGTGTGGAGGTTCTGGTCAGATTGGGGGGGGGGGGAGGCACCAAAAGTAAACACGGAAGGACTCCCCAGCGTTGCGTATTATGAAGTACGCACACTGGCTTCTACTTACAATGTGCATAGGAGTCGAGTATAGGAGAATAGCCCGAATGTATCGGTTTACCATATGCCACACCCTCGTCCTAACAAGATCCTCACACACGCGGTCTTTATTAATCCACGATATCAGTTAGTCGATTGCGTGTGATTTTGGCAGTCTCCGATGCAACCAAGTTGTTGTTGTTGTTGTTGTTGTTGTTACAACCCTAATTGGAAAACAAGGATGCAATAAGGCCAGGGTTCCCAACAGGGAAAATAGTCAAGTGAGGAAAGGAAACAAGGAAAAATAAAATATTTTAAGAACAGTAACATTAGAATAAATACTTCTTATCTAAACTATAAGAAAACTTTAACAAAACTTTAAAACAAACTTTAACGTATCTTGACAGACCAGAAGTAAACGGACAAATCACTGGAATCAAAATCGCAAGAGAAGGGAGGACACAGAAAAAAAAAAACACTTTGGAAAAACGAAGGAAAAGGGAAACTCCAGACTAGGATAAGAGGGAAAGGAAATAGAGCTTAGGAAAGACAAACTTGGGGTGAAAATTGTAACGCCTAACAAAGCGGTTGAGCCAAGTTTCCTTTATGGTAGTGAAGTGTGGATATATTGCGTGCGATTGATTTTAAAGAAATCTGAATTTTGGAGAGACAACATATTTAACTATTATGTTTGCTATAAGAAGAGCTATTAAACGTTAGATATGAGGAGTTTTGACGATATAAAGGTCAGCGTAGGTGAAATTATATCTGCCTTTTGAGATGCTTTGGAAATGTGAAAGAAACCGAGAGAGGATGATAATGGAAGGCGGATATATATATATATATATATATATATATATATATATATATATATATATATATATATATGTGTGTGTGTGTGTGTGTGTGTATGTATGTATATATATATATATATGTATATGTATATATATATATATACACAGTATATATACATATACATATACATATATATGTGAGTGTATATATATATATATATATATATATATATATATATGTATATAATATATACATATATATATGAATGTATGTATATATATAATATATATACACATATATATATAT